>NC_073263.2:35126891-35429922 GCF_029289425.2 Pan paniscus | reverse complement strand
TATGTTTGGTTTCTTTCCTGTAGCTTTTCCGGGAAGACTGGGCTAGGACACTTAAGTGTTTAGCTGGCAATTGAAGAGAAGTCTTACTACCTACTCTTCTAGGATAAGACATTCATTGACATTTTTTAGTTCCAAGAAATAATCTTGTACCTGTAATTGGGACTTATTTAGACTTTCTTAGGCTTTAAGTGTGTGTTTAAAGTAGACTCTTGGAAGCAGTAATGGGAGGGAATCAAAGAAAACCAAACTCAAAAGAAAGGGATTAACCTAATCAGCCACATATGCCCTCTGCTATTTTAGATCATATATTTTAAATCCAGATAATTTAATGTTTTCATATATGTTTGAAGACCTACAATATTAACAATTTATCCTGTTGCTGATGGAGATGGCCTCTTAATTCCAAGTGAAATTTAATTTTTATAAATGCAGAGTTTAAGATGAAAAATTAAAATGTTTAAGATACAGCAACCCTCTAAGTACGACTATCAAGTACAGTTTTATCAGTGACACTCTCCTTTATCAGGTGTGTTTGCTTCCATTGTATTACCTGAATCAAGTTTGCTGTTGTTTTCAGTTGCTTTTGTTTTTATAAGGGGATGGTTTAAAATGTTTATGCTTTGCTTACATGAGAAGGTAGACTTGACCTCTACCCAACCATCACTACCAACAAAATCCCCCAACTAATGATAAAAGTCAAATGATGTGCTACTTTAGAAATATGTCTGTTTCTCATTTTTCTTCCTATGGTTTGATAAACAGCCTTTAATGGGGAAAGTTCTCCAAGAATATGGCTTATCATGACTCCACTTGCCATAGCCCAAGCAACGTTGTCCAAGAATTCCTTCTACATATTGGTTTCTTCACCCCTTGGCTATTTATGGAGCTCCTAAAAAGTCAGATCTCTCTGATCCAGCCAGTCTTACCTCACACCTGGTTCCTGCCTTCCATTCTTGCTATCATGGCTAGGTCCAGGCACTCCTCACTTCCCTAGCACAGCACAGGCCCCTGTCTGGTTTCCTTGCCTGCAACCTTGCACTCCTCAGCTCCATCCTCCACATTGCCCCCCAGTGTTCTCTCTAAAAGGCAAATCGTTTTAGATCAAGTCTTACTTATTCTTTTAAAATATTTTGTTGAGTAAGGAGCCTCCTTACCACCCTTCTCCCATCCTCTTTAAATGGTCCCAAACACCCTACATCATCTGGTCCTTATCTGCCACTCCAGAATCCTCTTGATTCATCTTCTGTTCTAATTCAATGGCCCGATAATGAAGAATGGCTGGCAGTTCTCCTTCCCACACTCTCTGTTCTGCCTTAGACCTCTCCTGCCCTGGACCATGCTGTCCTGTAGCCTGGGGCACCTGCTCTTCTCTTCACCTAGTTTATCTCTGCACATTCTCTAAGGTGCACCGCAAGTGTTCCCTGTGCTATGAGCCTCCACACTCACACCCCTCAAGATGGGTTAAATGTCCGTTTTCTGAGCATCTAGAGCCCCCTCCACACACCTCTGTCTTCTACCCCAGCATACTTAGCACCTTATGTTGGAATGATCTGAGGGTGGAGTTGTCTCTCCCTCCCCTCTAAAGGTTTACCTGAGGTAGGGACTGCATCCTCTTCATCTTGTCCTGCCAAGGCCGAGTGCAGAAGAGACACAAGGGAATGATTTCTCTGTGGAGCTTTACTGGATGCCTCAATAAGACGAACTTTGCTGTTTTCTTTCAAAGAAAAAAAAATCTTTACTTTTTTTTTTCTATATATCAAGTTCTAACAGCATATTTTAACTTTTTTTTTTTTTTTTTTGAGGTGGAATTTTGCTTTTGTTGCCCCGGCTGGGGTGCAATGGCGCGATCTTTGCTCACTGCGACCTCCGGCTTCCGAGTTCAAGCGATTCTCCTGCTTCAGCCTCCCAAGTAGCTGGGATTACAGGCGCATGCACCATACCCGTCTAATTTTTGTATTTTTAGTAGAAACAGGATTTCACCATGTTGGTCAGGCTGGTCTCGAACTCCTGACCTCAGGTGATCCGCCCTCCTTGGCCTCCCAAAGTGCTAGGATTACAAGTGTGAGCCACTACGCCTGGCCTAACAGCATACTTTAGAGACCTCACTTACTTTTACTTTTCTTTGTTGTTCTATATACAGTCTAAGCAAAGTCTCTCTGAAAATTGTGTGTTCTAACAGCAAATCTTACCAATTTTCTTCCTTGTTTGAAAATAAATATTCAAAATATTACTTTCCTTTTGGGGCATATATACGTTTAACATCTCATCCTTGAAGTTTTCCTGAATAATGATGTCAAAACAAAGCGCCTTACTTGTATTATTCTAAGAATGTTTGGAGGAGAAAAATAGCAATTTTTGTTAGAGAGAGTTTTAGGTTTATGTGAACCACAAAAAAAAATCATAAAAAAATCAATCTGGCGTTTGTAGAATTTTTTAAAAATTTGATATTGTTGGTAGTAGATGTAATAGTTTTTTCTATTAAAAATTTATTCATTTTACTTTCACTGAAAAATATATTCATTATACTAAAAGAGAGTTTACTCTCAACTGTATAGAGTATAGGCAATTACTGTTTTGTTTTGTTTTGTTTTTTTGCTCTAGTATATGAACACTGAGTTATAAAGAAGATGACTGTAAAATGGTTAGTTTTTTTATAAAATAGGTGCTTTATTTGTGTTCCTCTCTAAAATCTTGTCATAAAATAATTTATAGAGATAGCTACCCACATGCCATAAATGCAAAGACATAATTAGCCACTTCTGATATCACTTACAGAAGACAATTTACTCAGTCCAAGAAGTGGGAATAAGATTAGCATGTGCATCATGTCATATTGCACTTTAAAATAGATACAATGTAGAAAAATATACCTACATGTAATTTAAATGGGACCAGTCTAAAACTAAATGCTGCCCCCAAGAACCATGAAGCATCCAGCTACTGGTATTCAATTGTTCATATTTCTAAAGGTATAATAAGAATAATTCTGAATGACCAAAGGATACTTTAAAATCCATCCAGTGAATTTTCATCTAAGTTTTTTTTTTTTTTTACCTTTCCTGTTAGAAAAATACATATTCAGTGACCAGGTGTGGCGGCTCATGCCTATAATCCCAGCACTTTGGCCTCTCCCAGCACTTTAAGAGGCCAAGGTGGGAGAATCGCTTGAGATCGTTCGAGACTAGCCTGAACAACATGGCAACATTCCACCTCTACAAAAAAATTTTGAAACTTAGCTGGATGTGGTGCTGCACACCTACAGTCACAGCTACTGGGGAGGCTAGAGGATTACTTGAGTCAAGGAGTTTGAGGTTGCAGTGAGCCATGATCACACAACTGCATTCCAGCCTGGGCAACAGAGCTAGACCCTGTCTCAAAAAGAAAAAGGAAAGTGTGCATCAAAGTCTACTTGAATATGATTATCTTTGTAATCATGCCCCAGTTTGGAGTCAGTCTTTTGTTAATCATCATTACAGCAGCCAAATATTTGAAAATAGAGGTCATGGTCAGTGAGAGTTTGGAGATGAAATGCTGTCAGAATCTGAGCTCTTGTTCATCTTCTCTTGGTCCTCTCTGCTCCTCGTGCCTACACATTAATGGCGGGCTCAGGAGGGAAGAAGACTCTCAACAAGGAAGAGCTGAAGTGTCTGTGTAGCATGGCACACTGGGCTGTTCACTCCCACCCATCCGCTGAGCACCTTCTGGCGTTGTCTTCCCTGGGCACCTCTGTGCCTTGTGTCTTTCCACATGCTGCTTCCTCTTTTTCTTGAGGACACTCTTACACCCCTGCCTCTAGGCCTTGCTCAAAGATAAGACTGTGTAGCAGAGGGAGGTGCCCAGTGCATATTAGCTTTCCTTCCACCTGTTCCCAGGCTGGAGTAATCTCCCTCCTCTCCACTGCGAGAGCCCTTCCTAGGTAGGGTGCCAGTTACACCCTGGGAATACACGCTTGGGCTCTGGCGTCAGACTGCACCAAGTTCAAGTTCTGGCGCAGATGCCGTGTAGCTGTGTGCCCCTGGATAAATTCCTTGCCGTGCTAAGCCTTAAGTTCATCTTTAAAATGCGGCTGCATTTGCGCTTAGCTCTTAGCATTAAATAGTAAGGTCATGCATGTTGGGGAAGTACACGTTGAGTATCCCTGTCCAAAATGCTTGGGGCCAGAAGTATTTCAGATACCAGGGTTTGGTTGTTTTTGTTTGTTTGTTTGTTTGATTTTGGAATATTTGCATATACATGAGATATCTTAGCGATGGGACCCAAGTCTAAATATTAAATTCATTTATGTTTCATGTACGCTTTATACATATAAGCTTGAAGGTGATTTTATATTATTTTTATAGTAATTGTATGCATGAAACAAAGTTCATGTATGTTGTACCATCAGAAAGCAAAGGTGTCACTATCTCAGCCACCCCAGTGGATGATCTGTGGTGATTTGGCATCACCATCATTACTGACTCTGAATTTATAGGCTACCAATAAGCAATCACTTTCCTGCACTTATTCACACATAAGTACTTAACAGTAAAAAATATGACACACCATTAATACAGGAAAAAAATAATGTGTGCAGATTAACTAAGCAGCACAGCAGCATCACAGAATACCTGGATCAGCTGTTAAACAGCAGCAACAACAGACAGTGCAGGCTTTAGTCTCCACTTACCATGCTGTGTTTTAATTAAAAGGTAGGACACTGTGCAGTGACTCTCTTGGAGATGCTGAATAACCTGTGCAATGTACCTGCATTTTGACTGTGACCTGTCACAGGAGGTCAGGTGCAGAATCTTTCACTTGTGGCATCATGTCAGCACTCAAAAAGTTTTGGATTTTGAAGCATTTCAGATTTTGGATTTTCAGGTCAGGGATGCTCAACCAGTAGTAAGTGACTGGCACACAGGAAGTGCTCAATAAATGGTAGCTATTGATGACTTTGTCAAAGTTGTTAATATGGCTTGCCTTTCTTCTTTAAGGATAGAAACAGGGTTTTATTCTTTTTTGTATGTCACACAGTGGATGTTCAAAAAATATTTGCCAAGGGGATAAGTTAATGAATAAACTTAGAATGGTGTTGTGAGCCAACAGCAGGAATATTTCAAATCTTTCTGGGAAAGCTGCTTGCCCCTTCACCTATACTGGACTCCTTGCCCCGAACCCAGTAGTTCAGAACCTTAAAGGAAGCTACTCAGATAGGGTAGATGTCTTTGGTTTTGTCTCATTTCTTCATTCACCGTTCATTGAACAATTACTACAGGGCTCCGCCTATGTGTCCAGGCACCACTGACTATCTGAAAGCAAGGTGCCAAAGTGTAAAAAACACTGCTGAAAACAAATCGATTTGTGTTTGTGTGCTGTCATGTGGAGAGCAGAGCCCATCTTTTGGTATATTTCAGCGATGCCTCTTTCTTCCTCTGGGATACCAAGGGCTTTCCATTTATGCTTGCAGCCAAGAAAAGTTTTCCAGAATCATCCAAGGCTATTTACCTTATGCTGAAATATACAAATGAACAGGTAAAGATCCAGAGGTGTTTAACAGGAGGGGCTACCAGACAATGTTACATATAGAGAACAGGGAAGTGAGACCTGGTTGAAGGGGAAACTGCCTGTGTTAGGTGACTGTCCCTTTATCATGGGAGAGTGCAAGGCGTGGACTAAAATCCTTTGCAGACTGTGAACTTCTTGAGGGATTAAACTATATACTGGACCATTTCTGAGATCCTCTAAAATACTCAATATATTTTGTTTAATTATCTGATCACTTTCTACTGGAAACTAACATCTAATTCGCATTTTCCTAAGTCTAAAGTAGAGAAACACCTCACAAATGTATTAGTAAATTGGATAGAAAACATTGAGAGTGTTTCCTGAGTTATGTGTGTTAAAGATGATTCCACTAAATTAAATTACAGACTTTTGCTCATCAGTGACTCATTTCGGATTTGTGGAAAGAGAAAGGCGACTTACCTTGACTTTGACTCATACAGTGGGGGTTAATAATGTAGTGATTAAGGTAACAGTCATCAAAAGCTGTTGGGAATAATGCAATAATGCCTATACTTTTATTCTTTGTGTTATATTTTAGTGAAAGCTCTTAAATAATTAAAATGTATGAAGCAAGCAAAATCTACCAAGGAATAATCAGTGCAGGTGTTCAAGGAGAGAGGGTGAAACAGACTCTCTAAGAAATAGTGATCGCATAACACGGTGTGTCACATTCCCCTCAGCAAGGTGAGGACACACAAGAGCATAAAAGTGCCCTATGATATGACTCAGCTGGTACCCACCAAGATAAATGCCTTGAATCATTCAAGACTATTTACCATATGCTAAAATCCACACTGTAGCATGTTATGTTATATAGCATCTGCATTGCGGTAAAATTATATAATCCCAGGAATCAGAAGAATGACAAAAACATAGAAGGGAAGGGGAAAACCCCCCTCCATCTGCCCTGATCTCTACCCTAAAGAAGAGAGTGAAAGAATTTGAGAAGGGAAAGAGGACAGCTGAGAATAAACAAAGAGGGAAGGGGGCCTCAGAAGATGAATCCACTGAAAACCGAATGTTTCTAGAGTTCCCTAATGAAGCCGTTTCCTAGCCGGTGCAGACGATGCTATGACAGTGTGGTGACAAAGCACAGCACTTTACTTTGCACATCACTCTACTCAAAACACACCACAATTTATTTTTTATAGCAGCTCTATTGAGATATGATTCACATACCATACAATTCACCCACTTAAAGTGTACGATTCGATGGTTTTTAGTACATTCGCAGAATTGTGCAGTCGTCACCACAATCAATTTTAGAACATTTTCATCACCCCAGAAATAAACTCCATACCCATTAGCAGTCCTATAATTCATTTTTATCCAAACAGAAAAAGAAACATCCTATATTTATAAACCTAGACTTACAATATAGTCATTTTGTTTTACAAAAGTAATGTTATAATTGGGGATAAAACATCTATGACTTGTTATAACTCTTACAAGGAAATAGTAACTTGAAAGGTTGAAAGTGTTTTAAAAATTATAGATAATCCAGCTTGGCTCTCTGTCAACTGTTTTTTTTAAAAAAATTATAAAATTCAACATTTTATGCCATTCCTTGAGACTAGACTTCACTATACAGTCTACCTAAGTCATCTGCCTTATTGGTCATTTTCAGGACCCATAATGCCACCTACCTAATGAGAACATTCATTGAAAATACTTTGTGACCTTTTGTTTAAATATCATATTGGATAGTCTCCTTACAATAATTAATACCCAGAGCATATAAAAGAAAAGATTGGCCAATCAGACTATAAAACAATTCTATATGACAAAACACTATAAAAATTAAAATTAGGAGACAAAGGGAAAGTGCTGTTTGTACAAAATGTGTCCTACAAAAGACTACATTTCATAATATATTGATTGGAATATTTGCTAATCAATAAAGTTGAAAAAAAACAGAAAAAAAAGCAGAGGGATATTAACAGGCAATTTACAAGAGAGAAAGTCCAAATGGCTTATTAAATATATAGAAAAAAGTTTTCAATTTACTAAATAGTAAAGAAAAGTAAACTAATACAACAGGAAAATCCCATTTTTTTCTCAAACAGGTAAGGAAAGTGTTGTCAAAGCGTGGAGAAGCTCAGTCTCATACCAAGTTGATGAGAAAGAATAGTGCCAGACAGCATCCATCTGTCAAAATTTTAAAGGCACGTCAGTCTGCCCTCACTGATCCAGCAACTCTGTCTCTAGAAATTTTGTGCACAAATATACCAAAGTATTTTATAAGGTTTACTGCAGTTTATTTGTAATCACAAAAATCTAGAGGAAAAAAAGTAAAAACTATCAGTAGAGATCTGGCTAAGTAAATTACTATATATCCATTTAATGGAATACTATGCTGTCATTAATAAGAATTAGGCCAACCTAAATAGGCCAATATTGTAAATTGTCAAATATAGATTGTTAAGTGCAAAAATAAAATCAAAGTTATCAATATTATGTTTTGTATCCCATTTTTATACCAGAAAACACATACACACATATACATACTGGTATGCATATTTTTATAATGCTTATATATGCTCTGACCTTTTAGGACAGACCAGCCAAGAAATTGTTATCTATAGCGTATTGAACTAAGAGTGAGAGGAAGTGGGGGAGAGAGAGTTTTTACTTTATCCTCTTATATATTATTTAAATTAATTCTAAGATATTCAAATGTTTTAAAATGCAAGAACATTTTTACATTTAAAAAACAACACATATATTATAGAAAATTGGAAATGCAAAAAAAGTAAAAGCAATGCCTTGATCTAAGGGAAACAAACACTGTTAAAATCTGTACAGATGTCCTTTAAAAATGTTTCTTTGCATACAATGTGCACACTATACTGTTTTATAATCTACATTTTTTCACTCATAAACATTCCACATCACTAAATGTTCTTTTACAATACATTTCAAGTAAATATGTCACTGTTAATTACATGGCTATGATAGTCTGTTAGTGCATTTTCTCTTCATTTCCCTTCATAAATAAATTGGAAGGAAAATATTTGGGAGAAAGCAGTAATCAAGGTAATAGGAGAGGTTTGTCAAAATAAATGTCATAAATGAGGATTGGGCGGTGACTCAGAGACCCAAAAGCTAAGTTCATTCTTTAAAAATAAGATGTATCACCAAATCTTAAGGGGGGAAAAAAAAGATGATGGAATGAATCAGAATTACAGAATGTCTTCTACATTTCTAACAAAGTTAACAAATAGTCATTTAAAGAATTAAAACAAAAATGAAAAAACAATTAAGAAATCATTAGCTGACTCCAAACAAAGAAAGAGAAACAAGTCTGGGTCCTACACTTTAAAAAGTGGTTGTCCAGGAAAGACACAGAAGACTGCTGTGTGACACAGCAGGGAGAGCCCCTAACTCCTAATTTAGGGTGATTTATTGCTTCCTTCTTTTAATATTTTTGCACATTGTGAATTTTTATAATGGCATATAACATATTTACAAAAATAATAAATCCATTACAAACGCTTTCTGATAGATTATTTTTAAAGAAAAAGAGGGAAATTATGCATGAAGGGTTGATATTTTCTGTGTATGAACATGATTTTCTCAGTGAGGCCCAGCAGACCTCAGGAGAATCCTGCTGTTGCTAAGAGACCATAGTGTTCAATAGCTTCTCTCTTAGCTAAATGATGTTTTAGGTTTCTGTAATTTTTATCAGGTACAGAATATTCCAGAGAGAAAGAAGAGAACAAGATTATCTGTCTGTTTTCTAAACACAAAAGCATATATTTTTAAAATTATCTAAATACATCTCTGCTAATATTTTTGGAAAGGAAAAAAATTCTACCATGTGAGATTGAGTGTCTTTAAACAGGGCTTGACACTTTACTCTTTGTTTTGGAAATAAAAGGGCCAAATTTGTCATAGAAATACAAGTTTACCTTGCAGTTTACATACCATTGCAATTAATGGGGTAAATATTTGAAGATGATAAGTCTAGCCACCAACAGCAAGTTATCTACTGAAATAATTTTGTGAATTACTTAGCCAACGATAACTGCCTTGTGGATTGCAGTAATGACTGATTTGTTTGATGGCTGAGGGCCAAATGCAAATGGAGTATCATCTCATTTCAGGCGTCTTGGCCACAAGTCAACTGTAATGTCTCCCTTCTAACCAGATCCTTTTCATTGAAAGACCACAATCCCTCCAAAAGCCTATATGCTGTCATATTAGATGGCTGCCTTCGTATGACTACAATATTTATTAGCCTTGAAATGCTATAACCCAGGGACTTACATAAGTACTGCATGGGGAATTCATTTCAAGCCACATTTGACCCCTTGTTGTAAAGGTGATCTTCAAATAGGTTTAAGGGAAATAAATCAAGTTTTCAACCCAAAGTCTGCTTTCTCCTAATAAAAAAGAAAAGAGGGTTTAGATGTTTCTAACCTTTTCTTCTTTTCTTCACTTTGGAATTGAAGATTAATCACATGTACCCAGAGATGTAATTTAATGTCTGTCATTTGGAATAGGAGGGAAAATAGATAAATTGTTCATGAAGAGGGTGCTTTAAAATTAAACAATACAACCAAGGATTTTATTAGACAGTTGGTGGGAAGGATACTTCTCATTAAAAGGAAAGTCAAGTAATTAGAGAACATGAGAAACAGGGTAATAAATACTAGACTTTTTGGCAAAAGTGGGGAAAAGGAAATCTGGTTTTCAGAGTAGGACACATAGAATTATCCTTGATAATTAATTCACTCTTAAAAAATGTCTGCCTTACTTTGGATGAATGTGAAAGAATATAAAAAGAAGGAATTGTTTAGAAATTGTTGGACTCCAGGAGAACTTTTTCATTCGTAAATTTTCATTGCATATGTATGTGTGAACATGCTTTCCACTGAAGCCTTCTTTTTTTTTTTTTTTTTTGAGACAAGATCTTACTATGCTGTCCAAGCTTGAATTCCTGGGCACAAGAGATCTTCCCACCTCAGTCTCCTGAGTAGCTGAGACTATAGGCGCATGCCACAGTGTCTGGCTTGAAAGCTTCTATTTTTATTGGTATAACTCTGTCCTTAAGAAAATAATCTAGCTACATGACATAGGTGATTAAATTATGCTCACAAGATCAGTTCCTAGATAACTGTTTGCCTTTGGTTTTTCACAGAATAGGAAACTAGAAGTTTTGTTTTTGAAATGATACGAATGGCCATTCTCTTCAAACCAGAATTTCCCAAATTCCCGTTTCCTCATCAGTCTTTCCCACCCAGTCTCTTCCTTGAAAGCAACTTCCTCTAAGGCAGGTGACAGGAGAGGGCTGAGCAGCAAGTGCAGCCTCCCTTGGGAATTGTGAGCAACCAGATCATGCAGCCAGAAATCCAGAGAACAGGACAGCAGGTCACTTATATGATGGCAGATATGTTGGCTGGTTGTGAACGGCTTTAAGGGGTTCCACCTTGTACTTAAAGACCCACTGGAGCTGCTTAAATATGCAAGTCCAGCCTAACACTGAGATGTTCACCAAGAGTGTCCATTTCTACTTGATTCAGACATTTTCAGGTGTTCTAACCTCACCTCCCTGCCCACTCAAACAGGTCACCTGTGGCACTTAGATCACCTGTAATTTCCCCAAGCAATTTACTAACATGTAGCATCGTTAGCAAGTATATCACTTACATGACTGACAACTGTAGGTAGCTGGATTTATCTATGAAGACAGAGTCTCATTTTGCCAAAAATATAAGCAACACAGAACTATTTCGTCTTTCCAGTTGGATTCCAAGCTAACATTTAGGGCAGTTGGAATTCAGCTAAAAACACAGTTGCTTTCTCAGCGGAGTAGAGAATGACTGAAAGAGGAGTGGCCATGGGGAAGCTTAGAATCTACTGAAGCTCCTAGCAAGTGTAGTTTCTAGAAATTTACCTTTTAGTCATATTGAACCTGTGAGATTTTGTCTCCGGGTTTTCTAAATGTTTTATCCTATTTAATCTTTAAGTGAAATAACCTAACTTTCTGTTTTCTCTGGAGCAGTGAAAATGTCAGGAAAACGACTGACAGACCCCACAAAAGCTGTCCTAACATGTGGGTGTTGTCTGGTTCATGTACTGAGTTATGATAAAAAGGAAAGAATTTATTTTATCCCTGTTTCCTGAGTTCTCTCATGCTGCTTTCTTCAACGAGCAGCCTAGAAACCCATAGGCATAACTGAGTCACCAGAAACTAATTCATATGCAGCACTTAATTGAATTTCTCCGGTGGATCTCACATGTGGCACTCTTCAGAACGCTTTTAGAAAAGTGGCATTGCTTGTGCAACATCGGGGGGAGCTTTTTCTAACGTCCTTTTCTTCTTTAGGGTAGATATTTCTGCAATCTCCCAAGAAGTCATTAATTCTAAAGCCTGCCAATATTTAGAGCAGTATCTAAACCATTGCCCAGAAACACGATTGGCTGCTGTATTTTTAAGTAGCCCCTTGGAAAGAAATGAAAGTTTTCTTAAGAACCTATTCGCCGGGCGTGGTGTCTTACTCTTGTAATCCCAGCACTTCGGGAGGCTGAGGCGGGCAGATCATGAGGTCAGGAGATCAAGACCATTCTGGCTAACACAGTGAAACCCCGTCTCTACTAAAAATACAAAAAATTAGCCAGGCATGGTGGCATGTGCCTGTAGTCCCAGCTACTCAGGAGGCTGAGGCAGGAGAATCGCTTGAACCCGGGAGGCAGAGGTTGCAGTGAGCTGAGATTGCACCACTGCACTCCAGCCTGGGTGACAGAGCGAGACTCCGTCTCAAAAAAAAAAAAAAAAAAAAAAAGGAACCTATTCACACTTTATCTAGCAGCTTTCCCTGCTGTCTAAGAGAACTTCTGCTACTACAATTTTACATCTCTCCTCTAGGCAGTACTATTATTTTAGGTACAGAACATCACCATCACTATAGTAATCATTTATTATTGAAAAGCAATCAAAAGTATTCCCGAAGTTTTATTTCTTCAGACCACACAATCATTATTTTATCATTACTTTTGCATGGTAAGGCCCTGATCATTTTCATTTTTAGATGACAAATCAGCAACCTGAGTTATAATAAAAATATGAATTTGAAGGTTTTAGGGTATGCCTAATTTAATGCCTGATTTTTGTGTGTGTTCTGCCAAACACACATTTATGCTACCCATCAATTCCCTGAAACAGCTAAGTTTCCTGGCCTCTGCGATTGTGCTTATTTCTTGAAAGTAAAACCTCTTGATTAAATTCTATCCCAGTGAGACTTTGCTCAGGAGTATGTTTACATCACTCTTGTTCAGTATCACTTGATCCCTTTCAAATAAGCACAGAGCTTCAGCCTGTCATTTATTATGGCATTCTGATTACTTTGTTTACACAACAATCTGAATGTTTTGTTCCTGGCCTTACAGTTAGAGTTTTTGTTCTTGGTTTCCCACTTGAATTTTTATTTGTTTATTTATTTATTTTTGTTCTAGTATAGTCTGAAGGGAGAATTTTGTTTTTATTGTCCCTAAGATGACAGTGCAGGCTCTGAGATGATTTTGGTTGGAGAAATAATCTTCCCAAGTCTTGTCTTACCTCATTTAACCAAAGTGGATTCAGGTTGGAGGTCTTTCTCAGGAAAAGGCTTGGCTGACTTCTAGCCAAACACAGATACCTCATTCCTGGTGGACAATCTCTGTTCCCGATCAAGCTTGATGCCCACTTCACAGAACACCTGGACAAGGGTATGTGCCTTTCTGGAAGCTTCCTTTATATAGGAGCCCCTCCTTCTACCAAGATCCTGGTCCTGTTTTCGCTGACCTGGTGATGACCTGAACAAGGCAGGCTCACCTTGCAAGGTGCTAGAGAATGTCCCTAGCCAAAGTGACCCAAGGTATTGGGCAGCACAGAGGCTGTGGCTTTGTTTTAATGGAATAAGAATGGACCCTATTATAATCTAAACTATGACGAATCATCATCCAAAACAGTACCCTTACCTTCTGTGAATGACACACCTGGAGTTCTTGACTATCATCTCTGTGTGGTCCCCAGAAACTCCAACCATTTCCACTTTCTCAGGGAGCCCCCTCCAGACCACTTGACCCCAACCCACTGGGGCATGTGCTAGAGTAGGTTGAGTATTGGACCACCAAACCGAAGATGCATGCTTATCCTTGCTTTTCTGCATGACTGGGATAAAGTCAGGCTTAAAGGAGCCTTACCCAAGGAGACGGTGATCAAATTTTATTTCAGTTCACATTGTTATGCTCTTTTTATTGTTGTTAGTTCCTTTTGTTCCCTTTTCTTTTCTCTTGGAGGAATTCTTATTCATTTTCTAGCTCTCCATTCTTGAGTAATTTATCTATTTCTTGTTTCTTATCTAGCTTTCAGATCCTCCCCGTCTTGTAGCTAATTAAAGCCAGGTGGTCATGAGCTGACAATATATATGAACTCTTGTTCCACTTTCAAAGTCTGCTTTCAACTGGGTCTCAGGATAATAGTTGGTTGTTTTTGCAAATTTGAGTTGGGATAAAAACTGAAGGAGGACAGATATTTGCTGTTTTTTTCAAGACCAGTTTGTCTTGCTAATTTATCTCCTCATGCTTTTAGTTTAGTCCTTTTTTTTTCCAAGTGGCACATTGCACAATTACTTCAAACCCTGAACCTCTGGATTTCCCTTGGTAATTTTCTTATCAATCCACAGGAGAATGGCAAGAGCTGTCTGGTCTGTGGATCCACCCCATTGGGATCACATGGGTTTTTAATTTTTTTAAGTGCCCCAGGTTCTACCTCCAATGAGTCTAATATAGTAGGTTCAGGGAAGGGCAGGGAATCTGCATTTTTAAAGAGCTAGGAAGTCTGTCCTTTGTCCTAGAGGAAGACTGTAGGCCTTTCTAGACTCTCGGTCTATCCTGCACTTTGGCACATGAAGCCACTGCACTGTGCAAGGCTGTCAGCAGGACTCACTCGTCAGTACATACACAAGGAGCATATAAGCTGGGATTGCATGTCTACCTGCGCCTACGCAATCCATCCTCAAGCTTTGTGAACTCGATCTCCTCATCATCTCCAAGTCATTGTTTTCTATCCGTTTCTATCACCTCCATCCTAGGCCATGCCACCATCCTTTCTCACCCAGAATAACCACTTTGCAATGTTTCCTCTACACGCCAGCCAGAGTTCCCTTTTAGACTCACAAATCAGACCACACCACTGCTGTCTTAGTCCATTTGTGTTGCTATAAAGGAATACTTGAGGCTGGGTGATTTATAAAGAAAAAAGTTTACTTGGATCACAGTTCTGCAGACTACACAAGAAGCATGACACCAGCATTTGCATCTGCTGAGGGCCTCAAGCTACTTCCACTCATGGTGGAAGGGGAAGGGGAGCTGATATGTGCAGAGATCACATGGAGAGAGGAGGCAAGGGAGAAGGGAAGGTGCCAGGCTCTTTTTAACAACTAGATGTTGGGAGAACTCTTGCTGGAACTAACAGAGCGAGAACACACTCATTACCTCATGGATGGCACCAAGACATTCTCGAGGGATCCATTCCCATGACCCAGTCACCTCCCATTAGGCCCCGCCTCCCACATGGGGGATCAGATTTCAACATGAGGTTTGGAGGTCAAATATCTAAACTACAGCAACTGCCCTTGCTTAAACCCCTCCTAACTTCTCATCTTGCTTAGAGTAAAACCCAAGTTCCTCACTTGGTTGTTTCAATCTTGACTTAATCTGGTGCCTGCTTTCCTCTGTTTCCTTCAGTGTATCCACGGCTGACTTCTTCCTGTGTTCAGAGCTCAGCTTCAACGTCATCAACACCAAGAGACCTTCTCTGACCACCAATATAGAGAAACCACTCACTCAGCCACTCACTGTCACATCACCCTTTTAATTCTTGGCAAAGTTCTTATAAACTCAGCTCTTGTTCTTGTTTTTGTTTGTTTAAGGCTCATTTCCTCCGCTGGAGTATAAATTCCACAAAAGCAGAGACCCTGTCAACTGATACACTACAGTATCCCGGCACGTAAAACAGCAGAGACTCAGTTAATATTTGCAAAATGTATGAATTTAAGTTGAGTGTGGAGGTATGAACAGAACGTTAACCAGGCAAGGTGGCAGTATTGGGGAATTGTTCCTTTTGCAGGGAAATAAATATTCCAATGCCCAGAGGCAGGAGGTTACTTAGTGCAGTTAAGAAACTAAAATAATGCACCCAAAGAAAAGGGAGACAGAAAGCTGAAGTAGGGAGGGGCCTTACAGGCTACTCTAAGGATATTCTCGAAGAGCAACAAAGAGTCCTAGAAGGGTTCTAAGCAGTGGAGCAACAATAGATTTCCTGATAAAAATGCTCAAGACAGGCTGGTATCAAAGTGATGTCATACATATTGTAGCAGGCTAAACAGTAGTCACTGAAAGGTTTCAATGTGTAAATGTGACCTTATTTGGAAAAAGGTCTTTGCAGGTTTAATTAAGTTAAGGGTCTTGAGATGAGGGGATTATCTTGGGTTATTCTGGTGGGAACCAAAATCTTATCACAAATGTCCACCTAAGAAAGAGGTCAAGGAAATAACACAGACACACAGAGAAGTCCATGTAAAGATGGAGGCAGAGATTTGAGTAATGTGGCCACAAGCTAAGGAATGCCTGGAGTCACCAGAAACTATAAGAGACAAGGAACGGATTCCATTCTAGAGCTTTTGGAGAGACTCCAGACCTGCCAACACCTTGATTTCAGACTTCTGGCCTCTAGAATTGTGAGCAAATATATTTTGGTCATTTTAAGCCATGAAGTTTGTTGTAATTTGTTACGGCAACTAAAGCATACACTTTGGAAAAAAGATAAAGAGAAATCGAAATTCAGATGTGCACCATTATGCGCATGAGTCCATCCAATGAGTGTAGGCCCAGCGTTAGCGTGAGATTGGAGATGTTCACCTGCTGTTTCCGCAGTCAACCTTCTTTCCGTTGTGAACTGTTATCATGATTCTAGAAGATAAAGGTGGGCCTATTTCACACGACATGCCCCTCAACTGAAGTTAGCTGCTTTGTTTTATGGTCAGCTCAAGAAATGGTGTCTATCCAAGTGCCAGAGGACAGACTGGCAGGGAGACAGGGTGCCACTCTCCAAGGTGTCACAAGGAATAAATGTGGCCACAAGGAACTGGACATATGAGTAACAGAAAGAGAAATGTACCGAGCCATAGTGCCAAGTGCTGCAGTCAGCTAAGGGAGAGCCATGTGTGCTGTGCAAATCAGTGAAGACCAACCAAATGAGAACAAACTAAGGCTATTTATTCAGAGCTTGCTATAGCAAGGAGTCAGCCAACATCGTCTGCATTTTGGCAGGGACTCAAAGGCAGGCAGAGGAGTAGGAGTGCTTTAGAGAAGAAAAAAAGGGAAGGCTTTCCCTGCACCCTGATGGAAGCAGTTGGTGCGGGGAAGATGTAGGCAGGCTAGCCAGAAGTGGGGCACTCTACGGGATTGATTAGAGACGCACATTTCACCCTTTCTAGTTGGTGCTAAGTTGGAAGTGGAAACAAAAATTAGGGATGCTGTCACTTATTAAGTCCTGGCTAATTTAAGGTCAATTGTTACAAGGGTTATTGTTTGGCTTCCTGGAATGTTACTAGAGCTAGACCGTTGTAATTTGTTATTGATTTTTCTGCAAGTCTGACTTAGAGTGTGCTACCTTCTGGTAGGCTGTCATAGAAAGGGGGTTTTTCCCCGGCATGTTGCTGCAGGTCATGAGCCAGAGTTCTGTTTTGTTATATGGTCTGGCCATTGTTCATCTGTATATTCAGTCTCTCAAGGTGATCAGACATCAGTGAAGACTAAGAGGGCATTGTATTTCGGCTGAACAATGTGGAACATATGACATGTGGGAGAACAGGCCCTTGGCATGTTTGATTTATTCAAACCTCTTACTGAAGACACATGGGCTTTTTATGAGAAGAAGCTCAGAGCCAGCCAAAGTGGAGCTTCTCAATTTTAATAACTGCTTTACTTTCAAAAAGGTCAAGATTTGGTGAAGCTTCACTGGCCAATGAAAAGGCAGCAGACCCTGAGCAAAGCCCAGCTGGGAACCCATGGCAGAGAAAAAACAGATGCCTTCTGGGACACGTTTTAATGCCAATGAGGTTGGGTTCTTATGAGAAAAGCAAATGTACCAACTACACTTGCATTTAGGATTCAGAAAGATAAGACCCCAACTGCAAATCAGCAAAAGGGGTACATGTTTGTGTTTTTGAGGCAATACTGCCAGGCTTAATGACTAAGGTTGAAAATCCCCACATCTCAATAAGTAAGAAAAGCATAATCTCTTGCATCGTACTTGCATTCAATCCAAAATAGTGAGGAACACCATTTTGGAGTTGTTTCCAAAGGGTCATTGTAGGGGTCAAGTGGTACCTGGAAGG
The DNA here is from genome assembly GCF_029289425.2 of Pan paniscus. Lineage (NCBI taxonomy): Eukaryota > Metazoa > Chordata > Mammalia > Primates > Hominidae > Pan > Pan paniscus. The sequence goes on along the minus strand of NC_073263.2, from coordinate 35,411,992 downwards.
GAAAGAACCTTACCTAGAGGGCAGCCTGATCACGGGCCATGCTTGTGGCCCTTCTGCAACACTCGGGTTCGCACACAGCAATGTGGAAGTCTCTTTCTCTAACCTCTGCCCCATGACATTCTTTATCCTCCAGACTCTCAGCTAAGAAACCAAGACCCCATGTTCCCATATTCTCAGGATGGTTAAGCAATGGGTACTAATCCAATTTTAACAGACTATTGGAAGACCTTCAGCATTGTCAGTTGCATCAACTACACTACAGTGTAAAGCCCGAAACTCAGTTTATGTCTGCCAGACCTGCAGAAAGAGTATACGAATGCATTGTTTAGAGACTCAGGCAGGTTGTTGGTGATGGTTTCATTAACAGCATGGAGGAAGAATGTAAGAGTTAATTGAGGGCCCCTCTGGGAAACATTGCCTAATGAAGACATTGGCAGTGGTTCTCTACCAGGGGTAATATGCCCTCAGAGGACATTTGGGAATGTGTGGGGACGTTTTTGGTCACATAACTAGGGAAGCTACTGGCATCTAGTGGCACTGGCATCTAGTGGGTGAGGCCAAGGACACCACTAGCAACTGGCACAAAAAAGTGCAAATGACATGTGGGAAAAAGGAAAGATCAGTATTCATTTCAGGAAATTAAGTTCTGGTAGAACAAGGAACAGATCAGCTTTTCATGCCCAGTGTCTGCAAACCTTCCTCTTTTTCTGCTTTCCCCCAGGGTTGAAACTCAGACAAGGCAACATAAACCAACTGGGACCCTTGTGGATGAGAACACTCAGGTTTGACAGAGATAAGATAGTAGGAACTTGAGTTACCAAGCAATCTCCCAGAGCTAAACCGCCTATCCCTCAGGACACCTGCAGACCTCTGCACTGTTACGTAGGAAAAGATGAACTTTTCTCTTATGTGACTGTTAGGGAAAAGGAAAGTGTTTGGAAAGGAGAATCATTCATACTATCAGAACAGTAGATCTGAGCTGTGACTCTTGAGATGTTAATACAGAAAATCCCAGTGCCATAAAGCCTTCTGCAGATGTTACATAAGGTTTCTGCTCCCAGCAGTGCCTCTAGAGCCCCGTGCAGGTGGAGGAACACGTGGGCGCCATCTGGAGCACTGAGCTGGGTGTTCTGGAAGTTGTGGTGGACCAGTGGAAGTGCTGGTTTAAACATACCTCCCTGTATTTTTAGAAGGTACTTTTAAAATCTTAGTTTCTGGGACTTTACTCTCCAGTTAAGTTACTCCAGCTGATGCCTTTGTCTCCAATTCAGTCTGTCCCATGCCTTCTTTTTCACTTTTGTGTTTTATATATTTTTTAATTTTTGTCCCGGTGTGGTGGCTCATGCCTATAATCCCAGCACTTTGGGAGGCCAAGGTGGGCAGATCACATAAGGTCAGGAGTTCGAGCCCAGCCTGGCCAACATGGTGAAACCCCATCTCTACTAATAATACAAAAATCAGCTGGGCATGGCAGTGTGTGTCTGTAATCCCAGCTGCTCAGGAGGCTGAGGCAGGAGAATCACCTGAACCTGGGAGGCAGAGGTTGCAGTGAGCCAAGATTGTGCCACTGTACTCTGGCCTGGGCGACAGAGCAAGACTCTATCTCAAAAAACAAAAAGATGTAATTTTTATGGTTACATAGTAGGTGTATGTATTTATGGAGTACATGAGATATTTTGATACAGGCATACAATGCATAATAATCACATCAGGGTAAATGGGGTATCCATCACCTCAAACATTTATTCCAATTATACTCTTTTAGTTATTTTTAAGTATACAATTAAATTATTCTTCATTGTAGTCACCCTGTTGTGCTATCAAATACTAGATCTTATTCATTTTTTCTAATTATTTTTTGTACCCATTAACCATCCCCATTTCCCCCCCACTGCAATGCCTTGTTTTTAAAAGCTGTATTTTAGAGTGTTTTGATCTTGATTGCTTTTATTCCAGACGTGCTGCGTGTGGAGCTTGGGGAAGCAGCAGTTATTTCAAACCACACAGGCAGTAGGATGGGAGTCTTACCATGGTGTCAGGGTTCACTCAGAAAACGGGTGGAGTAGAAGAAACCAGATGGGCCTCAGTTCTTACTAGATGCAGGCCCTTCCTTTCCTCAAGAAGCCTACATGTGGATTTTCCTGTAATGCTGCTGCGAAGTATGAAAATCATAACATTTCTATAGAAAGTAAATTTTAGTTGTCCATTATACCAGGATGGCTTTGTTCAGCTCAACCAGGCAGACAAGCTGGAGACTGAGGATGGAGACTGAGATTCAAAACCATGAGGCAGGAGGTGGTGAATCTCCCAGGCACTGGGGGTGCTCAGAAGGAAGCTGGACCACCACTTAGTTGGAATGGAGACAGGAGGAGAGAATATTCCTGAGTTAAGGAGAGAGTTGACTCATTAACCATTGACAGCCTTGATATTCTAGGAGGGCGCCTCCCAAGGGGAGGGAAGTGAACATGTAGGGGCAACTTATTGGAGAATTGGAGAATCAGAATTGCAAGTTCTTTTTGTCATTGACTTTGTGCCATTTTTATAAAAAGCCTCTGGAACTGAATGTGCTTCCTCACTCTCTTTTGCATATAGCAACAGAGAGGAATATTATTCCATTTACAGGCTTTGTACCTTTGCCAAATTAAGAGGAAGCTTGCCTTTGTAATCAGGGTATGGTAGAAAGCACAAAGCATCTACTGCTTATGATGGTTTCTTCTAGATGAACTTGTCCATTTCCTGAACAATTCAGAAAACTGAATTTAGAGTTGGGATATATTAAGAGGCCTCTGCCTAAGAGTGCTTTTATGCTGGTTGGTTTCAAAAAAGAGACTAGAAAAGTAAAACCATTTCTTGTTCAAAGAGTATTCCCTAGCCAACATGCAGCATGTCACCAAGGCTGTCTAGACACTCAAGGGACTTCACCTATGCCTTGTTCAAGATTCTCCAGAAGGTATAAGTAGGCCCCTTTGAATGCATGAACACTATGTGAGCTCAGGTGAGCCACTGGTGTCTTTGGTGGAATTCTGCAACCGTTTCTATTCTTCAGCACCTTCTGTAACACTTCAGCCTACCTACCAACTGTTTCTGAGTGGGGGGAGGATCTTTCTAAGTGGAGGTTCTCCTGCCACCGGGAATGTGGCCAAAGAATATGTTCCACCTCCTCCTTATACATCACCATCTGGGCTGTCTCTCTAAATCTGTCCATCAAAGAATGCCCATTTCAGGAGTTCGTGTCCTGGGTGAAGGTGAGAAACATTTAACTTCTATAAATCCCCAAAACATTTGTAAAGCTAATATTAGTATAGATCGTGTGGGGAATGATACTTTTCACCTCAGATGAATGTAGGGACTAAATAGAGCAGAGATTTAATTCAATGTTGCTTACTTGCTTGCATGCTATGGGAGGTTCATTCATCAGAGAACCAGTTCATGAGTTTGGTCTGATTTCCTGTCCTTTGGGTAGGCTGCAATCTTTAGGAGCAAGAGAAATTACCATCTGTTAGCTTCCTTCAAGTGGCTTACCTACAGTCCTTCGGTGTCATCTTTCTTAAGGAGTGTCTGGGTCACCCAGTTTCTCCACCACCAAAGGAAATACAGTCCTCTTAGAGAATTGGTCAGTGAAATATAGGGGTGCCAAGAAACATCGGAGTAAAGAAGTGATGGCCCTCAAAGGCAAATGCCCCCATGTGAGAGGGGGAATGGAAGGCACTGCTTTCTTCCTTGCCTGAGGCTATGAAAATGTCCTTTGTGTGAACAAAAAGGTTTTCTACATTACTGGCCATTTAGGTCATATTATTCACAATGTTTCAAAATTGTGGTTATCAGCTGATGTAGATTTTGGCATTCTCTCTGAAGCCATGCAGCATTTGTTCCTCACTGCATTTTCACCATTATAAAATACAATTCCTATTTAAATTAATTAAAACATGGAAAATCTAAACTTTATTTGGAAAGATGGTTGGAGTTTTTGTTTTTGTTTTTGTTTTTTATAATTTACGGCTTGACACTGCAATATTCTTCAGCTGGATTTATGTTGACCCATTTTAGAAAACGCAGTTACTATAAATCTGTTGTTGTTGTTTCTGTTTTTGTTATTCAACCCAAGCCTTTGGAATTATTCTAATCCACAATATGACTCATGAAGTATCACTCTTATCCTTAAGGCAAGTAGTCCGAGAGTTGAAATATTTGTAATTATCTTTCAGACTCCATGATCCTCCAAGCTATTACTTCATTATAACTCCATTTCTGAAAGACAGTTTGTTTCTCTTTTTTTCTGATATACTAAACATTTGATAGACAGGTAGCTTTTGTATCTTGAATTTCTTATTTAATGTTGATATGAGAACAGTTGCTTGCAGTTCTTCCCCTGATGCACCATCACCCATTTGTCTGCCCCTGACCATGGACACCGATAGACATTTCCCAGGCTTTCATCACCATGGAACAGCTTGCTTAGGCCACAGCATCAGATACTGGGGTTAGTGAGGAAGCCACCAACCCAAGAGAGTTGGGTTCTGATGCAAGTCATTTCATCTCTCTGAGACTCAGTTTTCTTGGGTGTACAATGAGAGTTTGGGTTAGTTCAGTGAATACCAAGAGTTCACACAAGTAGTAACAGGATCAGCAGCAATTTGGGCCGATATTTATCGAGCAGCTACTTCATGCTTTTTAATATGGCAGGAACTAGTTAGTATCCAATGGAGTATAGGAGTGGAGAGACAGACTAATAAATGAATAATTCTGACTGATTAATAATATGGTGAGAACTCAGTTCAGGAGAAGCAAGGGAAGCTTTGGAAGCATGATAAGAGGCCACAGGCTTTTCCAATATTTCAAAAACTTAATGAAATACCTACATTTCTTCTGATAAGAAGAGCTGCCTTACAGAAATACCAAGTTTCTTTTTGGTACTTGGAAAAGTGTCAACTGAGTGTGGTAAGATTGGTTCTATTATGGTGTCCTGGATTGCTGGTTGGTAGTTATAGCCACAGCTAGCAACTCTGGCACCTGTGCCAAACAGCATGCCATGAACCCTAAAACCAACTTTTTAATTCACATTGTGGATCACAGATGGATATTATGAACAATGTGTACCATCTGTTAGCTTTCTATCTTAACTATTCATTCTTGCTAACTAGATGCTGAGCTTTTAAAATCATTGTTTTAAATTTATGTGACCTCTGAATGTTCATAACCTGGAACAAAAAGTTCTGGTCATCTGCCCTCATGATCATCTTGATTTTTATTTAAAATGAGAAAATTGAATGTTACTTAATAACAATGTGTTGCATAAACTAACATTTTTCAAACATGAGGTCCATGAAATAAAAATTAGCAAAAAGAGGCCTCACTGGTGAAAAGACTCTATGCACCACTACCAGATGGTAAAGGTTTTGAGTTCCAAAACTTTGTATTGTTCTCCATCATGCCTGCAGCTCTCGATGCTTGGCACGTAGTGGCCACGTGATAAAAATGTACGTGGAAGCATGCCAATGGGCCGGCGACATTGTGGCATTCCAGTTTGGTTGCTAGTGTACTTCCAAAAGGCTAGGCAGAGGCCAAAGCTAGGACAAACTCCAGGATGTGTTGTCAGTTGCATGGTCAGAGCCATGAGCTAATCTGAGATCTCCTTGGCACGTTCCAAAGCTCTGTTTTGCGAATCAAAATCTCCACGGACACCTCAGGCATTATTGTCCCATGGGAACGGTCCTGGTTTTCCTATTGTATTTTCTGACATTGTTAATGTTGTTTCTTGGTTACTCCTATCTTTTAATTTTTGTCAATATTCCTGTATGTATATATTTTTTTCTTTTTTTTAAAAAACAGAAATATCTTGCAGGGTCACTGGGAAGGCCAGAACAGTGACAGTGGCCCAAGTAACTGTTGGGAAAGACTGGGCAGGCTCTGTAATGCCTTGATTCATTTCTCTTTGCTTTGGGCTATGAAAACAAGTGGAGGAAGAAGAAATACCACAAGGCAGAATTTGCTTCCTCTTCTTTTTTAATATTCCCTCTTCTTTTTCCCCATTTCAATTCATGAGACTCTCTAGGAGACACACTCCTCCATGACTTATCTCCTGTTTCTAGTCTTATAACATCTGTATTTCATATAAACTCACATCTTTTCTTACTAAACAATTTAAACTACTTTGTTAGTTTAGATGTTAGAAAAAAATAGGAAACGATGTTTATATAAAGCAATTCAGAATATATAAGAGAGAGAAACATGTTTTGAATTTAGAAAATTAGAAGTTGCGTGGATAGGGAAGAAAAATTTTGAAGTCAGGCATCAGAATGAGATCTGGAATGATTATGAGTTCTTTGTTACTAAAGCGTAAAATGGGATTTAAAATATATAATGGAAAAGTTAAAGTAGTTTAATTTAAAACTACCATACTAAAAAGGTTCCCCACATTTGAAAAGCTAACATATTTCAACAACTACCTACAACAATAAATATTTATAACATGATAGACTAAGTGTTAAACTTTCATATAGAATGCACTCTTACAAACCAATAAGAGAAAGTAGGACATAAATAAGTAATTGCAAAAGAAGAAATCCAAATGGCTAATATGCGTGTGGGAAAAATGTACAACTTTACTGGCAATCAAACCAATTCAGATTTCAAGAAAGGAAATCCAATATTTGTTTAGAAATGGCAAAGCTTTTTTGAAAATGTAATACCTAACCTCAGTGAGGGACCCAGCAAATGACCACTCATTGTCTATAAAAGTACAATTTGAGGCCGGGCACGGTGGCTCACATCTGTAATCCCAGCACTTTGGGAGGCTGAGGTGGGTGGATCATTTGAGGTCAGGAGTTTGAAACCAGCCTGGCCAACATGATGAAACCCCACCTCTACTAAAAATACAAAAATTAGCCGGGCATGGTGGTGGGCGCCCTGTAGTCCCAGCTACTTGGGAGGCTGAGGCAGGAGAATCTCTTGAACTCGGGAGGTGGAGGTTGCAGTGACCCGAGATCACGCCACTGCACTCCAGCCTGGGCAACAAGAGCGAGACTCTGTCTTGAGGGGAAAAAAAAAAAGTACAATTTGTTGGACTTTCTGGAGGGCATCATTCAGAGCTTTTAAGAAGTTCTCTTTGAACTCACCAAATCCACTTTGTTCAGCAAATTTTTTAATTTTAATTTTTTTATTTTTATTTATTTATGTTTTTGGGATCTTGGCTCACTGCAGCCTCCGCCTTCCAGGTTCAAGCGATTCTCCTGCCTCAGCCTCCCGAGTAGCTGGGATTACTGGCGCCCACCACCATACCCGGCTAACTTTTGTATTTTTAGTAGAGGCAGGGTTTCACCATGTTGGCCCGGCTTGTCTCTAAAATTTTTTATTTAAGTTGGAAAATATAAAGAAGAAATTAGAATATAAGGAGTGACCTGACTTTCTATCAATAGGGGAATGATTGAATAAGTTGTGATATAAACATATTACAAAATATGATGCAGGGTTTAGAAAAACAGTTTTGATTGCTATGGATTGACCAAGAAAGATGATTATATTATTTAAGTGTGGAAAATGTATAAAATATGTCGCTATCTTGCCATTTTTATAAAAAGCAAACAAAAACCTGGCTATGTATATATGTGTTTATATAAGCTTAGAAAAGCTATGGTAAGGTCCTTACACTATTAAAAATGTTAGTGATATTGAAGGGGAAAGAACAATATCACAAAGGTAGTGATATTGAAGGGGAAAGAACAAATAGCTATTGCTATTTTTTTAATTTTGAATTTATAATTTTTTAAAAAGAAAAGGGTCGGTAAATATTTTTGAGCATCCACAGTGTGCCCTTGGTTTCTGGCTACTAGAAACTAAATGTCAAGTGCCAGGGACTAAATCTGTCCTAAGGGAGTGATAGGATAACTGCACACTCATTTACAAAGGTGTCATTGAGTAATTATTTATAACGGTGAAATACTGAAAGCAAGTTAGATATTCAATAGTCGGAATTCAGTTAAGTAAATTATGATATTCCATGCAGTCAGATGCTCAACAGCCATTAAATAACAGAGTGAAAATGCTCACAAGATACTGTATTGTGAAAAGGGTTGGTAACAGATCAACACATATGAACAAATCCTAATTCTGAAATATATAAATGCATAGACAAAAATTCTAGAAGTTTGTATACCCCCCTCCAAAAATAAAGTATCATTTGATCATGGGTTATTGGGGGTGTTTTAAAATATGCTTTATATTTTTCCATCTACAGTGAACATTGATTATCCTTACAAGCATACTTTTTTTGTTAATTATTAGAAGCAGTTTCTTAAGAACAAGATATGTGGGTTTGCACAGCATCATAATTGGTCAAGGGAGCTCACTAAGAGAGAAATAGAAAGCTCTCTGCCATTTAAGATGTTCAGCATTGAATATAATGGACATGAACACTGAGAATTTAAATCTAATGAAAGTGAAGTTGTTTCTTATCCTCAAGCCACAAACCATTTCACAGACACAGTATAAAATCTGTGGCAGCTTCATGTGGTGGCACAGGCTGGCAGGATGCCCTTGCAGCAGGGAAATACCACCTCTTCACCAGTTTTACCTCTTCCAAGCAAATGCTGTCATCTCCCACATATCATAAAGACCCACAACTATCTCCGTGAGGACCCATGGCAATAAACTTGGTCCTGTTGTGGTGGGCGGAATCTTCCACCACCACATTTCTTGGTTTATGAGGTTGACCTTTCTTCTAACATTTTCCTTGGAAGCAACAACAGTTTATCCCAAGAGACCCACATATACAGATAACTCAAGGAGTGAGTAGAGAGAAACCCAACAAAACACCTCTTTATTAGCCTATATCACTCCCAATCTAGCCAAAATATTATTGTAAGGAGTGTAACCTAGGGGGATTGAAGTATTATTTACTTCCATGTCTAAGAAGCCCACCCTGTCCTTCCTCTTTGTTTTCTTGGTTTCATTGACATAGACAAGAACCCAGCTGGTGGGAAGTAGATGTGACTGAGGATGGTCGTATATTTCTACTTCCAGGTTTATTGTGCATTTTGAGTTGGTGTGTGTGTGCCATTACCCCATAATGATGTGTGGTTTTTGTTCTTTCCCCAGAATGTCGAGTGGTGAAGTCCACTTCTTACACCAAAATAGCTTCATCATCCCGCAGGAGCACCACCAAGAGCCCAGGACCGTCCAGGCGTAGCAAGTCCCCTGCCTCCACCAGCTCAGGTAAAGCAGCAGAGGGGATTTTGAAGAAATTGCCTTGTTCCTGACACAGGATGAGCAGAGGGTGTGTGAAGCCTAGAGTGTGAGGTTTTTAAGCGAGTGTAGGTTCCGGTTTATAATTTTAGAACATCTTAGAGCGGTTGAACAGATTTGCTGGAGTCTAGCATATTGGCTGCAAGAAAAAGCACTGAGCTTCAAAAAATGTAGTTAGTGAAGACTCAGGAAACCCAGATTTGCCCACAAATAGAAGAACGTTATCATCTTGTATCCTTTCTACCACCGAAGTTAATCTTTCAGATTCTGGAAGTCTCTGTTAAAGCATTTATTCTACCTGAGACTGGCCTATGAAGAGTTTCCCATTTGTATTCGCTGAACCTTTATTAAACACACTTTTGGCTCTGGCCTCAGTTTCCTTTTGTGGCTCTGGAGCTAAAGGTAGTGAGATTGAGAGGGTGGAGCAGGGATTGCTGCAGTGACCTTGGCCTGAGCCTGTCTCTCAGTGGGTTCTAGTGCTGGTGTTGGAGAGGCTGTGTATGCACAAGATGAGCACCTCAACCCTACCTTCTCATTTTTGGTCTTAAAACTGACATGAAGTCAGTTAGAAAGTGTCTTCTTTGTTTGTCTCAGGTGAAGGGTCTCTATCGTTATTAAAGGGAATTATTTATTAAATGACACAAATTGTATTGGGAATTATTAAACGATGCAAATGTCAAAGTGATTGTTACCTGATTTCATGAAGACAAGAAGCTCTTATAAATAAGAATAAAGACCTCTGGGGCCTACTTGGGGGCCTTCTTTTACTCAACAGCATGGGCTAGGGGGAGTGTGAAAAGAGCTCTCGGCTGAGGCTGCCTAAGAAGGAACTCTCAATAGGGTGGATCATTATAGGTCAGGGGCCAGCTAGACCACCCAGCCCTCCTTGATTCTCTAAGAGTCTCCTTCCCCTTGGAGTTTTACCAATTACTGCTATTCTCTAGACAGATCTCCAAAGACCACCTTCCCCTCTGACTCTCAACCTAGGGTGGCATCAATGGGCTGCCAATGCCTCCTTCTCACAGCATAGCCTGCATCATAGCCAGTCAGGAAATACGTTTCAGAGCATCGCTGGCACTTGAGATGCATCTTGTTTGCCTCTGTAGTTTAAAGGTGAGCTGAGAACTCCTCCCTTAGTATGACACTGCTCATGAAGATAGGATAGAGCCCTAAAATGAGGCATTGCTAAAGGATGAGACAGTAGACTCAAAGCTTAGAGCTCATGAGAGTCACTTGGGAACTTGGCAAAGTTTGTCATCCTGAACCCCCACACCCCGAGATTCTGACTAAGGACCTAAACCTGTGTTTCAGCAAGTACTCCAGGTGATTAGGATCAGGTAGTCCGTGGTCCACATTTTGAGAAACAGTAGGTGAGGGCAGTGGTTCTCAAACTAGCAGCATCACCATCACCTGAGCACTTGTTAGAACTACAAAGCCCTGAGCTCCCTCTCCAGAACCACTGAATCAGAAACTCTGGAGCTAGAGCCCAGCAAATTGGAGTTTCCCAAGCCCTCCAGCTGATTCCAATGCACACTTTGAGAAGCAGGGGGTTTTGGAAAACAGAAAGGAAGTAAATGCAGAAAATCATTTGACTGTGGATAATCTGGAGGGAAAGATATGACTTGTTCATCTTCATTTACTGGCATGACAGAGATGACTTCCTTTCTACCTCCCTGTTTGCCTCCAAGTAGCAATGTCCATCAGTGTCCTTGCAATCCAAGAGCAGACCTTTTAGATACCTTGATGTGTAGACCAAAAGAGCAATGAACAAAGGAGAGTACCAGATGCCAACTTCCTTTTCTCCCTCCTTGCAATGGCCTGGCCTCAGAGAGTCAGTCACCTGGGAGAAAAGAGAATTTCTTTCTGAAGATGATCCCTTCCCCAGGATGTCAGGGAAAGTCTCTCCCTTCAAGAGAGATACCACCCACACATAGAGAAGAGGACCTCCACAAAATGACAGACAGAGTGATCCTGGAATTGCTGCGTGGAAAACTCCCCTGGAAGAACTGAGCTTGTCCAGCTGACAGGTTAATATTGAGCTCTGTGGAGGATGTTCAATCTTAACTAAAAAACATTTCTCACTTTCTCTGATTAAATCTGGGCTATAGGCCCCGGCCTGGTGGCTCATACCTGTAATCCCAGAACTTCGGGAGGTTGATGGGGGTGGATCACTTGAGGTCAGGAGTTTGAGACCAGTCTGGCCAATGTGGTGAAACCCCATCTCTACTAAAAATACAAAAATTAGCCGGGCATGGTGGTGGGTGCCTGTAATCCCAGCTACTCAGGAGGCTGAGGCAGGAGAATCGCTTGAACCTTGAGGGGCAGAGGTTGCAGTGAGCAGAAATCACGCCACTGCACTCCAGCCTGGATGACAGAGCAAGACACTGTCTCAAAACAAATAATAAAGAAATAAATAAATCTGGGCTATAGGATGAACTCCCATGGAGCAATAAAGGAGAACAAAGTCATAAGTCCAGCCAGCTTATTGCCCCTAAAATGTTGGCTACTTAATGCAATCACAGAAGGATGTGAAAGAGAATGAGAGCCTATATTAATGAAACCGTATCAATTAATATATTAATGAATTAATGAATAGTATCAATACTATTAAAAATCATCAATATTAAAAAACAAAATTAGTTCTCCATCCAAACCAATTTTGACTTAAATTTTACTTAACCTTTCCTATCTTCTCAGTATATAAGATGAATAAAAAAACAAGTGTGGGGCAGATGCATCTAATAATGGGTAATTAGCCAAATTCTTATGTTTTTTATATTACAGATATTCCAAGAAAATCAATATGCACTGCAGCTTTTAACTTTTTATTGTCATTGTTTTTAGCAGTTTTGTTGTTAAGAGCTGTAGGTTGGGCCAGGTGCGGTGGCTCACGCCTGTAATCCCAGCACTTTGGGAGGCTGAGGCAGGCGGATCATGAGGTCAGGAGATCGAGACCATCCTGGCTAACACAGTGAAACCTGTCTCTACTAAAAATACAAAAAATTAGCCGGGCGTGGTGGCAGGCGCCTGTAGTCCCAGCTACTCGGGAGGCTGAGGCAGGAGAATGGCGTGAACCAGGGAGGTGGAGCTTGCAGTGAGCGGAGATGGTGCCACTGCACTCCAGCCTGGGAGACAGAGCGAGACTCCATCTCAAAAAAAAAAAAAAAAAGAAAGAGCTGTAGGTTGTTAGACACTCTAGATACTCCAGGGTTTAGGATCTTTCTTTCTTTCTTTCTTTCTTTCTTTCTTTCTTTCTTTCTTTCTTTCTTTCTTTCTTTCTTTCTTTCTCTCTCTCTTTCTCTCTCTCTCTTTCTTTCTTTCTTTCTTCTCCCTTTAAGTCAATAAAGATGGGGAATGGATCAGATTCTTGCGTACATGTTAAAGAATGGACTGATGAGTCTAATCTTAAAAATATAATTATGCATATAGGCAATAATTTCATTTTATAATTAACTGGTAATGTAATCACTATTCAGCATTGTAAGAATTTATATTCATTTCTGAAAAGTAATTTTGGAAACTCAAGAAGATAGGCGAATATATTAAATGTACTTGTATGTCACTGCCAACATTTGTAATTATTCCTTTTAGAAGTTTAAAATGGGTAGGACACATTGCCTCAAAATCAACAGGTTGCTCCAAACAAGCATTTCCACATTCTATTTTTTCCTTGAAGTCCTTTTCAACTCTAGTTGAAACCTGGTTGAATTGACCAGCACTAACTTGGAATTTGTGATAGGTAAGTCATACCAAGTAGTATCATTTTCATAAAGAAAGTAGAGTCCAAATTCATTCTAAAATTAATATGTTCTTGAAAAATTAGCACTTTAACTTCTAGGTCAAAGTTAATTATATAACACTGATCATATTTTGTTTAATGTGAGCTTTTTGTGTATATAAAATTTTCAACTTGCTGCATTTTGACCTGGAAGAGATAACATGCAATCATTTTCTGATTATATAAGAGATTATTATATGCACTGACTATCTCTTGATTCTGACTTGCTACCAAAAGTGACTTGTTACCACTTTCCTTTGGATGGTACCAATTTAGAGAGTTTCACAGGGCAGTCAACTCCCAGTCACAAATGTGTGGATTGTGCCAGTGACCTCAGGACCACCTCCTTTCCCTGGAACCGGGCCCAGAGGTTAAGGAGTTCGGCAGTGTTGCCAGTTCTCCTAGAGGCAAGTGTAGCTGCTGGATGTCAGGGAAGCCCCTCTCTCAGGGCCCCTCCACTGCTCTGGCCCAGGTCTCCTGTCCCTACTCAACTATAGCTCTTGGAACTAGTGGAAAGGCACATTTAATTATCTCTATATGGATTACATCACATTTTCTTAAAATAGCCTGTTTAGTGTTTTTCATCAATCATATGGACTCAAACATGAATTTTACTTAAATACTCCATAAACATTGGTATTGGCCCAAACCCAACTACCACCTGATTTTTTAATGTTAAAGCATCTTTAGACCGGGTGTGGTGGCTCATGCCTGTAATCCCAGCACTTTGGGAGGCCAAGGCAGGCTGGTGAAACCTGGTCTCTAAAAAAAAAAAAAAAAAAAAAAAAAAAAAAAATACAAAAATTAGCCTGGAATGATGGTTGCTTTGTTTCCTGTGGTCCCAGCTACTTAGGATGGCTTGACCCTGGGAGGCAGAGGTTGCAGTGAGTCGAGATTGCACAACTGCACTCCAGCCTGGACGACAGAGTGAGACCCTGTCTCAAAAAAAAAAAAGAATCTTTGTTTTCCCCCAAAACGTTAACCCAAAGTTTATAATGATTTCTACTTCAGTGTTTAAATTTCTACTTCCAGTATTCAGTTTCCTATATTATACAGAAATTGGAGCATATTATAAAGTTAAGATCTGCACAGTTTTCAGGCTATGCTGCTATGAATATAACATGGTTAACTTATATTTACCTGAAACATTATAGTTTACATACGGCTTTTATTTCTTCAATCTTTTTTGATCCTCCTATTAATTTCCTAACAGCAGGCAAGTAAGGCAAGTTAATATTATCTCTGTTTGTAGAAATAAGGACACAGAGGCAGGGCTGGGATAACTGCTTTGCTCTGAGTCCCAGAGTTCAGAATGGCAACTCGGGGCTGGCACCGGGGGCTTCTGGTACTCTAGACACACAAGGCTGGCAGTCCTTGATACCTATTTCTTCACCTCCACTTACTAGAGTTTTGATCTCCAGGAAACAATTAATCTAGTGCCTAATTTGAGATTGCAATTCACAGCATCACAGCACCTTGCAACATAAGCCTAAGTATTAGTCCCTTGGCACCAGCGTTCCAGGAGGTGAATGATTTACCCCAACTTCCTGATGTATAGCATTGCTGGACAGAAACCTCCCTTGTAAGTCAGCATTAGAACAAGAATGAGAATCCTCTGTAAATCTTCCCTTTGTCCCTTACCCATTTCTCTTCATAGCACTAAAAGAGGTTCAAAGTGATTTATTAATGTTAGGTGTTCATTTACACTTTCAGAACTATCAGTTACAGACCAACTAGTGTCAGGCATTTGCTAGGCACTAATGATGCAGAGATGAAAGAAAGCCCCTATTCTCAAGAAGCATAGGAGTCAAGGCCTCACAGATAACATGATTCACATACCTGTTGAATTATGATTAGTCTCCATAACAGAAAAGGCTGAAAGAAGGCAAACAGAGCTAGCAAAGAGAAACCAGAAGCCTTAATAACACATGAAAAGAGTAAAGAGCCTCCAGACAAATTGCATGCTGAGACACTGGAGGATGAATCACTAAGAAATTGGAAAATGACTTCTAGCTGCTTCTTAAAGAAATGAGAATCTGTAAGAGCATCATAAGGAATAAGGAGTTTCATATGGGTTTGACTCTTCATACATGTGTATATATTTGGAACACAGATCTAGTAAAATGTATAAGTTAAAAGTAAAATTCTTTAATTTTATTTTTGAGACAGGGTCTCACTCTGTCACCCAAGTTGGAGTGCAGTGGCAAAAGTAAAATTCTTTTAAGCAATTTTTTTAATCTACTTAGGGAAATTATAGCAAAATAACTCTAAAAATAGGAATAAAATATACATTACTTTGGTTTTAATAAAGACTGATAAAATTTCAGTTGGCTTTATATTGTTTTCTTAATCTTACAAGAAAACTGTGGTTATCTTGAAGTTTCACAGCTGCAGTCCTCCTTAAAACTTACAAATTTCAAAATTTTGATCTTTTCTTGGATTTGGGAAAGCTCTGGGGCCAGGCATGGTGGCTTATACCTTTAATCCCAATACTTTGGGAGGCCTAGGCAGAAGGACTGGTTGAGCTCAGGAGTTTGAGACCAACCTAGGCAACATACCGAGACCTGTGTCTACAAGAAATTTAAAAACTAGCTGGGTGTAATGGTGCACACCTGTGGTCCCAGCTACTTGGGAGGCTGAGGTGACATGACGTCTTGAGCCTAGGAGTTTGAGGCTAAAGTCAGCCATGATCACACCACTGCACTCCAGCTTGGATGCCAGAATGAGACCCCATTCCAAAAAAAAAAGAGAAGAAAAATGGAGTTTTTTTGGTTTGTTTTACAGTTTTTATTTCCATTTAGATAGCCAACTTTTTATCATAGAATGATACCCTGTATTTAGAATCTCTGTCTGTGGAACCCATAGCAGACATAACTGAGACCCAATGAGTGCCTCACACCTTTCAATTCCAATATGAGATAACGTACTTTCCTGCCCTTCAGAAGCTTATAGAGTAGAAACATTCATGGCAACAACCATTCATTCATTCAGTATGCATTGAGAATCTACAGTGGACCAGCAACGTTGGGTGCTGGAGATGCAAGGGCAAACATTTGAAAGAAGGAAAACCCAAATGGCTCAGTTAATGAACATCTACCATGACGAAGCACCATTCTGAACACCCAGCCTTAAAACTTACTTCTATGTTACTCCAGAAATCCTAAAGTCTTTTTATTCATGCTATTTAAATTTTACTTTTTTACAGTTCTATAAAAATATTTTATGCAACATATGCAGATAAGAATCAAAGCTGAGAAAGTGAAGAGAATTTTAATCAGCTCACTACTAGTCCAGTTTGTCAAATTCTTTTGATTTATATCAAACACCTTCAAAGGCAGATTGCCAGCTATTAATTTTGAGTTCAGTCTTTTCCTTTAGTGTAGAGAATTCAGCCTTATACAGTCTAAGGAGAATCTTTTTTGCTTTGGAGCTCCAAGGAAATTGTTGAGAACAAAATGCATCAAGAAAATCGAGAGGTTGGTGATTCATCCCTTGTGTCTTTGGAATTTCTGGCTGCATGTAATGCTCATCCCTCCTTCCATTTCTCCTTTCTCTGCACCCACCAATTCTTCCTAGTGTTCACCCCAGCAGAACCTCCAAAGATACTCTTCAAAGCCTTTAACCATTATCTTGACTTACTGTCTACTTGGGGGCAGCAACCTACATCAACTGCTTGTATAAATTTCTCACAGTTAATGCCCCAGGTTAATTAAATATTTCCTGAGTATCTACTGTGTTCCAGACATGCATTAGGTCCCAAGGGTGCAAAGATGATTAAACCACAGTCCTTGCCTTCAAGTTGCTTATATTATAGTAGGGAGAGAAACATATACAGCCATGTGTTGCTTAATGATGGGGATGTGTTCCAAGAAATGTGTTATTAGGCAATTTTGCCATTGTGTGAACATCCTAGAGTGTACATACACAAACCTAGATGGTATAGCCTGCTACACACATGGCTATGTGGTATGGCCTATTGCTCCTAGGCTATAAACCTATACAGTATGTTATTGTACTGAATATCCTAGCAATTGTAACTAATGATAAGCATTTGCACATCTCAACGGGTGTAAACATAGAAAAGGTGCAGTGAAAATACAGAATTGTAATCTTGTGGGACCACCATCGGATATATGGTCCCTTGTTGACCAAAACATTGTTTTGTGGTACTTGACTGTATGCCATGTAACTATAATAGTGTAATAAGTGCTGTGATGACCTAGAGGAAACAGGTTAGATCTCATTAATAGGGTCAGAAAGCTCTTCCAAGAGAAAAGGATTTATAAATTTGGATGTAAAAAAGGGCCAGGAGGGCATTCCCTCCCAATGTGAGCTAAGGCACAAAGACATTAAACTATATGGCATAGTTAGGGAATAGTTGCTTGTTCAATAAAAATGCAGGATAGAATTCTAAGAAAGAGTTGGAAAGATGGTGGTAGCCCCGTTGGTTGTGGTCAAATTGCACAGGGTCGTGGAAGTATGTTTGTGCCGTAGATTGTAGGTATTATGAAGTGAAAGGGGATTTTTCACAGTGCCATGAAAGATCGCAGTTGAGTTTTGGAAACAGTGGCATGGCGGTGGAAAAAATTGCTACACATGAAAGGCCAAGGGCCAGGAAGGCTCTATGAGGCCATTGTAGTCATCCTGGAATGAAATTGTCAAGACAGAACTGAAAGAGCTGGGGGAGACCTCAAAGGGAAATGAAACCAGAAATTTAACTGGATGTGAGGCTAGAAGAAGAGAGAGGGATCAGAGATAGGAAGCAGGTTTGTTGGATGAGGAGAGGTAAGGAATGAGTTTCGTTTTAGACATGTGGAGTGTGAGGCGATTTGGAAATGTCTGTAAGCAATTGGAAATAAATAACTGTTCTAAGTCAGGAGATCTGCGCTAACAATATATATTTGGGAGACCCTGGTATATTGTAGTGATTTGAATAATAGAAACATAAGGTACCTCCCCGCTGCCTCAACAAGAGATTTGTAAAGATGAAAATGGAACCATGGGGGAGGGAAGTCTGCATTTCTTTTTTTTTTTTTTTTTTTTTTTTTTTTTGAGACGGAGTCTCGCTCTGTCACCCAGGCTGGAGTGCAGTGGGCGCAATCTCCGCTCACTGCTAGCTCCGCCTCCCGGGTTCATGCCATTCTCCCGCCTCAGCCTCCGAGTAGCTGGCACTACAGGTGCCCGCCACCACGCCCGGCTAATTTTTTGTATTTTTTTTTTTAGTAGAGATGGGGTTTCACTATGTTAGCCAGGGTGGTCTCGATCTTCTGACCTCGTGATCTACCTGCCTCGGCCTCCCAAAGTGCTGGGATTACAGGCGTGAGCCACTGTGCCTGGCCAGAAATCTGCATTTCTAAGAGCAATCAGCAGAAGCAGGGAAGAACAGTAAGAGTACAGGGACAGAAGTCAAAGGGGCAGGAAGTTTTGAGATGAAGGACGGGGCAGAAATGCTTGATGTTGAGATGTCAGGTAGCATGAGAACTGAATGGGGATCGTAGGATTCAGCAGTGAGGACACCACTGTGGCCTATGAAGGAATGGGCAATACCAGATGGCAGGGGGACCTGGTCTGGGAGTGTGATTTTTGGTGGTCACCGTGGGTCCTTTCCCAGGCTGGCTCCAGGCTTTACTCTAGCGGGAGCTGTCCTGCAGCAATTGGTTGGTAGGGATCAACCCCAGGACCCTCATCCACCCTGACCCTTGGTGCTTGTGGTCCCCAATTCCCCTATCACGACCATAGCCTGTTCTTGGATCCCAGCTGATAGGGATCAGATCTAAAAATTTCCTAATTTTACATCACAGGACTCTAGTTGGTCTTTTTTTATTGTTTAATTAAATTTTTTTTCTTGTACCCCAAATCGTCACCAACTCTTTTCTCTCCACCCTGTCCACACTCAGTGGGTCACCATTCTCCCTGTGGTGATGCCATTGCTGGCTGGTGTCCTCCCACTTTATCTTACATCTGCCCTGGGCACCAATGTCCAACCTGCTGCCATCACCTGTTGTGTGCCAAATAAAGTCTGAACTTGTTCTCAAGTGAAGGACAGCTTCCTTTCCACTCATGTCCCCCATTTCTTCTCTGGACCCATGCTCCATCCTAGAAACAAATTTAAATTGTCCCCAGCTTGGGCTTTTCCACCTCATCCCTTTATTCCTCTCACTCGGCCTAGCTAGAATGTCTTCCTCTTTCTCTTCAGCTGTCTAAAGCCCACTCACCCAATTTGGCCCTGCAGACCTCTGCCACTTTCCCGGATCACCTCACTGTCCAGGGTCTTCCCCAGCCCTGCAGTACTGCAGCAGCTGATGCACAGATGACACGTTGCACCACCTTGCTCAGTTGTAAAGTCTCTGAGAGCAGGGGTTCTTTGTGCATTCTGCAGTGACTGTGAGTTCATGGTAACTACTGGGTAAATGTTGACCGCATGAATGAATTGAGAAACACTAGGAGCTGTTGCCTAAATTTCCTGAGGTTTGGAGCCTTTGTAAGTATTTATTTAAAAAATTAATTCACAGAGCTGTGTCCCTGTCTCCCTCTCCTCTGTTCCTGGGGCCCCTCCTTCCCATTATTCTCAGTAGATGGTTTCTTTGAATTGGACCCATTGTCTCAGTTCAAGAAGAGGAAACAGACATGGAGAAAATCAGAGCTCCACCTCACCTATGAGGTGAGCACCCAAGAAGCTAAAATTAGGGAAAAAGTACGTCTTCTTCCCTCTGTTAGGTAGTTGTCTCTTTTCTCTTGGTCTCAACTGATTCCCTATGCACCCCCTACCCCCTGCATTTTTTTTTTCCTTCTCAATAATGTGGCAAGCAAGGAACAAAAGCTGAGAAAGAGATTTTAGGGAATGAACAGCCTACACCATGATTAGGGAGTAAAGGAGAGTCTAAGGCAGGAAGCCAGATCTCCCTGGCAGCGTGCCTGAATCGCCACCCCCAAACCCAAGGACACACACATATATGCAAACACATTCTCTCCCCAAATCTTGACAAGTGCAGCACCAGAAATAAATGAGCCTCCTTAAGTGCTAAAAGAAGACAGGGAAACAGCAAGGTGTATTTCACGTCCAAAAAGTTGCACATCTTTTAATTAGATAGTCTCGCTTGGAGATTTCTCTGACTTCAGAACCAATTTGAGACACTAACATTCAGCTTTCACTTGGTGTCTGAGACTTTTAGGAACGCGACTGCAGAAAGAAGGGTTAACCTACATATGCGTGGAAAGTCATTTAAAAGGGCAATGAATTTGTAAATTAAGCCAAGTATTTCCAAATTCTAGATTTTTTAAAGTAACTTTGATGTTTAATCATAAGCATCTTGGGGACAGGGAGCAATAAGAATCTAGCATGTACTAAGTGTACACTATGTGTGCTGATAGGTTGATATCTAGGGCCCTGGACTCGTGGCTCCAGTTAGTGAAGAAGAGTTGGTTCACCTGTCTGAAATGATGAAGGAAAAGGTGGATCTGCACACTTCCTGAGGAGTATTATTCAACAGTGTGCTGTGACCGGTATATGCTGTTGGATCCCTGACAGGCTTAGGTGACAGCTGAGTCGAAATAAAGGAGGGTCATGTACCGTCGGGAGGGATAGAAGTCAGCTCTGCAGTGAGATTTCTTCCACAGCTCTTTGGTGGCCAGTGATGTTAATTGGTCATCATGGTATCAGTGAATGATCCATTTTGAAGTTGAGCACTTCTCATTCAAGGGTAACAAGCACAGCAAAGGATGACATTTCCTATTTTTTAAAATAAGAAAATGTACCTATACAGATAAAAGCAAAGGAGACCAGAACTGGGTAAAGGCAGCGATTTTAATGAGTTCTTTACTAATTCAGAGTTTAGTGGATTCAGATTGAATTAATTAATTGTTCAGCCCTGCTTGGCTGTTTAACAACAACCGTGTTAGTTTAATTGTTCCCATTCAAGATAAAAAATTGTGTAATAAGGGCCTCTGAAAAAATAATGCCATTTTAAGTTGAATTTTAATAAGTTCTATTAAATAAGTCACAAAGCCTTGTTATTGGCACTTAGAAACTTCTGGCATTACAGAGTAAAAACCAAGTGTACTCAGTACATGTGTCAAACTTATTTATGAAAGAAAATTATTTATCCCAGCAGTGATTCAACAAGAAGGTGTGTAATCCTTTCTGGATGTCAAGAACCATTTTAAGAAGTTGCTAATGCTCTTCTGTATGGCCAAGAGGAAGAGTCTGAACAGAGCTCTGACCCTAAGAGTACATGCTGTTCCCAATGTTCAGACAAGTTGTGTTCCAAAAGCATTTGATTGTAAATGACTTGTCTGGCACTTGAGTTTCATTTTTCTAGAGATGGCGATGCAAATAGAAGCACTGAGCCCAGTGGTTTTATTAGGTTGGTGCAAAAGTAATTGCAGTTTTTGCTTTACTTTTAATGGCAAAAACCACAATTACCATTGCAATAACCTTGCCTAAAGGAGGCAGATCCGAGTGTCCCGGTGGTAGAGAGAGAAGCCTAGGCATCCTCAGCCCTGCAGATGCTAGGAGGGTTCTGGACATGCCCTGAGGTGCCAGGACCAGCCACTCATGGGAAAAGTGCAAAGTTTTTTGAGTAAGACCTAAATGAAATCCAGCTTTAACTCTGCCATCTTCCAGCTGTTTGTCTTTGGACAAGTTACCCGACTAAACATGTTTCTTCATCTAAAACAGAAAACATTGCACCAACTTACATGGCAGAACTGATGTTACCTAAGGTGCTTCTGTTCAAAGTGTCCAAACTCTTCTTCAAACATGCTCCCTTTTGGCCTTAATCTTCTACAGCCAATCAATTACCAAGTTCTATAGTTTTTACCTCTTACATTTCTCTGGAACGTTTCCATTTACCTCCACCCCATGACACTACCCTAGATCAGCCACGTCAGCATCTCTACCATAGGACCCTTAAATGTGCCCCACTCTCTCCTACCTTGACATTCTCCTTGCACCCAGTATTGTTTCCCTCTAATCCATTCTTGACAGGGCAAGAGCTGGAGAGCATTTTCAAATGCAAGCCTGATCCTGTGGCGCCTGCTTAAAATCTTTGTTTTTGTTTTTGTTTTTCTTCTCATTGCCCTTTGGATAAAAACCAAACTCCTTAACATGAATTTTAAAGCCCTACTCACTATGCGGCCCCTGCCTCCATCTCATTCCTGACATTCCTCCGCCTCCAACCCCACATACTTGCTTTACTTAGTTATTTAAGTCTCTTCAGTGTACCACACTGGCCTCCTTTCTTGTATCCAGCCCTGAAACAGGAGATCCCTGGGCTGAGGACACTTTTCCTTCATTGTGCCCCCCCTTGCTTCACCAGGCTAACTTCTGTATCCACTGCCCTCTATGAAGGGCATAGGCCAACTCTCACTGTTGGTTATTAGGATTCCAATTGCAACACCCAATACTTCTGTTAATGGCTGTTGTGATACCTCGGTTCTTGTCTTCTTAGTTTAAAAGAATTTAAACAAAAGACACACAGCAAAGGAGATGCAGCAGAGAGTCATTCACTGCAAAAGGAAAAGAGTATTTTGAAAGTTAGATGCAGAATAGACAGTATACCCTGAGAGAGAGAGTTCAGGGCGGGCTGCTTGCAAGGGTGAGGCAGTGTTGATTATTGCTAGAGAAACCCCCTTTGTGGGAGTGTTACATGATAATTCATAAGGAGTTGGGAAGAGGTGTTGCTAGTAAGCATGTTCTGGGTGGTCCTCTGGGTGCACGTGCACTGTAGCTGTATGTGCGTGTTCATATATCACATGTCTCATTAGCATCTTAAATCTCCACCCAGGGGTGTGTTTTTTACTATAAATGAGCAAAGGGTCAGTTTGATGACAATTAAAATCAAAATGCACATGCCCTAGAGAGGGGACAGTCCCTCCTGAAGATAGCTTTGCTTAAATGAGCTCATTTATGATGTGAATGCCAAGGCTTATTGTGTTGGCTGTGAGATCACCACCAATGCTGCATCCCGAGAACGTGGTCACTTCCTTGACTATCTATCCTGCCTCACTTCCCCTCTCAAAATACTTTATTGTAATTACTAGCTTAGTTATCTGGTTTACCTGTAGGTTAAAGGGCTGGCACAGTAAGGCAAGGTAGTAGTAAGACTGCAGGTTTTGAACTGCCTAGGTTAGATTTTAGGCTCTGCTCCATATTTGCTTGTCAAATGACTCATCATCTCTAAGCCTCAATTTCCTCACCTGTAAAATGGGTGGAAATGATACTGCCAATCTTATAGAGTTATTGTGTGAGTTAAATGATGTAATATATATGCATACTGATGCATACAGATGCATATATGTTCATATATAAAAGGTCTAAGTGCATTGACTGGTGCATAAAAATGCCTTCAATAAAAATAAATGCCTTTCAAAAAATGCCTTAAAAATACACATATGATGGATACTTACTAAATACGTACAGGCTTTTATTGTTTTGTTTTACTTTTTAAAGCAAGGTATTCCTGAGACTGTTTTCTTGTGAGCCCTTTGTCTCTTTTTCTTCATTTTCCATTAGCTGGATAAGATCAGAGTCTCAAAGTGAAAAGTGTTAACACTGTGTTTGCTTCCCTATTTGCTCATTTTTTCCCTCCAATCTATGTAGCCTTTAGGTATGACATAAAGATGTGCAGTAGAATGCAGGTGGGTAAAGAAAATATTATATTCACAAAATGTGTTCTCCAGCCAACCAGTAAGGCATCCCTTTCTTACTAGTTATAGGCTCTGCTTCTGCCCTTGTCTTTAATCCTTGTCTATTTCTGAGCCCCTTCCTTAGAGGCTACTGGCTGAGGAAGTCTAATGTGATGAGGTCCGAGCGTGAAGTTCACTCAGCAAAGACAGGATGGTGGCATGCAAGCAAATTAAAGCATTCTCAGCTTTCCAGTTCACTCTCTCTGCAAAAAAAAAAAAAAAAAAAAAAAAATTCATAGTTTTTAGGTTTCTATTTTTAGGAGTTGCCAAATACATTTCAAAAGCAAAACTACAAATTAATGCAGCATGGGGTATGTGACATTTTTTAAGGTCTTTGGAGGAGATGACAAAACAAGGAGCTTCCCACTTTCCAGGGTTGTAAGTTTTTGGGAAAACATCAAGTGCGAAAAATCAATAAACATCCTACCTTGCCACTGAATTGTGTGAGGGTTTCCTGATTACCTGGTAGTCACCAGGCTTTAGAAGAGTTATTGTCATTTCGATTCTCAGATGAGTCACTGGATCTCTTGCCCCCAGGGCCACTTCATTATGATTCAGTGCAAAGTACTGACAGCACTGGGGCTTCCGGAAGGGAGTGGTGTCGGGATGGGGGTTGCTGTTGGCAAGAGGCTTAATTGACACCTTTGATGTAGCCTAAGACAGAACCTGCACCTCCCACTGCTGCTTGGGAGACGTCAGCTTTACGCAGAAAAGGCATCTGCTGATGAATCCTGCATCTCATTCAGCCTGCTCTGGGAGCAGCCTTAGCCATCCTTAAACTCATCCAACTGATTCCCGTTTCCGCGGGTGCTTGGCTTAGTGCTGAGACGGGATTCCGCCGTTGGTATTCAGGTCCAACACTAAGACTGTGTCCATGTTAGAACTCATAGAAGGTAAGTGAAATGCATTGCTGCTCTCCCTTGTGGAAAGCATTTATTTTGCACCCTCAAGAATCTATGTGTCTCCTGGTTAATTCTACTTCACTGACTGTGGGGCTGTAATGCCATTTTTACAGGTAAAATAGAGGCGACCTGATACATCTTTATAAAACCATGTCTTTAAGTGTTTCATCTGTTGTTAGAGATGATGTTACTTAGAGAAAAGAATGGCTTACTTGAGTTCTGTGGCTTTAGTTCAGTTTAGTGAAAATGTGCATAAAACTCTTGTGAACTGGGTAGAATTCCAGTGATTTGAACTTGTTAGCAGTTTTTCTTTTCAAAGGCAGCAAAGAGAAACCGTGAGGAGTTTCTCAGCGTCTGTGGCCAATGACTGTCCTGTTCAAGGCAGGTCCATCACAATCAGGCTAGGGGGATGGACAAGACACAGGTGGATGCAGGACATTTTTCTAGAAGTGAGTTATTAGTTATACAAATACAGTGATCTATTTATCAGGTCACTGGAATGTCACTGGTGATCTGTGCTTATATTTATTCCTGCTGGGTAGTACTAGGTAGCTAAACTGAAGAGTTAAGGATTAATCTCATTGAAAATGTCTCAGGACCATACATTCCTAAAGTCCCTGCTGGCACAGTTAAAGACATCATTAATACATTCATCAGGAAAGTTGTGAAAGGTACATCTTAAAAAATAATTCTGTAACCTGCTGCTCTATGAAACACAGGATTTACAAAACTGTGACTCTCTGAAGGTTGCTTCCCCAAAGCTCTTCCTCAGTGTACATATGGAAGGGTGTCTAGAGTTCTAGTAGATGGCTCTCTATATAATTGTTTATTTCTTGCAGAAGATGATTTGTCATGAAAATTATTTAACGTGCCATTTTTCTCTGTGTGTGATTCTTTGTATTTCTAGTTAATGGAACCCCTGGTAGTCAGCTCTCTACTCCGCGCTCAGGCAAGTCGCCAAGCCCATCACCCACCAGCCCAGGAAGCCTGCGGAAGCAGAGGGTAAGGAAATAAGCAAGCTGCTTGTTTCAGACCTGTCTCAGCCTTGGTGCAGACAGGTACAGGTGCCAGCAAATCGTGCTGCTCGTCTCTAGGCGATATCTAAGCTAGAACAGGAGGTGACCAATGAGGGGTTGCTTATTGCTGTGGTTTAGCTAGAACTCAGGGCTTTTAGCTTCTCTGTAACCTTGTCCAAATCTTAACTCTGAGAAGAATGCACCTTTGCTACTTCACTTTTACATACTCTCCTCTTTCTGTTCTGAATGCACAGGCTTTATTAGCACTAGTTTGTAAGCCTTCTTAGTTGTGATGAGTTTGATTAGATATCACCATTAAGGGAAAGAAGAAGTGCTGTGAATGGAGGGGAGGGCCCTGGTGGAAAATTGCTTATGGTATGGATGGGGCCCCAGAGCAGCAGAGGGTCCATGAGGTAGGGGATGGGAACCTATGACACGTGCTTTTGTGGATCAAACCCACATTGAGCACCTTTTCATCACTACTTGCATTTATGGAGAATTTGGCTGAGCTTGGAGACCACAGTGAAAAAGTTACTGGAAACTGTTAGCTTCTCCACCCTAAGGAAGAGGGTGAGGGTTAGTGCTTCTTTCAGGATGGAGAGACTACTGTTCTTATCCTGTCACAACCTGTACTGTTGGTCTTTTCCAGTAATACCAAGGCAAAAATAAAAGTAGTGGGAAGGGGGCAAAGGGGGAGGTACAATGCCAAAAACGGAAGGCCCTTTATGGTCCTGATTTGAGACGCAAGGTGGGGGGAATGTACGCTCCTAGGAGGTTTCATGATGGTGCTCACTGAAC
Organism: Pan paniscus; assembly: GCF_029289425.2. Classification (NCBI taxonomy): domain Eukaryota; kingdom Metazoa; phylum Chordata; class Mammalia; order Primates; family Hominidae; genus Pan; species Pan paniscus. The sequence continues at coordinate 35,385,572 of NC_073263.2, read as the reverse complement.
ACTTTAATAAGCGAGAACTCCTTGCAGTCTACTGCACTCAAACACTAGATTCTTGAGTTTGGTTTCTTTTATTATGTGTTTTAAAACAAAACTTCTGAGTTCCACAAAATTACGTGTCATCCAGGATGGAAGGCCCTCTCTTCAAGATTTCTGCACAGGTTGTGTCTTTAGGCTGCCAGATGTCTAAGAGTGTGGGGCAGGGAGATTCAGTTGGTTCCCATCTCCTTTGGAGCCTGTTGCACCAAATATCAAGTTTGGTTATCTTTCTTCACTGATTCACCTGGCATCAGGTGGAACTTGTTTTGAGCGTTTGATGAAGCCTGGGATTTGACGCCAGCTTGTCCACTAAATGGCCGTGGTATCTTAGATAAGCCTATTATCTTTTCGGGGCCTCCGTTGGAAACACAAAACAAAACAAGGAGCCTCTTTCCAGATAGAAAGCCCAATAATTCCATTCTACGTCCATTTGAGTGTTTTCACTATGGTTTCTTCTTGGCCACAGTCTAATTTGGAATTTTAAGGTGTTGGAATCATTTGTGAACAACTCCAAGAATTGGCCAAATTTATTTACTCTCCTAAAGGCCTGTCCTTGAGTGAAGGAAGAGCTGGTCGGTCATTCTTTTCTTGTGAACATCACCCAGTGAGGCGTCAATCTATAGGGACCGCCATTGGATACAGAGCAGGAAGGGCCCTCTTTCTGAGAACACTCTGTCTCTTAGAGTGTATGCTTTGGAGAGTACACCTAGCATAGAAATCTGTCTTTATTCTTTGAGCTAATTAAACTCAGATTAAAGGTTTATTGGTGTCGTTTATGCTTAGTTGTTGACATTAAGAGTGATTGGGAATTCCCGCTGCAAATGGGAGCTCCTCTCCTTGCTTGTTTATTGAGGAGACCTCCAGCTTAGGGATGTAAAGCTGTGCTCAGATGTCCCTTTCTTGGCGGAATGGGGCTAGAATTCGCTTCTTCTGCTTTCTGTATTTCCACTTCAGTATGATTTTGTCCAACTGAGGCAGAAAATTTCCATTCAGCTCTGTGGCTATTGGCTTATATAATTAACATTTCCAGCACTTGGGGAATGATTATAAGATATGGCTTTCTTATAGATTCTTCATTTTACCATTTAAACGATCAGTGCAAACACCATACTTGAGAGAAAAAAACAATCCCATTTGTTTTAGGAGGACAAAGGGTTTATACCCTCTGAAAACATTTATTGAGCACATGTTGTGAGGCAGGGCACTGGGTATATTCTAAGATGGTTCCATTTCCAAGCTTTTGAATTTAGGCCATAAATGAACCTCCCCATCCATGTGCTGTGTCAGTGCATGAAGGCATTCCCAGATGCTTTAGCCAGAGGAGCTTTCATCTTGGCATATAGGCAACTGCATCAAATAATCCCTCCCAGTTAAAATGGGCCTAGAAGATCCCTAAAAACTGATCCTGTTTCAAATTTGGTTAATGGTCTTCTCAAATGATTGGCTATACTCCTATGCAGGAAATACTGAAATAAGTGAAAGATGGCATGTGCTAAAAGAAGACACTTCAAAGAATAAATTAACTCTTTTTACTGCAGATTGGAAAACAGTAGCTACTTCTATTTTTTCCTTCTGTGTTGCCTAGCAACATGGCCAAGAAAATGAGTTGACTGCCCCCACCCCAACACACACACACACACACACACACACACACACGCACACACGCGTGCCTTGCCCCCATTTTAAAATACAGGAACATGAGCTGTTTTCTCAAAAGGAAGGTTGAGACATTTGACTGGTTTCTTTACAAATAAGAAAATCTAGTTTTTACTTATATTAATTACAAAATTTGATCAGCTTTTTTTCTTCTGTTAAAATCACATTTTTATGTTACCTCTTTTGACATTTTGGAATACTCTTATACAATGAAAACCTGCATGCCAGACATTTCTCTTCATAAGCATATTCGTGGCAATGTACCAAGTAACCTATTTTTCCGAAGCAGAGTTATTTAAGTTGCTGTCTACAGGCATTTGACTGGTCACAGAAGCAGAGCCTGGAGACTCTTTTCCCACTCATGAACTTTTTTTGGTCCCATTTCTTAATCCATCAGGAAGAAATGTGTTGTGTTATGTAGGCTGAATGAAGCTCCCCATTATACTCCCACATCACTGACTTTTGTAGATTATCTGATCAGTCAGATGATGTGAGGAGTGGGTGGTACAAAACCGGAGAAAAGCCAACTCTAGACGCTCTCTGCAGATCTGAGCTGGTTGCCTGGCTACCAACCGAGATCTAGTAGCAGGAAGGGGAGGTAGGAAAGGAGAGAGGAGGTGATGAGTGAGTGGTCGGTTGGAGAACAGGGAAAGAACATTAGGAAGGGATTTGGGGTGAGGTGGGTTAATTTTACACGCTTTCTGTCATCCAAACATAATATTTTGAGAAAGCAATGCTTTCTTGGGTTTTATGCTACATGCAACTACAACATTTGAGTTGCTGCTCTGGGACCAGAATTTGCTGAACGCCATTTGGGCCTCCTGATAAATTATTTTATTGTGAGGTAAGCATGTTCCTTTTCTACCAAGAATGGGAAGGAAATGGTCAAGGAAGAATTGCCTAGTCACATAGTAGTGGAGTTGACCTTTACAGACCTCAGGGGCTATGCAACTCAACAGGCATCAAGGAAGGCAAAAGATTATGAGTAGACCAAGAGGCATTTTCTTGCCAATAAGGCGAAACTAGCACCATTTTGTTTATTTAGATGGTTTCTCTATTATTATGTTTCCTCCTAATCCAAGTTGGTGACTTGAAAAGGTCTAATAATAGTAGAAGCTGGGGATGCCCATTCAGTGCTGCTCTCACGAGAGCCACAGGGCACCCAAGAAAGCCGAGTAAACAAATCTATACTGCCCTTCATCTTGCAGGACCTGTACCGCCCCCTCTCTTCGGATGACTTGGATTCAGTAGGAGACTCAGTGTAAAAGAAACAATGGAGCAATGTATATGGTTTGTGATTGGGTGAAGGTTTCACATTTCCGAAGCAAAAGTCTAACAGCAAAATACACAAAAGAGTTTTGCATACCTTGAAATGATAAAAGACCAAATCATCCAAAAGTAAATATGTATGCATTTTGTTTTCATGATGTTCAACCTTGAAATTGAGAGATTTAAAAAAATATCTCCCACATGGATTTGATTGGGGAGAGTCTGAACACAAAATGCTGAGATTTTTGTACAGGGCCTGGCTCTAGATGAATTTCATACACGGACCCAATATTGAGTACAAGAACACACTAACCATGTGGCAATATAGAGCCAGAATTTCTGTAGATGGAGTTTTCTTCTTAATTATAAGTAGACATAGAGATATAATTTTTCTGTACTTTCTGTAAAGCATATTAAAACGGCACTAGCAGGCATATTTTTTCTAAAGGTTATATTGTTTTTAAAATTTGAATTGCTTGGTTTTTAGAGGTACTTTTATTACAAAATAATAAAAACGCTTGGGTAGATTTTTTTTCTCCCTAGACAGTAGAAAAAGCTACTTACTGTTTTGTGGGTTAGTACATCCGAGAGAAAAAGAAAAATTATGACAACGACACATCTCATAAAGACTCTAAAGTTAGGCTTTAGGAACTTGCCTTGTTTTTGTTGTCAAGTAAATTTTATTTTTTAAAGTTATTTTATTAGAAACAATATAAATTTAGCTTAAGCTATATGCCAATATGAAGAACTTGGCCAATGGCATTGCTATAGATTGTATAATTTTTTCTTACAATCATATACATAATTTTTTAAATGTGTAAAAACTAAAGCTGGGATTTTTTTTTTTTCCATACAGACCTAAAAAAAATTGTATCTGGACTTTTTCCAAGAAATCCATTTGAAAAGCAAAATTCACTTAAATGGTGCTGTATAAATCAGGCCCAGAGTATCCAAATCTCCACTCTGAAAAATTCTCAATCTTGCTGGTGTTTTGGAAATTTTCATATGCAAAACTCCTTTTGTGTTAAACCAATTAAGTCTATGATTATAACCCATTGTTAAACATTAACCTACTAATTCTGCTCTTCTAGTCCTCTATTTTAAAAATTATAGTCGGCTTTGCTTAAACATAAAATAATGATTTTAAAGTCTGAATGTTAAAAATTAATTTAATGTGTATGGTCTATTGTATTTAAGCCATATCCTAGTGGTCATTTACTTTTACTAGTTCAAACACTAACAGTTTAAGACTTGTGAAGCATGGTTTTGATATTCTCCAGGCTTGACATATCTCAGTAGGTGATAAATTAAAAATGTTTGATGCCATTTGGAGGCTTTTACATGATTTTTTTTTCAAATTTTACTTGAAAACAATTTTTAAATGTTTTATTCAAGATGGAGAGAAATTCAGTTGTCACACGCGGTTTTAAATGTTATTGATTTATCTCCCTGATAAATTGTTCAACTAGCAAATTTTACCATCTGGTTTATAGTTACATATGTTACCATCTCACTTTACAAGTGAATAAAATATTCCAACCAAAAGAAGAAGAAGAAGAAGAAAAAACGTCCAGGCAATCTAACAGCATTTGAAAACTTAGCCCTGTAATAATTAGTGCCTCATTATGCTGTCTGTTGGAGAGAAAGACACTTCTCTGGCAGGTTATTCAAGAGCTGCAAACTGAACCATTCCATCTTGAAAGAACAGTTCATAATAATACCTGTTCCAGACTTCAGGTTTTAAAACTGTTTCCAATAGAAATGACCAGAGACTCCTGCTGAGATCAAAAGGCTGCTTTATTTTAGCTGAAACAGTAAACATCTGTGAGGTTGCCTATGCTGGTGTCTGTTTTAGTTATGTCTTTGTAAAATGCATTACTTAATACAGTTGGGTCCATAAAAGATTAGTATGTATTTGACTAAACTGCCAAAAATACAAAGAAAGCAGTGGAACAGTTACTTTAAAACTGGTGGGGTCAGATGGTCCAGAACAAAAATAAATTCCAATAATTTTAACTTCCCTGCACTGTCAATCTTATGGACAACTACTGCTAGAAAGGTCCAATAAGTGCTATTTGTTCTAAGTGGTAGATATTGCCAATTGATATAGAGCCCGTGGCTTTGTTTAGACAGGGCAAAAAGAAACTGGACTTGTACTAATTGCCGATAGATATCATGGCCAACTTTCCATTCAAGCAGTTCCAAGGGAAGTGCTTTCCACAGCATTTAATCTCTTGAACATATGACTTCTATTAAAGGACTGTTCAGGGGCTATATATATCATTTACTTTTTGAAAGTAAAGTCCCTCAGAGATTGAAACAGCACACCATTTATAGTCTTTGAGATCTCTTTTTATGCAAAACATAATTCTATTAAACTAAAGCAGAAATAAAAATTTCTTAGCAACAAACCCAGAAGTTTTCAGTTCATTGGTGGAACAGAATTGGTGATTTATAGGCACTTATGATTGAGTTACTTATAGAATTCTTTATAAAAAAAATTCGGCAATGAATTTTTAAATTGTTCTACTGAGCAGGGAATGCTTCAGCAAAAGCCATGCAGTTTTGTCCTAATGATAATCCTTAAATGCGCTCTGAAGACATCGTGCTGTAGTTCAAAGTTCGATACTTTTTCACTTGCACTCACTTTTTTCTTAGATGTAGACATTGTAGAAAAAGATATTAGGAATATTTCCCTGCTTTCAGCATTTTAGAAGTGCAAAAGTTAAAAATATATAAAGTATGAAGTTCAGTGTGAACTCAAAAGACTATAGTTCTGAAAGCCACATGGTGTGTTTTTGTCTTGTTTAATCAACTAGGCAGGGGGAAAAATCTAGACAGTTTCTGTACTGCCATAGAATTTTAAGAAGTGTCAGGTTCTCTCATCTGTATACATCCCTGTGCACATATATTGGCTCATCTAAGTGTTAAGAACCCAAAAAACATTTTCTAAAACCATTTGAACCAGCGCTAATGTACTATATATATATATATACCCTACATAACCAGCCAGGGAATTTCCAACACATGCCCTGAAGATCTATACATGATTGGGCTCTTTTTCTTTCTTTCTTTTTTTTGCTTAAAAACAATGAAATGTGCAAGTCAGATTTCTTAATGAAAGTGAATGAATATATAGAATAATATTCCTGAAAATTCCACATATTTTAATTCTTGGACTGCTAAATTTTTCATATGTGGCCATATATCTATACAGGTGTTTGGGTGTTTATGTAAATTTGCCAGGCTTGGTGTGTATGTGGGTATGCTTCTGTAAGTATCTGTGTATGTGTATAAACCATCAACAGTAAAGTATAGTATTTGTGATACAGCCTTATAAGTTACTGGCTCTTGTGGAATTATACATAAAATCTTCATGTAATAAAGTGTTACTCTGTGACATATTAGTTGGGGCATGTTTAAATTAAAAAGCAGTTTGCTCAACTGGTATGGCAAATGGTTCAAAATATTCAGATATACTGATTTATAAAAAAATTGAAATTCAGCTAAATCCAATATTGTGTTAACTATTAAATATAAGTAACATTAATGTTTATATTGATATATCTTTGTTTTCAATTATTAACAAGATCGAATACTATGATTTTTTTCTATTGTGTGTGTATGGATGGCTTGTAGTGGTTGCCAATCACTATACTCTAAAAAAATGAAACATTGATACAGTTGCAGATTGTCAAGTGTAATGTTGGAACATAAATAGAAGAAAATCCAGAGTATATTTGATATGAAGTAAGTTTAATAACAAAGCCAGATAACCTGTAAGGCGATTCTGTATGTTCTTTCAAAACTCTAAACTGTTGACAAATTTTGAATATACTTGCTGTATGTGTGTATATATCTACATAAATATATACACACTTGAAAGTGTTAATTGAATGAATTTACTATATATGCATACATTTGCTCATTTATGCATATTTGCATTAACCTTGCTACCATCTCTATTTGTGCATGTTAGTGTCAACTGTCTTTGATTGAAATATTGCACAGAGGCATAGTGTGAAAAATAGAGATACACTGAATTCAATATACCAATTGCCTGATATAGTGTGTTGTACTGTCAGTTGAAAAATATTTGTAATTTTGTGCCTGTTATGCATGTGGAAAAAAGAGGAAATCAGAGGCCCTCACTATAATTTTTAAGGGTGCATGACATATGATGTCTTTAAAATGTGGTTCATTTTAGTAGATTATGGATAAATTCCAAGATAGTATAAATGATGCATGTAATACCTGAGTGTTTGTATTATATATGGCCACAAAATGTTTTTGAAGCCAGGGTAGTAGATATCTAAAAGTTATAGGCAAAGAAGTATGAAAGTTAACTTTCTGTGATGTGTTTTTGGGGAGTTGATACTCATCAGTAAGCAAGGAATTGAGTTTATTTTTTCTAAGAACTCTTTACTTTGAAATATATTATGAATGTTGTAAATTTGGATAACATTTTTATAAAGAGGTTACATACTTTCTGCTCACAGTTTCAGTTGATTGGATGTGTATTCTCTTTAAAAAAAACATTTTGTGTTAAAACATTTGACACAGCAATATATTTTTTAAATCCATCAACTAAGTCCATCAGCAGAGCTTTATAGAGCTAAGGGTTGACAAAATGTTTCATTGAACTACCCAATTTTGAAAGTTCAGTTACTTTGTGCTGTGGTTTCATTGTAAAATGTTGTACCTTGTGTTTCACACTGGACCATGTTATTCCTCTTGAAGTTAACTTTGTGACACTTACCACCTTAGAATAACTATATAATAAACAGGAAAAACTGCCTATGTTGTTCAGTGAGTTTCTTTCAGAAAATTTGATAAGTAGACACTGAAATTGAAATGACCACGTGTGGGATAAGGGTGACCTTCACAATCACGTGTATGGCATTCTTCTGTTGTAATTAGCGTCAACGAGTGATATTTGAGAGACTGCAGAATGGTACCACATAACGTCTAAAGTATAAAATGCTGACAGTAATAACAAAATAAGATTATTTGATGAAAAATTCTGTTTCAGGTAGTTGCATTAAAATCAGGACTCTACCTTCCTTTCAGGGTTGCCTTAAAGGAGGAATTTGTCAGACATATCGATAACTCATTGAGGAGAAGAAATTAAGATGCAGTTTTAAAACCACTAATGGTGTCCTAGGCTTGAAGGCATTTTTCCCAAGGTGATCTAATTTGCAGGGGAAAAAATGTGCATGTGTATGTAAGCATGTCTGTGTGTGTATTTATACAAGCTATTTCTTTTAAAATCACTGGATAAATATATAGTTTTAAAAATAAAGTTAATTAAAATAATGATAATAAAATACTTGACTCTAACTCAGAACAAAAATCATAATATATTTCATTTCCAAAAGGATAGAAAAGGATGTTAAAGAGGATAGGAAATTCTGCTGACCAAGCTAGAAAAAATATATACATATTTTTCTGAGACAGAGTCTTGCTCTGTTGCCGAGGCTGGAGTGCAGTGGTGCGATCTTGGCTCACTGCAACCTCCGCCTTCTGGGTTCAAGCGGTTCTTGTGCCCCAGCCTCCTGAGTAGCTAGAATTACAGGTGTGTACCACCTCATGCAGCTAATTTTTGTATTTTTAGTAGAGACAGGGTTTCGCCATGTTGGCCAGGCTGTTCTCGAACTCCTGACCTCAAGTGATCCACCCACCTCAGCCTCCCAAAGTGCTGGGATTATAGGTGTGAGCCACTGTACCCAGACGAAAAAATATTTTATATTGCAATTACCATTTAAGTTCCAAATTCTGGTTTTAAATCTAACATTTTTACTAGTTTTACTTTAATCTTCGAATTACATTAACTTTAATTGGTTCTCTTTATTATTTCCATGATAAATGTCCACAGCAATGATCACAGCAAAATATAATCCATGTCCATAGCAATAATCATTGGAAGGAATGTTTCCAAATTTATAAAAATTTCAAATTGTAGTTGCAGTTTCTTAATATAACCAGAGTTTAACATAAAATGTAGCAGGTGCCTAGAAGACTAGTGAGCTCCCTTCATTACAGGTTGGGAATCCCATTTGAGGAGTAAATCATGGAGGGAATTATTCTATCCAGAGGAAATACAGTGGATGACTTCCTGGGCTGCTTCCAAACTACGATTTCATGAAGGGTGTAACTCATGAGAGGAGGCTTGTGACTACCCAATGACACAAGTCTCCTTGGGACAAATGGTTCAGATTATCAATTTATAGATCTTGGCTTGCATGAGTATAGTGATTGGACAATTGAGGCCAGAAAAACTACCCAATACAACAAACGGTACAGATCTAGTTGTAACTAAGTGCATTTGTCTTTGAAATCTTGGCTCTCGTGGTTTCACTAACATAGCCATAACACCACTGTTTCCATTCGCGTTTTCTCCTCCTTTCAGTAAACCAACTTCATGAGTAACAGTTTTCTAGTCTTTTGAAAAAAATTATCCAAATCTTTATGATAACATTTTACATTTTTCAGTATTCATTCTTACTTATGCTCATGCTTATCTGTGCCATAAACTTTATTTAGGCTGAACGTACTACTATGAAGATTGCAGACAAAGGAATTTGGAAAAAGCAGTTCCTTTGTGCCTTGTTTCAAATAGTGGAGCCTTATTAGTAATTGCAGAGTGATGCCTTCAACTTATTGTTCTATACCCAGTTGGGAAATAAATAAATGTATGGCTTTTCTGTATCATATAGAATTCTGTGGGTTTCAAGCTCTCTACACCAAGATTATTATTTAATTTTGTTAGAGATTATCTTTAGAGCTTCTGTGGATCTAAAGTCAAGATCACCAAGACAACTGTTTGAGTTTGTTAAAAATGTATTGCTTGTGTTTCCTTTATAAGATTGATTCAGAAATCATATGACAGTGATAACTTGATTTCTAAATTATTTTTAACCATTTTTCAAATCAATATCAACTCAGTAAGGTAATAATTGTATGCCAAGATAAAATGTGAAGTGGAAATGGTGCAATTATCCAGCCAAAGCTAAAGTTGTGTGGTGAGATTTTTCTACCTTGATTAGATCAATTCTCTTAATTGGATATTTTCAAGACCTTTATGCAGCATGGACCCCAGCTGAGTGACAACATTAATACAAATGGCAAGAGTAACTCACACCATTTAAAGTGAACTCTTTTCCACTACACAGTCATCAGATACATCTTGATAAAATGTGGTTAGGGTTGTTATGTCAGCTTTCTCACTTACTTCAAAAAGTGTGATATGTTCTCCATCTGTTATATGATCCCAAGCTCAATAGCTACACTTAGGGTGTGTTCTTACTTAGGGCAGTGCTTTTATGAAGGTGTGCCATAAAAGCATCCAGGTGCCAGCAACCTGCCCAAATGGTTCCCATTAAATCTGCTTGGGGGTGATGACATTTCAAATGTCACAACATCTCTCAGAGCAGCTAATTGCCCTAAATTCTAAAATAACTGTACGTTTTGTACTGTACACCCAGATGCCTTGGAATTAGCGAATTGAAGCAAACATAAAATCTTGTTGGCATGTGGACTATAAAATGGTTTATCTGCTCAGAAAAACCAAAAAGGTAAATTGATTTCATTTACAAGCAATGAAAAAATATAGGTGGGCTTTTCAGCATCCGTTGGTTGTAAACAAAGGCTGGTTAATCTCATTAAGTTAATTCTAAAGAGCAAGCACTTACACATTTTGCCTTTACTATGTTTGAAATCCTTTCGTTGGACTTATGGATAATAATAGAAATGTTCCAGCAGGGTCTGAGTTAGTCTATTTAGGTGGTTTAGTGAAGAATTGGTGGATTACCCAAAGAGCCATCCTGATTACTGAAATGGCTTCAACTGGGAGACAGAGCAAAAACATTAGGAGACCAGATCAGAATCTAAAAGATAACAGACTGGAAGGATATTAATGTAATAAAGATGACATTTAACGTGAGGAAATGTGAAGTCCTGGACTTGGCCCAGGACAACCTTTCAAACACACACCAGGGAGACATGACATAGCTGTGGGCTCATTGTAAAGGTGAAATGCTATGGCCTCATCCACATAAGCCAATAAGATGTTGAAGTGAATTAATATTCTATTCATGAGAAAGAAAACCCTATCCTTCTCTGCTTTGTGCTAGTCAGAGCACACCCAGAATATTGCATTCACTTTCAAGCACCAGGTTTTTTTTTGTTTTTGGAGAGACAGGGTTTCACTATGTTGCCCAGGGTGGTCTTGAATTTGTGGGCTCAAGCAAGCCTCCTGCCTCAGCCTCCCAAAGTGCTTGGAAGACACAGACGGAGACCAGTAGCTATTTTCAAACACCTAAAAGCACTGTCATGTGAAAAGTGGATTAGACCTGTACTGGGCAACTCTAGAAATCAGAGATAGGACCAATAAATGGAAAACATAGAGGGACATAATTTCAACATAACTTACAGAAGAACTTCCTTTTTTTTTTTTGAGATGGAGTCTCACTCAGTCGCCCAGGCTGGAGTGCAGTGGCGTGATCTCGGCTCACTGCAAGCTCCGCCTCCTGGATTCACGCCATTCTCCTGCCTCAGCCTCTCGAGTAGCTGGGACTACAGACACCCGCCACCACACCCGGCTAATTTTTTTTTGTATTTTTAGCAGGAGAACTTCCTTTATTTTGCCTCCTATTAATGATGAAGGGCTGCCTCAGGAAGTAGTATGTTCAGTACTAGAAGTATTTGGACAGAGGCCATCTGACCACCCACTGGAATTTCTGTAGGGGGCATTTGGTCTCTGAATGGAAGTGGGGCAGAATAGGTAATATTTAAGGTCCATCCCAACCCCCCAAACTCTTTGAATCAGCGAATGGTCACCATCTTGGAAAAGTATTTAGTATTAACTATCTTACTTCTTTGGGAAAAAAGAGATAATACTATTAGAAGTTTAATACATTTATTTTACTGCCTTTGAGCATAATAAATAAAATGAAAGCTTTCCATTTTCAGAGAACTCTGTATGTCCGTAAGTATGTTTTTCTCTTGACTGCCCATCATCTGTTACTCTCAAGCAGCAGAAAATTTGAAATGACTTGGGATACATTTTCAGAAACACAAAAATACAGTTGTAACATTGAAAATAAGCAGTTATAAACATAAGCAAACTTGTGTTAACCCTACTTTTTTTTCCTTTTTTTTTTTTCTACCAGAGCCTAAAATCCTTGAGAGATTTTTGTTCAGAAAGCAGAGAAAACCCAGCTGGCATTGTGACAAGCATTCAGGGATCAGCCATTTGGTGGCACTGTTAAATCCAATTCATTAGTTGATAAGGCGGTTGAGTGAATAATAGCCCACAAGTTTATAGAATGTTACAGTTTAAAAGATGTTTTCATGTACTATGGGTCAGAGCTCTGTATCGAGTACCTGATGTTCTTACTAAAAGAACAAGCTTTTGGGACTGAGTGTCTAAATTGTGAACATCTTTGCTAGGAAACATGCTACTGCTCTATTAATTTGGTGAAAGAATGTGTCTTTGTATTCTAAATTTAAAACACCACGTGACAAGGCAGCACCTGCCAGCCTAAACCACACCATGTGTCTCCATTATGAAATACCATTTGTGCTGCTGCTGGAAGAAATTCAAGGTCCAGAAAGCCCAGAAGAGAAGGTCTACATTGTAGACATTTACTTAGTGCTTTTCTGTTTGGAACACCATTATGTCTGCAGCAAAAACAATGACCCAGAGGATGAAGGATCTCACTGTTCTGGAAAACACACACCTTCCCCTCAAATGTGGTTATGTTTATTTTCTTCAGTTATTGACATAATAAATCTGCCTTGTGTCAGCCTCATACTGCAATATTATAAACACAAGGTTTTCACAAAAAGATGTCCATCCATAAAAGTCAGCAGAGGGTGGCTTAGAAGCTCCTACATTTATAGTCCCTTCCACAGAGTGGGTTATGGGTACATAGTGTCACACTAAGAAAAACTCTGTGTCAAGGTGACAATCTCAATCCGTTTTTGTAGCCTGACATATGACAAATGTGTGCTGCTGGTTACAAAAGATAGAAAAGCAGCTCAAGTCACCAGGCTTACTGAGGGGGGATTTTTATAGTATTGGAAAATAATGGGCACATTACACAAACTGTGTAGTATTCAGGGGTATACAAAGGTCATCTCTCAACTTTTAGCCTGTTCTGTAGAAAAGCAGGTGTACTATTGCTATTACTTTAACTTTCATCCCAATGGTGTCAACTGTGAGCTTTGATGAACCTGACCAATGGGACATGCTCATCTTAGTCACACCCAGGAAAACGTTCTGTGATGTTTGACTTAGATGGCTCTGCAGTGACTTAGGCAGCATTTCCCCAACTCTATTAATCTTTTTAATGAAAACTAAAATCTTTGAATCTCCTATGCAGGATACTGTAGACCATAATGAAATTACATCAAACCTCTTTCCTCCTACTTTGTACATACTTTAAGGCTGAATGGGTTGGGGAGGAGGTTGAAGGGAAACAGGTAAGCAGAGGAAAAATAGGTCAGCTTTGCTTCTCGCCACCTCTTCATTATTAATTCAACTACAGATGCTCTTTCCCTTCTCTCTGCTCCACAGACAGCCAGCACCATGAGCCAATGCCGCCCGCCCCCTCACCGCCTCCTGCTCCCATCAGGCCATCCAAGTGGATAAACCCAGGGAAACAGAAGGAAGATCTTTTAGGACAAGCTGTGTTCACTATTTAGAAATAGCATTGAAATGTGCAAATTGTTTTCTCAGGAAATAGATGCAGAGATGGAAACATTCATTGTTAAAGTACTGCCCCATAGCCAATCATAATATTAAATATTTGGTACTGTTTTTTCCTCTGAGCTCTCTCATACAGTTGTTACCCTGTTTGCTTTCATGGATCTTGGGTCAAAATCAAACAAAATTACAAGGCCTAGGCTTTTATTGTTGTCTTTACTTCAGACTTATTATGTAACGTTTAACAAACCAATAACCTACTCAGTGCTTATGTTTTGATCTCAAGATGGAAATGACAACCCCACTCTTTAACCTTTCTCCTAAAGTTGTGGTAAGGTGGAGCATTTAATTTTTTTAAGGATATTTTATAAAAACAAACTGAAGAGAAATGTTTTCTATCAGAAAAATAGAAATAATAGTGGATGGGATCAGTATGGTGCCACATTTGAGGGCCATTTGCCGATAGTCTGTGGAAGAGTGAGGTGAGATGCCTGGACTCTGCCAAACCCAAACAGCGAGCTAAAGGACCCTGATTTTGAGCAAAAGGAATAAGAAGTCACGGAACATTCAAGTTCACAATAACCAGCTTGATCCTGTTATCACAGTCTATTCTTGGTTAATAGGGAGAGAAGGAGATGTGGCCCCAGTTGAATATGCTGAAGGCGTCTTTTTCCAAGTGTTAAGATCAAATCCTCCCTAGCATGGGCAAAGTTTTCTCCTGAGATTCTGGGCTGGGCATGGTCCCTGGAAACTTAGGCATTCTGACCCAGTTTTTGAATTACTGGTTTCTGTTCCCCTACAGAGCTCTCAGCATGGCGGCTCCTCTACGTCACTTGCGTCCACCAAAGTCTGCAGCTCGATGGATGAGAACGACGGCCCTGGAGAAGGTGATGAGCTTGGGACTTGGTATCTGAGGAGGCAGAGGATGGGTTGGCTAAATTTACTCCAAGAAACTGTGGCTTCTCAAGCGGAATGACATGGACAAGGCTGAGCAGCTCCTGAGGGTCAATCAGAAGGGGATAGGGTTGAATATGGTGCCCACCAGGGATTGGTATCTGCTCTGTGAGAATGGGAAGGGGAAGTTGGCCCATTTCGGAGACATTTCCCATCCTCTGAGGGTATATGTATCCTAAGAAGGCCAGCTATTGCCTGCTTTGGAAATAAGAGGGGATCGCTGGGATTGTGGCTGCTTTTGTTTTCCCAAACTCTGTTCACTTTTAGTGTTACTTTAAGTGAACAAAGGCCAAATTTAAAGACAATTTATTCTTTTGACTGTTGTAGTCTCACAGATGTACTCTAAATTAAGTGAACTCAATACATGAAATATGGTTTTACAAAAAGAATTGGTGGAAATTGCAAAAATATCCTTGAGGTAATTCACTGCAGAATGTCTCTGTGATGTGGTCAAATGATCAGGATTCCAGAAATGACTTTTTCACTAACTCACTGGATTGTTTTGGACAAGCATTTTCAACTCTCTGCATCTTAGTTCCTCTCCTATGAAATGGAGATTGTGAATCACACCTATTTCCTTCCTGAAGGCTGTTACCAGGTTCAAATCAACTGTGGGGAAGTATTTGGAAAAGATAAAAGTGATACCATCAAGCCACTGTTAAGGAATCTGCTTCTCTTACTTGTTTTAAATGATATGATTTAATTTTTTTTCCCGAAAAAAGTACCCTTTGGGAAGTGCTTTTATTATATTAAGTGAAATATGTGATTTACAGTATAATTATTTTCTGACTACAATGCAACATCAGAATTTTTTGTATTTCCAGAAATATGAAATTCAGCCACATAGAAGTCTCTTTTGTTCCAAAGTGTTTTGTATCCTTTGAATGAAATGAAATGGTTCTTGATTTAAGCCTTTGGCTAAGCCTTTCTTTTCTTTTCTTTTTTTTTTTTTTTTTTTTTTTTTTTGAGATGGAGTCTTGCTCTGTCTCTCAGGCTAGAGTGCAATGACACTATCTCAGCTCACTGCAACCTCCACCTCCCAGGTTCAAGCAATTCTCCTGCCTCAGCCTCCTGAGTAGCTGGGATTACAGGCGTCTGCCACCATGCCCAGCTAATTTTTGTATTTTTAGTAGAAATGGGATTTTTCCATCTTGGGCAGGCTGGTCTCAAACTCCTGGTCTCAAGTGATCCACCTGCCTCGGCCTCCCAAAGTGCTAGGATTACAGGCATGAGCCACCACACCCAGCCTGGCTTAGCCTTCTTAACCAAAAGTGAGAAAAGGTACCTTTTATGAATAGTCAAGGAAAAAAAATCCCAAGCCACGTGCTTTGAATGGGTGTCTCAGTGAATGCTCCCACCGGAAGGCAGAATGGAAGTACCTTCTTCCATTTCCCACCTGCAGGGTCACACTTGTACCCAACAGCCAAGGAGGGTTCCTTTCTTAGCCACATAGTAAAGAGCCTTAAGATTGTGTCATCTGGGAGCTGTTTTGTAAATTTGGGAGCTGTTTTGTAAATTTGGGTGCTTTGCAGTAGACAAAACTCCCCTGGCTGAGTCCTTCAAACAGAGGCAAAATTGTGGCTTCTTTAGAGGGGTGAGATGGGGTTAGGGGGATTGGCTGCAGCCCTCACTTTATTCTAGAGACCACCTAGATGGCTTCTAGCAGGGTAAGAGGGAAATGTCACCTATAAAGGGGTGAAGAGGCTGTACCAATGCCAAGGACAAAAGTAGCAGCAGCAAATGTCCTACATTTGTTCAACACTTTCCAGAAATTTCATCCCCTCTAGAATTCAGATTGATGCCAACTGAGCATCATCATAAATCGAGAAGAAAGGCCCTCATGCAGATATCTGATGATTATGAGTCTCCAACAATACAGAGCAAGCATGAATACAAAAACTACTAAGAAAGCCCATTCACCACCTAAAGTTTTATTTTGAGGAGAGATGTTTAGTCTCAGTTTATGACGAAAGGTCGGAAGAGGAGTGCATTTAGAAAACACACCAGGGTTCCATCACATTTTGCATTCAGGTTGCCTGAGGGAGAGCTGGGATTTATCACTTTAAAACATGTACATTTTAGAGCCCAGCTATAAAAGACTTTTTACACCCTTAAGATGTTAAAGGTTATTCAGTATATTTACGTGACCTAACTGTGGCTTATTTAGTTTTATGGCCTTAGATATTTAAAGCATTATTAGGCATTTGTAAAATATTTCAAAATGCATTTTCAGGGGGAAAATGTGTTGTGTTAGTGGCACTAACATAATTGAAACTACAAAACTGTTCCATTCACAGACATAATAGATAGTGTAGTTTTAACTCAACATCTGCTATGCAGATTGCTGGTGAGAACATTTGTCTAAAGTCTGCTCGTTGATACCGAGGACGGGTGGCCATCAGTGCTTAGTTCATGAGGAATTTTACGGAGATTTCCATTTCAGGATGTAGTAAAACTAAGTGTCCAAACAGCAGGCAATTTTCATGCTTGTACAGTGTCAAGCAGCCCAGAGTCCCTTGCGAACTGCAGTTGCCTCCTGCGCCATACATGGGAATGCTATTTTTCTATACACAGTGGGTATTCAGTAAAGACTATTGATCAAATTGGCATGAAGTAAAAGGAGCAAAGCTTCCTCCTGAGAATCCCTATGGCATCAGAAAACTCAAGTTTCTCTTATATAGGTGGGAGTGGACCCCTTACGTTTCTTTTTATTTTAGCATTTGTCTTAGTAAAAACTGTTGAGTATATACAATGTCAGCAAGGGTGGGGAGGCAGTTGCCTCACTGTACAGAGAATGACATATTGATTCTGAATCCATTCCTGTCAATTAGATGATACTTTTAAATGTTTCCTTGTGCAACATCTGTGTTCCCTTTTCAACCAATAAAAAAGTATTAATGATTCTTTCAGAAGTGTCGGAGGAAGGCTTCCAGATTCCAGCTACAATAACAGAACGATATAAAGTCGGAAGAACAATAGGAGATGGAAATTTTGCTGTTGTCAAGGAATGTGTAGAAAGGTGAGAAGGATATCATTTGCATCAAACCTTAAAGGTTACATTTGGCGTTATGTTTTCCAAGATTGTGTCTCTATTTCCAGTCTGTGGCACATATGGAATAAGTTAATGTCTCAACCCCAAATGCAAAAGAATTTTTTGCAAAAGAAAGACCCATCTAACAACAGATTTGAAAAATGTAGTGATAACCTGGGGACAATCTATAAATTAAAGACCTTGATTTTTTAAAATGTACTCAGAGAGACGTTGCCAGCTCTTTCAGGTAAGCCTTTTTATTGTTGTTAAAAACCATATTGAATAGTTTTTCTCACACACTTTTTATGACATTTTGTAGAGGTCAGAAAGTTCTTGTGAGAGTTTATGTCTGTAATGCATACTAGCATAGGATGAAATACATACACGATCATCTTGAAAAGCTTTAAAATGCATATGTATTGACCCCAACAGAAGTGGTATTTAATACATTAAGACGTATTAAAATGAATGAACCCGGTACTCTGTGGGCCAAAAGGAAGGGTTTATCCTGAGGTTCTAGATACCTAATGGAGGACGTTAGCTGGTGGCTACTAGATGGAAAAGTGACAACTGATAAAGTTACAACCCAGCTACGGGGGCCTCAAGCCCTCCACTCGGTATCAGATTTGGGTTTCTTTTCCTGAGCAGCTGCTTGCTTTAGGGGAGCTGGTCAGCCTGCAGCTTCTCCTCAGGGCTGGCGGGCAGAATACTGCAAAGTTGGGGGAACTTGCCTCATTCCTTGAGGGACTGTGTCCTCTGGCTTTCTGGGGGCTGGCCTGGGGGGTACACACTTCCCTGTCACTTTTCTTTGCCCGCAGTGGGGCTGGACACCCTGCCCATTCTTAATCCTCCGAGAATCACGCTCCTAAACTCCACTCAGAGAGGACGACTGAGGAGAGAAGACAGATGAGAAGGCTTTGGCCTGGAAGATCTAGACCTTGCCTCCTCTACGGGCTTTGACTTAGAAGCACAGGTTCCTGCCATATCAGAGCTGGCAGTCTCTACAGGGCCCCACATCTCATGAGGGTTCTTCATTTGGCCAATAGTCACTTATGTGCTCCTGGCACCCCTTGCGGCTCTTTGGAAGATGCTTCCCCAGCTCAGGTAGCAGAGTCCTCCTTATCGACCTTTGTGCAGAGGATCTCAAACCTTGTTCTACTCCAACACGTCAGCAAGGCTAGGATATTCCCAACGAGGACAGAGACCCAGCTGAGCAGCCACTGTGCATCCAGGAGGGGCACGAGTCATAGGGAGCTTGAAAAATCTGTGAGTTGATGCTGCCAGGCCACCGTTCTCCTCTCTCCCTCTCATTCCCCCACCTCACCACGAAGCTTGGCCATTTGGCACATTTGTGCCAAACATGGAAAATGTCCATTGCATTCCTGGGCCTCACACTTCCCAAAGCAGGAGCAACCTCATTTTGCTGAGCATAAACTATCTACAAAGTCCTTAATTTATGACATTTCATTTAATTAACACAATACTTTCATAATATCAGTATTGTTGTCTCCACGTTATAGATAGAAAACATGGACATGTTAAGCGCCCAAGGTCAGTCAGGTAAGAAGTACTTAGCAAGACATAGGTCCGAGCCCAGCTCCAAAAACCACACTTTTAACCACTTTACTCCACTAATAAGGAGCCTCCCATAAGACTCTGGCTTAGCTGAGCCAAAATCACACACGTTCCCTTTGGCCCTGTACAAATAAGACTAATTAATTTGGGAAAGCCATTCCTATGGTAATGGATAGAAGCGTGCATGCAAATAAATGTGTGCTTATATAATTTTATATTTCATTGATGCTTTTACTGATAGTAAATCTGGCTTTTTTTGGCTTTATTTCTACTGTAGCAGAAAACCCCATTTCTAGCAGATTGCCATGCCCCTGAGCTGTGGGGTGTCTGGTGATTTGCCAGCATCCATCATCTGTTAAGTCTGACATGGTGGCATGTGCTGTTTCTCCTAGCTAGTTCTTGGATTGGGCTGGTGTCTTGGTCCAACAGGACTGGCCTTCTCACAATAGAAATTTCCCATTTCTCCATCCAGAATCAATTTGTTTCTTTCTAACTTGGATTGTGTTTGTTTTGCATGAGTTCACATCTTGGGTCTCACTGTATGAAACTTCAGAACCTAAACACCAGATTGCTCCATGAAGTTAGTATTCGGCTCCTGCTGAACGAGGACATATGGCATGTGCCCTCTGTCCCCAGAGGTATCAGAAAACATTCTTCTAATATTTTCCAGAGGTCCAAGAAAATAAAAAGCGAGCTAAGAATGTTGTGAATGGCACACATTGCTTGCGGGTACATTCTGCTGTGTTTGGAAGGATGAATATGTATTACCAAGGGTGAATATGCCTCTCCTCTGCTAATCATATCCTGTCACAGGCAAGATTTGTCTACAACAATGGACACAATAACGATGTCTTTCTGTGGTCCTGTTCCGGCATAGTCTTTGGCAGCTAGGTCCATTTAGATTTCTGCCCATGCTCCAGGAGTAACTTCTTGAGTGGCCTCTGGGGTACCTGGGACATGCTAAAGGAAGTTAGTGGACTGTGACTTCAGCTGGAAGAGACATGCTCTACTTTGAAGCTGTTTTGTGGAGCATTTTGAGGCCCCATAGCAAACTCAAAGAGCAGAAAAGCTCTAATGAGCGGTCAGAGCATAAGTAGAGGGCGTGATGTGAAATGCCTTTCATCCCTAACTTTCCTGGCTCCCTGTGGACTAACAACTACGCGAGCCAAGGGTGGGGGTGATATAGTCATGAGCAGGGATGGTGCCCCCGGTGGCTCTTGGTCGTCTTCCCCACCTGCACTGCTGGCATTGCTTAGTGATATAGGCACCAGAGCTGAATTAAAATCCTTGCTGTGGATGCTTCTGTCTCTCCCACCGGCACCTATAAGCCTGAGGATGTGTGCAGCCAAGCTGCTGGCTCTAGCAATGAACATAAGCAGGCTCAAACCCAGCAGAACAAGCAGAGATCTTAGGGTCACCAAAATGCATTGCTTCCACCTAGAAAATCTTCAAAATTCTCAATAACCTCAACAAAGCGACCATGTGTCTATAGTTTGAAAGCATTTCCATCAGAACTGGAATTTGGAGGATGCCTTGTGCTGAAGCTTAGATCACTGCTCTTGGCTAGTGGATTACTGTTCTTCCTTCTTTCCTTCCTGAGGAGCCTCTGGCTCCTGAGAGCCATGGGGCCCTTGTCAAATTCAAAATCAAATTCCACTTGGGAGCTGTCTGACAAGACACTGTGGAATGCCTCAGTTCTCTGCTCTCTGCTCTTGGCAGTTATCTCTTTATGGAGGAGGCTGAGATTGGGCTTTGTTAGGATTACTTGGTAAACGGTGTGTTACTAACTCCTTTTTGCTAGTGTTGAGGGTGGTATTCCTGTCATTGTGCTAACTGCCACCATCCTCTGGAGTTTCCACAATATATGCAGAGCACCTCCTAGTTCAGGCTTATGCTGGGCACTTCTGGGGTTACAGAGAGAGACAAGACACAGCCCCATACAGAGAACTTTACCCACAAACAAGGATTACCAGAAATTCAATGAATGCTATGGGAGAGGAATGCTTGGGAGCTGCTTTTCCTTCTCCATATACTCTTTTTCTAAATCCTTCAAAACATAGCAAACAATGGCAACAAGAGAAACCATGTCAGCTTAGAGCATCCCAATCTTTGCTAGCCATTTCCACACCACCACCTTTTTTTGACACAGGGTCTTGCTGTGTCACCCAGGCTGGAGTGCAGTGGCAAGATCATAGCTCATTGCAGTCTCAAAGTTCTGGGCTCAAGTGATCCATTCTCCTGCCTTGGCCTCCTGAATAGCTAGGAGTATAGGTGCACACCACCATGCCTTGCTAATTTTTTTGTTTTTATTTTTTGTAGATGGGTCTCACTATGTGGCCCAGGCTGGTCTCAAACTCTTGATCTCAAGTGATCCTCCTGCCTCGGCCTCTCAAAATGCTGGGATGACAGGTGTGAACCACCATGCCTGGCCCATTTCTTTTTTTGACAAGCATTCTGCTACACTCCCTGGGTGAGGGGTGCAGTGGGCAGAAGACTGGCCTGAGTGGGGAATCACTCAGTTAAACAAGACAGCTGTCTCCAAACCATTTTTAGCACAAACACCAAAAGTTGGATTTAATTAAAGTTTGTAAAATTTGAAAATTTCCCTCTAGTAGTTTGGGTTCTAACCTTGGGTCACACTTAATAAGAAGGCAACCTTACAAATTGATTTCCCTTAGTCAAGGAGGAAGACAAAGTTTTCTGTTGCTGCTGTTTTTGTTGTGGCAAAGAGGGTTCTGTAAAAGGTCAAGAACATAATTTCAAAAACAAGCAAGCAAACGGCCTGTATTCACCTCACCAGTAATCAGTCAGGTCATCTAGTATTCTTCTCAGTACGCTCAAACGTAGACACCTTAAAGACAAGGATCAGGTCTCGTTCCCCTCTGAATCCACCAAAGAGCCCTGCGTCCCACTGCTGAATAATTACACAGGCACAGCAGTCCTCAGAGTTCGAGGTATGCAGGAAGGCGAATTCATTACATAAGATTCGATTTCTTGCCAAGTGTTTTCACTTAAAGCAGACACTTATATTCTTATTCTTATGACACACATTTAGTCTCCTAACACCTGTTTTCAGGCACACTTTCCAGACTAGCTACTTTCCTATAAACCTGTGATTCTAGGAATTAATTTTTATTATGTGGCTTTTATTATGGATTTTATTATGTGGCTTTGTAGTTTGGCCCTCAGGGAATCAAAAAAGAAAAGGTGCAACATTAATTTGGTGGTCCTCTGTGGAGCTCATTGTCTGCTATGAAATATGAGTAGATGTAATGGAAGGTTTAATCCTATTACGAAAGGTTGTATAGTGGAAATCCACAAGGTCTTTGTTCCTAGTAAGCCCTAGGTTTGCTGCCCTCTTCCCCTCAGCTGTAGGCTCAGGACAGAACCTGCTTCCTTGGCCTGCTGGGAGCCAACACACCCTCTGGCTCACTGGGGATCCTGCTTCTTGTCTGGCTGGCTGTAAAGGGGGTTCAGCCCTCCTGTGCTCTACACCAGCCCTGAGGATTGAATGCTTTAAAATTACTCCTTCAAGGGAAAAGAGCATCAAATGGCAAACATGGGGAAATCACCAAGCTAAGAAACCACTTTCTCTTCTGACCAGCACGGTCCTGTCCATCCATCCCCTTTGTGGAGGTGGTGAAGGGAACGGCAGCTTTTATTTTTCAGTCTCACAAACATCCCTTCTTGCTCTCTGGCCTTGCCTGGGATTGCTGATGGTTACCCAGGCAGGCAGTGCAATGGTCTAGATTCCCTGCCATCCAATGGGACATGTTAAGCCAGATAGGAAATTGCTCATGTATTCCAACCTGAGATTTGCTTTATCATAATTTTTTAGTAATTTATGAAAAGCAGAATCCAGAAACACTTGAGCTTTTAGTTTTCCTCTTAAGTATTTCCAAGTTTGTAGACAAACTCTACAGGAGCCTCTTAAGAAGAAGCTACTTAGAGGGACCCTGTGGTCTTATAGGATATAGAGCTTCTACAATGAAGAATCTCTTCACACGTGAATCATTTCACTTTCTCATTTTCTCATTTATGTTTGCTCTTACATTTTAAATTTCTCTGTCACCCAGGCTGGAGTGCAGTGGCATGATCTCGGCTCACTGCAGCCTTCACCTCCTGGGCTCAAGCAATCTTCCTGCCTCAGCCTCCCAAGTAGCTGGGATTACAGGCACGCAACACCATGCCTGGCTAATTTTTGTATTTTTTTTTAGTAGAGTCAGGGTTTCACCATGTTTACCAGGCTGGTCTCGAACTCCTGACCTCAAGTGATCTGCCCACCTTGGCCTCCCAAAGTGCTGGGATTATAGGCATGAGCCACTGCCCCAACCCACGTTTTAAATTTCTAATGTTAAATATTTGGTTTACACTGCAGTGCCTTCTCCTCCTCTACCCTACAGTCTTGCTGGTGGTCTAGTGTTTATGTGGGAACATCTAGCACACCAAGCCCTGCATTTAGCCACAGCCTGGCTCACACCCCATCATGGCCTCTCTGCCCAGCCATGGCAGAGTCTTTGTTGAAAGATCAACAGAGACAGTGGCAGGGGCATCCTTGGGTTTCTAGTGCATTCCCTTCCTGAGTGAAAACTATAGGAATTCCTCTGGACAGCCGCATATCTCCAGGAGGGGAGCCCCGAAGCAAAGGGTTTACCTTCTACCACCTGAACCCCAAAGCCCTCTAGTGAGGAAAAGAGGCTTCGAAGTCATCATCTTGTGATTTTATTCAGCAGATAGAATCATAATTCAGTGTTCACTGTTTTTTGAGGCCGGCACCATGAAAAAGCCTGGAAGTGTCATGGAAGAAGCATTTTTAGAAGTAAATGACATGAAAAATTTCTAGAATGCCCTCAAAACACATTAACGCCTGGCTTCTTGATTCACTTAGAGGCAAATCATTTTCTTGCTATAACCATATAACCAGGAAATCCCACTTAATTCACCATACTGAAGATTTTAAAGTCCTATTTTAAAAGCATGTTCTTAATTAACCTCATTACTATTTGTGTCCATTGGATCCACAAAATTGGCTTTTATCTATAGGTAAAAAGCTAGGCTCTCTCGATTTCATACCAGAAATAAAACAGCAATGCTTGTGAAATCGTGGTTTACTATGATTATGAAGTATGCATTGTGCCCTTTAATAACAGACGTGTTCTTGTGTTTGTCACTACAGTTTCTTAGCAATGTTAGCACAAATTAGGAAGCTGTTTAAAGGTAGCGATACGACTAAATCCTTCCTCCTACACCTATCACAGAGGAGGGGCGGCGTTCACTGTGCTATGCAGGGAGCAGGGGCCTGGAGAACTCAGAGTCCAATTTTAAAGCTGCCATGTGGCTTTGGGAAGTGAGTGGATTTCCACTGTCACCTTCATTTTCTTTCAATGAAATGAGACAGCCCATAAAAGGGCCCAGGGGTCCCAGGGAGCTCTGAAATAGATTTTATCCCTTTCTTTACACCTTGACCATATCATCTATGAGTTCTCCAGCAGAACTCACACAGGCTCTCACACTGAACTGAGGTCTAAAGAGCGTGGAGTGCTTTCTCTAGAGTCTTCAGTGTAATTGCATGAACATTCAGAAAACTGTCATAGGTGCCCTGGGTGGATAGAGAACCTCAGGAGAGACTTGAGGAAAGGGGAAGGGCGGAAACTCATCTCTGCTTTAGGCCACTGCTACATCACTTCGGAGGGAAGGGGAGGGAAGAGTAACCTGGCAGCAGGAGGAGCTAAGACACACTAGCAATGCTAGTGTTTTCTTTTGTTTTGAGAGCAGGAGTGGAAGTTTATTAGAAAGTTTTCCAACAGTAAGAAAAGGAAGGAAAGTAAACTTGGAAGAGGGACAAGTGGGCAATTCGAGGAACAAAGTGCGAGTGCTAGTGTTTTTATTACAAGTATGGCAACATAAACAGCCCAAGATTTCTCTATGCCAGCAGACTTACTGTCCTTACACTTGGTCAGTCCATCAACATTTACATATTTATTTGTTTTTTTTAAAAAAAGGAAAGGAAATCCTTTCACAAAATATTTACAACATGATGCAAGATCTATGGGGTAGGAAATTGATCCCTGACAAAATAATTCAATAGATTTGAAGTTAAGTTTTATTTTAAAAACATGAACTTTCTCTTTGCAGATCGACTGCTAGAGAGTATGCTCTGAAAATTATCAAGAAAAGCAAATGTCGAGGCAAAGTATGTATAAAATTTGTTCTTATGAGATAGAGTGTTCAAGAGGTCAAAAGAAACACAAAGATCACTCCCAAACAAATACAAGTTCACCCTAAGGGTTGAATTTTGGTGGAATAGAATGTTATACACTTACTAGAATATAACTTTATGTATATCCCTGGGATAAAAGTTATTTGGAATGATTAGATATGACTTCTCTTCCTTTTCTTTTTGTTTGTTTACTCTCTTCCCTTCTTCATGTGATCTAAGTTTCATCCCATTCTTTGCTATGAAACTGTAGTTATCATGATTGGTTCTGAATTTACAAGCATTATGTAAAGACCTCCATAGCTATTGGCAATTCTAGGCTATATCTGAATATCAGAATATAAGACAGGCTCATTACATTTTACCAAAATGCATCTCTCTTGACCCTTACATAGTATAGTTGTACTCATTTGAGTTAGCCCTCCACATGTTTTATGGAAGCTGATGAAGATAACTTTTCCTTTGGATAGGAGCACATGATCCAGAATGAAGTGTCTATTTTAAGAAGAGTGAAGCATCCCAATATCGTTCTTCTGATTGAGGAGATGGATGTGCCAACTGAACTGTATCTTGTCATGGAATTAGTAAAGGTGTGTATTTTGGAAAGAAAGTAAGTCTTTATTGATGGCACCGCACTTGCCTATATTCTAGAGCTCTTTCCCTTATTTTCTCCCATCAGTATTCAGGTTCTCATTTCTGTACATTGGCCCAGTGATTAGGAATGTTCACAGGAGAACGGTACACAAGGGCTCAAGTTCCAGCCTTGGCACAAAGAGGCCCATGACTTTGGGTCTACCTCTTTATGTCTCACTTTCAACATATGTAAAGTGAGAATACTGATAATACCTGCTTAATGGTGTTATTTTGGGGATGAAGAGATGGCTTCCACCAGTTTGTGTGACACACAAAGTATTAGGTACCAATACAATTGTTGTAATGGAAAATCATTCACTTTTCCATGAACTATATCCAAAGGTACCAGCCATCTTGTAAAAACAAGCTTTAAACTTTTAGTCACCAACATAATGGGAAAATAGCGCTGTCCTAATAATGATGTGAATAGTGTGAATAGTGTATTGACTTTCAGTGAATGTCATAATCTCATCCTGTCACATAATATTACCTTCTTATTCTATGAAAACATAGACTATGGGGATAGCCAATTGTTGATCATGGTTGAATGGAGATGAAAGGTCTCTTACCTGTTCTCTCTCCTTCCATACATTTGACATTTTCGGGAAGTAGAAGTTTTAAAAAATGGCATGCTTCATTTTCATGAAGCTGTTGTGTTCTCAAGTCTTTTCTAGTATATTCATCAAACTGAACGTGTAAGTAATGTCTACCTTAGTTGGAGAATGTTGTAATTGGTTGCACCGCCTTCTGCATCAGCTGTGAGCACCGCCAGGGGGCGCCTCAGGCTCCCAGGGCATGTTTGGAATCCCCACACTGCTGACTTGAATGTGAGGTTTTCTCTTTTAAAAATTCAAGACGAGGAAAGCATTTAGTAAGCTAATCTGTGATGATATGAAAAATGTTCATTCTAGGGTCTTTAAGTTTTTGTTATTTAGAATTGCTTCACCTTAGACATATCGGCATTTTTTTTTAACTTAGTGGTTATTTGTATTTATAGGTGAAATTTATTTTTAGTCTACTTCAAATTAGGACTTCTTTCTTTCTTTCTTTCTTTCTTTCTTTCTTTCCTTTCTTTCTTTCTTTCTTCCTTTCTTTCTTTCTTTCTTTCTTTCTTTCTTTCTTTCTTTCTTTCTTTCCTTTCTTTCTTTCTTTCTTTCTTTCTTTTTCTTTCTTTCTTTTTTTTTGAGATGGAGTTTTGCTCTTGCTGCCCAGGCTGGAATGCAATGGCACGATCTCGGCTCACCGCAACCTCTGCCTCCTGGGTTCAAGCAATTCTCCTGCCTCAGCCTCCCTAGTAGCTGGGATTACAGGCATGTGCCACCACGCCTGGCTAATTTTGTATTTTTAGTAGAGATGGGATTTCTCCATGTTGGTCAGGCTGGTCTCGAACTCCCAACCTCAGGTGATCCGCCCACCTCGGCCTCCCAAAGTGCTGGGATTACAGGCATGAGCCACCGTGCCCGGCCAGACTTGTTTCTTTCAAAGAATGGGAGCCTTTTTGTAGTAACAACGGTATTGTCATGTTTGAGGCTGAGGGAGGTAAAAATGTTAAACTGAAAATCCAATAAAGAAAAGTCGGCTGGGCACAGTGTCTCATGGGCCAGGTGCAGTGACTCACACCTGTAATCCCAGCATTTTGGGAGGCCGAGGTGGGCAGATCACAAGGTCAAGAGATTGAGACCATCCTGGCCAACATGGTGAAACCCCGTCTCTACTAAAAATACAAAAAAATTAGCCGGGCATGGTGGCAGGCGCCTGTAATCCCAGCTACTTGGGAGGCTGAGGCAGGAGAATCGCTTGAACCCGGGAGGTGGTGGTTGCAGTGAGCCAAGATCGCACCATTGCACTCTAGCCTGGGCAAAAAGAGCGAAACTCTGTCTCAAAAAAAAAATAAAAAAGAAAAGTCGATTTCATTTGAATAAAGAAAAAATATGAAGATTTTCCCGTTGGTGCTTTATTATTAAATTATCTTTTTACCAACATTGTAAATTATACTTTCCCCAGTACCAAGGAGTCTTTTTACAACAATGTTAATTTTTAAACTAACAACTTCAAGCCATTCTGTTGCCCTTCTATGTGCTGTTAGAATTTGATTACCCCCGGTTATTATTGACTTACCCCCACTGTTGGCTGATTTTTGGAGTGCTGAGACTAAATGAAATTTCAAGATGGCAAAGGCTCAGGCACTCTGAACGCATTTGGTGAGAAATCTTAGTCTGTCAATCGTGTGCTTGGTTAGGCGACTATGGTAAGGTCCTCGTTGCACTTAACTGCCTTTGTGAATTCTCTCTACATCACCAAGATACCCTAGAAAGGCCATAGAAGGTCTCCATAGCCCAGCGCTGGGACCCTCAATTGTGCTGCAAGACCATACCCTTCGATTTAATCTCACCCAGAATGCCCTGAGGACAGCTCGAGAAGCTTCCCAGGGAAGTGAAGGCCAGCCCCAGGCTTGACTTGAAAGACTCCCAGGACTTTTCCACTGAGACATGTGGGTGGGGTATGCTTCTCAAACCCTCAGGGCCCAGGGATGTCCCAAAGAATGCCTGAAGCTCTCAGACAAACAAGGCTCGTGTTCCGGACGGCAGTGGATCAGCAGTTAATGAGAATGAAATTCCATACTCATCAGGCACAGGACTTTAGCCTTCTGCCTCCAGAGGCGGTGCACACGCAGGCTGCCTATGTGTTCAGAGGAAGGCAGGCCTCGTGGAGGAGCTGGGCCTGCAGCTGGGCCCCGAGAGAGCAACGGGAGTTAGAAAACTGAAGGGGAGGGGATGGGACACTTCAGGAAGGGCGCTGTCATGAGGACAGGCTTGAGGACAGAGATCTTGGCCTGTTTGGATGGCTAGGGAAGAAATATCCTGGAGTGTGAGGGTCACTATGTTAAGTAGTGGCAAGACAGGAAATTAAACAGAGTGGAATGAAGGTTGGGGCAGAATATAGAAAGCCTCCTCCTTTCGGCTGTGGGAAAAGAATGGTGATTTCTTGAAGAGAGAAAGAAAATAGCGACATAATGTGTGGGAAGGTAGCAGTCGGTGTGCAGGATGCTTTGGATAAAGAGCTCACGGAGGGAAGCAGAACGGATTGTGAGACCACATGACAACAACCCAGGGATGAGGCAACAGGAGCGTTTGGCGGAGTAGGAAGGCCCAGATGGCTGCGAAGGAAAAACGTGTCCAAGAAAGGACCGATAAGACCTGTTGACTGCATCGTTGAGGACAAAGAAGAAAGGAGCCAGGTGCAGTGGCTCACGCATGTAATCCCAGCATTTTGGGAGGCCAAGGCAGGAAGATCACTTGAGGCCAGGAGTTGGAGACCAGCCTGGGCAAAAAAGTGAAGCCCCATTTCTACAAAAAAAATAATAACAATTAGCCAAGCATGATGGCCTGCTCCTGTGGTTCCCGCTACTCTGGAGGCTGAGACAGGAGGATCACTTGAGCCCAGGAGTCTGAGGCTGCAGTGAGCCACGATTGTGCTACTGCACTCCAGCCTGGGTGACAAAGCAAGACCTTGTCTCTTATTAAAAAGGACATTACAAGATGCCAGGAGCCCAGATAACTGGGACTGGTGGAATCTTTGCAGGGTCTCCATATACAGCCACACATGCCCTGTGGTGGAACTCCAGGGGTGCTGTTCACATAGACCACGGTGACTGTCCCACCTCCTCAAGTGGTACAGAGACAACCTGAAAACCTGTGTGTAGCAGCCTTCCCTTTGAGAGAAGCAGAAAGTTGGAAAAACTCTTCGCTTTGAAAAAAAAAATTTGTGTGGTTAGCTTGAGAACCGTTGCAGCTTGGGGGACAGTGAGAGAAGTCTCCAGAGTGGAGACTGTACAGGGGCACAAAGGGCCCAGGCCCGAGAGGCAGATTTGAAAATCATCAGCCTACAGGGGCTATCTTTTTGCTTTAGCTATTTTAAAAAGAAAACTGAGTTCCTTAGCGCATTAGGTAACAGACGATCACAGTTGGTTACTGTGCATAGCGGTTTGGTACACTGTAGGCAAGCATGATGCACATATTGATAGTAAATCAGACCCCAATTCTCTGAAAGGATTTTTGAATAAATGGAACTTAGGTTGGAACTTAAAAATCATTCCATTTTACCAAAAAGCAATATATTTAAAAAGGAACAAAGGAAACAAAAGTTCAGATGAATAACAGTCCTAGAAAACTTTCTTTGAGATTTCCCCCCCTTCCTCCCTCCTTTTCTCACTCAGCTTTGAAATGAAGTTTCTGGTCTTTTTCTCTGTTCCTTACAAAGGAGCACAATATTGAAAAAGAAAACACTATGCCCACTCTCAGAGAGCTAAATCTAGTGTATGAAGGGGATTGTGTGTGCGTGTGTGTGTGTGTGTGTGTGCATCCTAATAATTTCACTAGGCAGTAGAACATTTTCAGTGTGCAGTTTGCAGTATTACCTGTTCCTCACTGGAGGAGGTGAAGGATTATGAATTTGAACTGTGGCTGGCAGTCAATGTGAGGCAGGTAGCACATGCCACTGGGATCTTCACGTGTCACAGTCCTCTGCCCTGGAGATCCAGCTGCATCTCCTCGTCCCCTAGCTGGGATCTGTGGAAATGGCCATGTGTCTGGTGGTGGAGAATCCTCACGCTGCCCCTTTCTTTGAGCTCTGGGGGAAATGCCACTGGCTTTTGTAGTGGGTGGAGAAATCACCATTCAGCCTTCGAGCCTTTGAAAGGAAAGTAGCAGGAAAAGCCTTTAGGAACCCAAAGATTCCACATCCATTCTTCCTGTCCTTTGGGGTTTGTCAGTGGCCTCTACAGGTGGCCCCACTGGCCCGTCTGTTAATGTGCTGCTCCACCTTCTGTTCTCTTCTCAGGGGGGAGACCTTTTTGATGCCATTACTTCCACTAACAAATACACCGAGAGAGACGCCAGTGGGATGCTGTACAACCTAGCCAGCGCCATCAAATACCTGCATAGCCTGAACATCGTCCACCGTGATATCAAGCCAGAGAACCTGCTGGTAAGAGGAATTCCACCTACAGGGCATCCTGAGTTCCAAGCACTCATGAAGGAATATGAATATTTCTTTTTTCTTTTCTTTCTTTTTTTAAAAATTTACCTGAAAGGTTAATTTCCAGTTAGCCTTCAGGATCTAGTTGGAAACTAGCCTTTTAGGTTGATCTAGATGAGTTAATGCGCCCTTAAGAACACCTGATTTATTAGCAAACAAAAACCAGGCACAAGAATGGGAATTGAACTCGCGAAGGGTAGGGCTGTATTGAACACCTTGGGCTAGGACAAGATAGCGACAAGTTACACAGACACAAATGTCATTTATCTTAGGCACTTTTATGTTAGAAAGTTTTTACTTGCCAGTTGGGGCAACATAGTGAGACCCCCATCTCTACAAAAAAAAATTTTTTTTTTAATTAGCCGGACATTGTAGTGTGTGCCTGTAGTCCCAGCTACTCAGGAGGCTGAGGTTGCTGGAGGATCGCTTGAGCCCAGGAGGTGAAGGCTGCAGTGAGCTGTGATCACACTACTGCACTCCAGTCTGGGTGACAGAGTGAGACCCTGTCTTGAAAGAAAGAGAGAGAGAAGAGAAAGAAAAGAAAAGAAAAGTAAAAAGAAGTTTTTACTTGGGGAAAAAAAAAGGAAGCCCTTTTAGATTTTTTGGAGTCTCCCAACTTTACAGCTCAATAATATGATCCAAAACCTAAAAGAAAAAAAAATTATAATTGGTTTTTAAGACTCTAGCCCCTTAGCATAAAAACAATTTTGAAAAAGACTAATTTTTAAAAACGGAGACATCCTTCCCCCAAGGTTACACTATTTGGTTTGCTTTTCATGTACTCTACATCTCTGGGGAAACCTTGAGAGATCTCCACAAAAGCAAATGGGGGTCCTTCCTCACCCAGTTATTAAGGGGAATACATAGGAAAAAAAGAGGAGGTAGAGACTAAGTATGGGGTGCTTCACTGGGAAATATGGGAGTAATATAAATGTTGCTGGCTCTTCAGGCTGGAATTTTAATGAAATATATTTCATTTCTATATACTGTGCATATATATATATATACACATATATTTATATATATATCTTTTCCCAAAGATGCTAGTTCTTCTTTTACTTTCATTATCCACCCCTGAGCATCATGTATAAATATATGAGTTCTGTTACTTTGCCCGTCTCTTCAGAAATCTGGGAAAAGAGGATTCTCTTTCTAAAGTAGTGTTTCTCCAGGGTGGTCTAAAGACTCCCTGAATCAAAATTATTCCCAGATGCCTGTTAAAAATGCAAATTTCTGGGCCTAGATGCAGCCCTTCCAAATCAGAATCCAGTGACTGATGACAGCTTGCAGAAATCCACAAGGCAGCCACCTCCCCCAGGTAACCCGCATACACACTCAAGTCTAAAAGCAGATGAGCCACCCAACTCCCATGACACAAATAAAAGCTAGTAAGATCCGCCATGATGGAGAACCATCTATGTGCTTGGCCCTGTGCTAACGTCTTTACAGTCATTATCTCGTTTCGCCCTCACAGCAACCACATTGGGTAAGTTCTATTACTGTCTCATTTCATAGGTAAGGAACATGGGTACCTAGAAGTTAAATGACCTGCCCACGGTTGTCACAGCTCTTAAGTAGAAGAGCCAAGGTCTCAACCTAATTCTGACTTCCAGAGCCTTAGCTCTTACCACTACACTACAGTAAGCTCTGCATTAAGGAGAGGTTAACTGAGTACTTGCTATGTGTCAGGTACTGTGCCAGGGAACAAGAGAGACACGTGTCTTCATGAAGTTGACGCTGAAGCAGAACAGCTAAGCATTCAAGAAATAAATATTCACACAATTAGTTAATTGCAATTATGCTGGTAATCTTGTAGCTACTGGCTAATAAAAGGCAGCCGAGGTCAAGTGACTGAGCCCTGACTTAATTGCACCTTAAATTCCTCATCTTCACAGTAGCCTAAACATTCTCTTCTGCATAGTTGCCTCCATCAACTGCAGCAATTTTCTCTCATCTGCACTCATTTTTCCTGTGTCTTGAATTATGTAGGATTGTCTCATGGGAATGAACTTACAACTGGGCTTTTGTTTAAAAACTTCTCTAAGCTCCCAAACTTCAGCGACTGAAAATTAAAGTTTCATTTTCTTTCCTTTTTGCTTTTGCTGCTCAGTTTTGTGTACCCATTGTTCACTTACTCCTCGCTGAAGTGTTATCTATTTCTGTAAATGCCATAAGTGATTACATTGGAGTGCACTTTTACTAAAATTACAGTTTATGTGATACTTCTAATGTATTATGCTCATTCAAATATATTTTACTTTAAATTACCGCAAAAGAAAAAAAATGTTCTCTCCTTTCTTTTTCCCTTCTCTTCTAATTTAAGAAGCTGAACTATATAGAGAAACAATTGCAGTCATTTATAATGTAGTTTTAAAATATCTATATGAAAAACTAACTAGATTTTATTCTCTTTTACAGTGATTTCTGATGGTAGGGATTAGGGGTTGGTGAATTTTGCAGGGATAAATCTATTATAGGATAAAATAGTTCAAATAAGTTTAGCAAAACTTAACACAACTTATTCTGTCCTGGTTTAACAAAACTAGGATGATGTCACTAATTGCACATGAGACCACTGTTGATTTCACATTCTATTGAGAGTTGTGGAAATAAGAGAACCATCACAGAAGGTAGACCCTCACACACCCAGGATTTATAGTCAGATGGACAAAAGTTCAAAACCAAACGGTTCACTCTCCCACTGCCTGGTCTTATGACCTTGAGGAAGGTACCTCCTTCAAGCCTTTATCTTTAAGGGGATTTGATGAAGATAACATAACTATTAATTTCCTTTTGAAAATTTCCCCTTTCTTTGTAATTAAAAATGAAATTAAAGTATTCCTTAAAATAAAACTGCCTAACGATAATATATGTAGTGAAAATCACTTTTTAACCCTTTTTTTTTTTTGATATTGCTTTAGAAATTTTATTATTCACCCATGCATGGATTTGCCACCTCATGGCAAAATGTAAAGCTATAGACTATTTTTTGAAAATGTTATAATAAAGTTAATATAAAGATTTGGAATCCATTTACTTATTATAGGGAAACTTATCAAATACATAAAAAGACCTCACAGCATACTTTGTTTTACTACGTTATAAAAGGCCTTCTAAATTGTAAGACTGACAACAAGATTTTTGTTAGCTAAGTGTTAGATTAATATTTGTTATAACTAGCAAAGTATTTTTAATACATATCTAATTCAGCTATAGATTTCATTGTACACAGTATAATTGTGTATTAGAACTTTTAGCGTTTTTTATTTTTAATTCTTACAGAACAGCATAAAAATGTAGCCTGGTCTTAAGGATCTGTATTGATTGTATGAATGATTTATTTAACTCTAGTGTTTGGTTGGGTTAAAGTATTTTGATGAGAAAATATGATTTGACTTACAGGGATGTTTTCAGCCACATTTTAGGTGAAAACTGGGCACTGACCCAATAAAAAATACCCCTTATAAATTTATTATTGTATTTAACTAAAGTTTTTCCCCCCAAATTGATCATGCCCATGATTTTATTTGGTTCTTGTTGCTTTACTGGTTGTCGTGCCTGGTACTTAATAATTGTATGGACAGGTGGACGTCAGAGTGGATGAGCGGAGTGAGTGAGTGAATGAGTGATACTTCTATGAACAGAGGACAGAGCTGCCTGGCAAGCCCAAAACATTCCCAACTGGCCTGTTAGATGGAGTTCTCACACTGGCCTCAGTGTAAACTTCACTGAGCAGTGGGAGAAAGTATGATGCTTCTCCAGATGGGCTTAGGCATGGGACCACTGTGTATGTATGCGTGTATGTGTGTATGTGTATATGTATGTGTGTATGCATGCCATGATAGTTCATGACTAAAGGAACTTTTTGCTTAATTAAAAAAAAAAAAATTAATACCTTCAGTTTACACAAGTCACCACTAGATGGCAAGCTTGTACCCTTAGCAATAAAAACCATCAGTAGCAGCTTGTGTTTCTTTCAGGGACCTGGGCAGGTCTTTCAAAAATGTGTACACAGATGCCTCCTCCTTATGAAAATTAAATCTTTACTAACAAAACTATAACTCACATCACTCGTTTTTATTAGATTCCAGAAACAAACACAGTCGTTTTCTTCAAATATAAACATTCAAAAATCTTTTCCCTCCCAAAGTCCCCAAGACCCTGTAGGAGAAAAACGGCCTCTCCTTGGCTAGAAACTCTGTGTTCAAGTGTTTGTGCCTGCTCCCAGCTGCCCATCAAAATGACATGTGCAACTCATGGTCCTTGTTTTCACGCAGTGGATTATATCTAGCAATAAGCTAGTCCTGTTCCACCCAAGTGACGATGACAGGTTGTGCTCCAGCTCTTCCTAGTTTTCAATTCCATGCTCACAAGATAACATATTTCCTTCACCTTAATCCCATGACTCTTAATTCCCCAAATAAATCCATTTGGTGATAGGATAGCTAACTGCACTGGTGGACAAGATGAGTGCCACAGAGAGAATGGGTCTAGAGGTCATGGACAAAAACACAGAACTTGAGCCCTCAGAGTGTATTGACTAATGGATTGGAGGTTACCCAAAGGAAGGGAGCCAGTGATCTTCTGTGAGTCTGGCCCCAATCCTGCCCTATTCATCATTACCAGTGACTTCAAATGAAGATGAATTATACCAATGACAGAAGTGAAATCCAAAAATATTTTTGGCTCTATAAAGGTCCAAAACTGGTAAGAAGAAATTAAACAAGAGATAAACATAAATCCCTAGAGACTAAGTTAGTTTTGATGTAGTTGTGTTATTGTCAATTTCAGAAACAGTAATGGAATACTTGGCCTGACTGCCGGTCAAAAGGCTATTAGTTGACCTGGAGAAAGCTGTTCGTTCAGTGTGAGTCTCAGTATGACAAGCCTGCTAAAAATATTCATATGCCCTTAGACTTCTTTCCCTGAAAGAGTCAGGAGAGTCCTTGGTGTGGCTTACCATGTTACCCCTTATGGTAATACTCTGAACACATTCTGTCTGGGCCTGGGGTTGACCCAGAGAAGGGATGTACCACTTGGGGCATGGTGATTCTCATCAAATATAGGAAAGGCTGCCACATGGAAGACGGGATAACTTTCTTGTACTGTATATGACAGCATGGAACTAAAATTAAAGAGAAGATATTAGTGGGCAAGAGATTTAGGGTTAACTTTAGAAAAACTTTTTAATAATCTAATTTCTTTGAAATTTAAATGTCCTTTATTACTGGTAGCTTGTAGTCATTGTAAGTGTCCGGGCAGAAACTGAACGATCCTTTTTTTGGGGGTGTTTAGAAAAAAAATTCTACTCTCTGAATTTGCATGGAAGTTGAG
The DNA here is from genome assembly GCF_029289425.2 of Pan paniscus. Classification (NCBI taxonomy): domain Eukaryota; kingdom Metazoa; phylum Chordata; class Mammalia; order Primates; family Hominidae; genus Pan; species Pan paniscus. The sequence goes on along the minus strand of NC_073263.2, from coordinate 35,349,122 downwards.
GGAAAATAGAAGACACAACATTTTCCCAAAGCATTATTTAGTACCGTAATTGGCCAGTTACTGTACTAAGTGTTTACTGGGCCTCTTGTTCAAAGACCTGTGATTTCATCAGGGAGATGAGGACAGGAAGGAAAAGGTATCCCTTTAAGAAGACATTGATTTTCACCTTGTGTCACCTTGGTGGGTCTGTGTTTGTCTAATTCACTGCTCCTTTCTGCTGTCATTAAGAGATGACACTCATTTCTTTCTAAAATGACACAGCCTTATCAGACTAGCAAAAATTAAAAATAACATACAATGATGGCAAAGTTAAGAGGATAACAGTTATCTCTTATGTGTTGGTGGGAGAGTCACTTGGTGGAACCTGTCAGAGAGGCAATTTGGTAATATATAACCAAAACCTTCAATAACATGTGTGCCTTGTGACCAAGTAATTCTACCTCTAGAAATGTAACCTAAGAGGAAGAAACTGGATATGTAGCTATCCAGAGGGATGTTCATGTCAGGGTTTTGCAGTATGGGGAAAAAAAACCCAAACGGTATATATGGAGATAAGTTATCTCAGGGCACTGATGAATTAAATAGTGGCACAATGGTGGTTAGACCACCAGCAGTGGCAGGACATCCTGGTTAGACTCTTGGACTCAGACATATCTGAGTTTAAGTTCTGGCCCTGCCACTTATTTGCTGTGTAACACTGGGTAAATTACTTTACATCTTCGAATCTCAATTTTCTCATCCGCAAAATATGAGTAAGAGTGCTAAATTAATAGGGCTGTTATGAAGATCAAATGGGCCAAAATGCACATGAAGTCTTCATCACGATGCCTGGTATGTCCTGTGTGTGCAATAAATGACAGTGGTAATAGTAACTGTTGGGATTACTAATATGGTGCTATATGGAATATCCCGCAGCCACTGAGAGTAATTGTATAGATATATGCGATTCACTTCGGAAAACATTCAGGATATGTTGTTCAATGGAAAAAGAAGGATAGGAAAGAGAGAAAGAAAGCTCTGGAAGTCCATGTCCCAAAATATGAACGGTGTTTATTTCTGAGTGTCAAGATTATGGGTGAGTTTAGTTCCTTTTCATCTATAGTGATCATTTTCCTACTATGACATATTGGATAATAATTGTGTGACAGAAATGTAATAACATTTTTTAAAATTGCAGTGGCATTGAGTTCCCACAGTTTTGGCAAAATCCTGGGATGTATAATTCCTAACAGAATCCGGAATGTGCATGTTTTGTGTATCTCGCTGCAGCTGCATAGAACTCCTTTTAAGATAGTTTCATGACTATTTTAAATTGAGGGTGAGAATCAGGTTTCCTGGAGATTCCGTTCACTTCTCCATCTTCCCAGATATCTCCAGTGTAATATTGAAGAGCAATTTTACTTTTTCGTTTAATTACCTCTCTTCTGATTTACTCCTTTCTGACATCTGCACAGCATTCATTGTTTTTATTATTTCATTTAATTTTTGATTTCATAAATATTTTACATGTAGGTATAAATTTTTTTATTATGTTTTTCCAGGAGATTTAATTCAAAAGTACATGGGCTATAAAATGCATTCTACAAAATAACTCCCTGCTTAAATGTTGTTATATTTCATTTCTGAAAGATTAAAGGTTTAAATTTAAGCCATTTTCCTCAGAAAGCATCATAAAGGCCATATACCGTAGCAGGAGGAAAATCAATGTCTTTTAAAAGGGATACCGTATATGTTAAAAAGTAAATTGACGTTTTTTCATGGCTTTGTCAATTTCATGCCACTGTTGTTCAATTCTATTTGGTGAAATAATTTTTAGTACCTACTGAGCTCCTCTGTGAAATAGTTTTCAGTGGTTACTAATAATTCATTAGCCAGTGTTTCATCAGGGTTACCCTTGGATTCGTAGAAACACTGAGAATTACGTTTGTTCCAACACATCTGTTATATTAGTCAGCTTTTAGTGCCATATTATGGGAATCTCAGAAACCTTTTGACTGGGTTCAGGTTATCTGTGAATTTTCATATTATTTTATGGCCACCGGCTGCATTTTATGACTATATATTAAATGTTTTATTTTTTCAAATAACTTTTCCAAATGGTCTCAGTTTCCCATCCAAGGGAAATCAAGCATATGCCTAAAGATCTACTGTTCAGTAAGTTGCAGCTAATGCAAAACCCCAAATAAACAAAAAAGAAACAAAAATAAAACCCTCCTTTCAAAAACAATCCTGTGCAAAATAGCAGTGTGCCCCAAAATCTACATACCTGACCTTTCATTATATCTGTTCTTGGTTGGATATGCCTTCAGGTTTTAATTGGAACCTTTTTCATAATTGTTGCCATTTAACACATTTAGTCTGTCAAATCATAGGATGTCTTTATAGCCATATAATAAACCCTAGAGAACAACTTCTCCGACTGTAGCCATCTGCAATGATCACAAGAGTAGCTTACAAAATACTGACAGTCTTTATGGTAATAGGATACATATGGCAGCCCACAATTATGTGTAGCTGCATTCAATTAGTGTTGTACAATTACACAGTTTTATTGCTTAGTTAAAACAGTGAAAGCACTACATACTGGGTAATTTGCACTAATCCCTGTCCCTTTAATAGCCCCTCAGTGTTTAAAATGTAGGGGAACCTCTATAGTACTTAAAGGACCAGGGATGAACATTAAATCATACCTCATGTTGTGAATACTCCTTGACTGACAATTAATGTACTCCCACTTCACGTGTGGGTCACATTTTATAGAGGCTTTAAAATACAGTTATGGCAAAAAGTTCTTACACCAGAGCTCCACTAGCTGGACCAGCCTGTCCAAGCCTGCGCTTGCAGCCTGCTCATGCCCTTTCTGAAAGATGGTCAGAATAAGGAGGAACGCCAAGTAACAAGTCAATCCAGAGAGCAGTCTAAGCCAAGGATTTGGCATTTTCAATGTGAACTTGTTAGAAGCCTTTCTGATTTCTAACTTTTAATTAAAAATTTAGTTCAAAGTGGATTTATGGCTGCCATTTGGAATAATACTTTCTGGAGATGGTTTTGTGAGGCTGTGTGTGTGCGCGTGTGTGCGCGCGTGCAGGCTTTAAATGGGTGTATTTAGCAATCTGTGATTTTTTAACAAAGGTTTAATTACATTTTCAAACGGCCTCAGTCATGCCCCTGTGTAACTGGCTCAGTAAGAGGTAAGGGTGCACGTAGCTCAGGCCGCAGCAGGTGCTAATGAAGAGTCCCCGTTGAGAGAGGGCTTCTTAAACCACTGAGGGAAGGGCTCTCCCACTGGAGAAGAAACACTGAAGTATATTCTTCTCCATCCTCCTCCCAAAGTGTTGACAGAGAAAAAAACAGAGTGACCTTGTTTCCTGCCCTGCCTGACAGTGAGTTAAACAGAATTCCAAACTAGAGGACTGGACATTTATTCACCTGCAAAAACATTTTTTTTGCAGCATTTCAAATGTACTTGTGTCTAGATATGGTTTCAATTACATGGAATTGGCCTTTGTCTTTAAGCTCTTATTTTCTCTCCTAAGCATCCCTTGAACCTCTTTATGTTCACAAAAATCCTACTATGTGGTTTTTAAAGCAAAAAAAAAAAAAAAAAAAAAGCGGGGCGGGGCACTGTGCAAGTGATTAAAAGACCATTGTACAGGGAATAAAAAGAACATCACAATTATGGTTCTATGTATTTCAATGGTTTTCATTTTCGTAGACTTATTATTACTTTTAATAATCATTTTGTATTAGTACTCATTTTCTTTATTTTAAGGAAGATTTTTAGTGATTTTTTCTTAGTTATTGAAACTTTGAACTATATTGTTCATTCATATTAAATATAATTGGTCTATGGCTATATGTTAGATGGAATTTCTATTAAAATGTAGATGTTCGAAAAGAAAACTTTTCCTACATGTAGGAGAATTACAAGGTCATATTTAGAACTAAAATGGGACTTATGACCGAATCCACCAACATCTGCTTTTGTCGAACTTTTGAGTACAGTTAGGTGGTGTAGATACTGTGTTTAAGAAAAAAGCTACAAAATTCCTGCATCAAGGGGGTTGAATAAATTACAATCTGCATCACCTCACAAAGCACACAGAATGAATGTTTGGACCTAGCAGAACATCAAAGCAGGAGATTATTTTGCATTTTAGAAAGGTTATTGTTAACAAAATGGAATTAAGGAAGTAAACAATTCTGCTCTGCCTCGGAAATCAACTAGACCATCTACTAGATGTTTCCATCTCAGATTTCTTTTCATGAAAAACATTTGCTTGTCATTTGGATGACCAGAATGGCTGACATGGTAAGACTACAACTTAGGGTTTTCTTTTGCCTAAGAACAGTTAGGCTGGGGCCGATGTTGTGTTTTGCAGCTGTGATGCCTCAAAGTTTTTAACTTAACTCTAAGTGACCAAGGCTGGACAGCTGCTTCATTAAGTTAGGAAGAAAATGTCCATCCCAGATGACAGCTGGGCAAAGCCACATCTGTGAGGGACATATGGCTGTTTTTGCCCTAACAACCCAATCACAGGTGACCTCACAAATCTTCGGATACCTGCCAGAGGGCAGCCCAAACTTGATCCTGATCAACAGCTCCTGGGAATAAGACTCCATGCTATGAGTGTGGAGAAAATGTAAAAGAATATTTTCTGCTCAGAAAAGATGCAGTCTCTCAGATAGGTGGATCTGACTGCCTGCTTCTGCCAAAACTGTTGGATCCAAGTCATCATTGCTGATATTGCAGCTTAGCTGGCCAAACATCTGCATTTTATGTTGCGGTGAAACGCAAAGTTAATCTACTTTTTCCAAAGGAAGGCAGACGTGGCGTGTGAACAGTAGCGGTGCCCCTGATGTGTGGAGATGTGCCTTACTGTGCAAAAGATTCAAACTACTGCAGCAAGTAACAGATGATCACAGAGTGAGAACAGGAGAATATGCAAGCCTCGGCTTGCTGGATCAAGTATTTTGATGTACATGGAAAACTTAGCTGCTTCCTTGAGGCATTTCGTGAAGATTGCCCTTGCTGGAATTACTAGCCTTTTACTGTGGTTTTCTTTTCTTAATCTTATTCATTCCAACAGAGGGGACTCAATTAGGATTCTGAACGCCCTTTCATCTTTTCTTTGAAATAAAATAAGTTATTTGGGATACTTTTTAGAGCAGCTCCATTTGTTTTGATCGTGGCTGGAATTAAAGGAGTATAAATACTTGCCTACAGTCACATGCATCCTTTTCTTGATTTGTTGGGTGAAAGAGAGAAGATTTTTACTGCCTTAATAAGGGAAACCTGGACAGGATGCTGACTCTGCACCTGATAAATCTTTCCAAATTGCCACAGGTGAAATGAAATGTTAATATCTCTTTCAATTATTAAGAAATGTAAATAGATCATGTTGAAAATACGAGGCACTGAAAATAAAGTATTTTACTATAAGTATAGTTTTTTTTGTATTTAGTTACTAAAGAATTGCATTTTTAAAGTTTCTTTCTTTTTTTTTTTTTTCAGACAGATTTTTGCTCTTGTTGCCCAGGCTGGAGTGCAATGGCTTGATCTCAGCTCACTGCAACCTCCACCTCCCGGGTTCAAGTGATTCTCTTGCCTCAGCCTCCTGAGTAGCTGAGATTACAGGTGCCCGCCACCACGCCCAGCTAATTTTTGTATTTTTAGTAGAGACAGGGTTTCACCATATTGGCCAGGCTGGTCTTGAACCCCTGACCTCAGGTGATCCACCTGCCTTGGCCTCCCAAAGTGCTGGGATTACAGGCGTGAGCCACAGCTCCCGGCAAGTTTTCTTAATATATTGAAACAAAGAGATTATTTTCATAAGTCAGAGACACTGCACTAGGGACTTTCTATACTTCATTTTATTATGCAAATCAGTTTTAATTATAGACAACATCAAAGACAGATAAACAAAAGGATTAAGAAAACCTGTAATCCTACCACCAAGAGACAGATACATCGGCACTGTGTTCTTTCAGACTTTTTCTTTTTTTTTTTGTATGTACTTTTTTTTCTTTAATGGACATTTTATAAAAACCAATCTGAAAATTGCTCTGCTCATTTCCCAAACATAATTCAATAACTATAAACCCATATCGCCATTTTAAGGTCATGTAACCTCTCGTTGTATGAATGTACTATAATTTATTTAATCAATTTCCATTTGCTAGGTGTTCACCATGATTCCAGTTTTGCAGTAATCTAAAGGAAGTAAGCTATTTTGTATGTATATCCATTCTTGCATAATTGCCTAATTTATTTTTTACCTTCTATACATTAAATTTAAACACAGTGTTCCTCATTTCTTCAAGAAAGGGCTTTTGAGCTCTTGGTTTTCAGACAATTGTGATTTTTACCTTTGTTTTAGGTGTATGAGCACCAAGATGGCAGCAAATCACTGAAGCTGGGTGACTTTGGACTGGCCACCATTGTAGACGGCCCCCTGTACACAGTCTGTGGCACCCCAACATACGTGGCTCCAGAAATCATTGCGGAGACTGGGTAAATGCTTCTCTTATGTTTAAGTGCTATGCTTGCAAAAGAACTAGCCCGCTTCGAGAATAGGAAAAATAGTACTGCTGTGCCCTATCCAGACATAATTAGCTATCAGGTTTCTTCCACTCTTTTTAAAATTGTATTTTATTCTTTAACATTTACAGTGGGAGCCATTTTCTCTGTTTTCCCAATCTGTTTTGTCAATTACTGCAATCTTAAGGCTTCCATTTGGTCTTTGTTAAAGGTAGAACAGAAGTTATTAACCCCAGAGTAAAAAATGCTCAGACTAACAGAAACACACAGCGATGGTAATTAACTCTCATTTGGAGATAAAAGAAACAGACACTGCCGTGTGCGGTGATTACAGTCTCCTGCGGTTATTTCTCTCTGCTGCCCTTATCCTCCAGTCCAGGTCCCATTTGGGACCTCTTGGGGATCCATTGATTTTCCGTGGAGTACAAACACCCTTAGGCATCAGGGACCATGGGGAATTTCCTGGTTTCTGTGTGCAGAATCAGATGAATGTGGGGAGAAGGGTGGGGTAGCCTATTCCTTACTAAGACCCCACAATATGCTAGGCCTGAAACTCCTTTACTTCTTACTCTTCCAGTCGATGGTTCGATTCCCATTTTGCACTTCAATAAATTGAAACTCTAATGGGTTAGAGACCATGCAAGCTCATGATTAGTTTTAGTGGTTGAGTCAGGATTTGAACTCAGGTCAGCCTGAGTCAAAGACTCCTTTGGTAAGAAGCCCTATTTCTTACCAAGGGCCATAGGCAGGCTCTGAGGTGCCATCCTTAAGCAGAAGGAATAACAGGGTGGGGCACTGAGGGGATGCAGCCCTACTTTTTCTTCTCATTAGCAGTTTCAGTCCACAGCTGGGAATCTAGGTGGCACTCTCCCCTGTGACCAGTTGGAGATAGTTTTTCGAGGTTTTGTTTTGTTTTGTTTTTTGCTTGTACCATAGACCACAAGGGCAGAAAAGCCAAATAGATGAGAAGGGAATCCCAATAGGGAAATTCCTGAGGCGAGATGTGAGGGAATGAGGACTTTGCTACTTGGCAAATTTGAATGAGGTGGGAGCCCACATCCATAGCCTTGTCTGACCTCCCTCAGGTGGGGCTGCCTGGGGCACAGACACACTTTCTACTGGGACATGCTCTGCTTGCTGCTGGGAGGAAGTGGTGGGTCTTGAAGACCATATTGGGGACCAGCTCTGACACTAACTGTGTGATCTTAAGCAAAACTACTCACCCATCTGAACCTGTTTTCTCTTCTGTACAATAAGCAATACTTGTCTTGTCCAACCTACAGAGTTGCTAGGAAAACAAAGTACGATCATGTATGTCAGTGCTCTATAAATTGGAAAACGTTCTAGAAATAATTATTATTCCTAAAGTGAGGGAGTTTATCTCAAGGGTCCGTCCTTATCTCAGAATTGTTATTACTATAATAAACCTTTTTGCTGAAAACCTTCATTTACTGATATTTACAAATAAGTCCAGCAATGCATTCCTTTTGATTTTTATTCCTGCACCTTGGTCTTTTTAAAAATTATTATTTTTTAAACTTTTTCTTTGAACTCTGTTTAGGTGGTGGGTTTTAGTTTAGTGTTTGTTGTTGGGATTGTTATTTTGTTTGGTTTTATTTTTGGCTTGGAGGAGGAAAGTCATTGATTTTACCAAGCTGCATAATTTGTCCGAGCCTGACTCTCCTAACTCTAACATCCCTTATTTTTCCAGATACGGCCTCAAGGTGGACATCTGGGCGGCAGGTGTAATCACTTATATCCTGCTGTGTGGTTTCCCTCCATTCCGTGGGTATGGGCAACAATCTTTTATTCAGCGCCGACAAAGCATTTCTCTACTCTCTGAGTGATCCATTAGCCCTTCTTGCACAAAGGAGCCTGCGGCAGGAAAAGAGCACAAGAACTTTACTTGCAGTCCCTGTTATTTTTTCCCTGTTATGTCATGCATGCTAATTTATATGCCTTCCATGTTTCTTCCCCATATCATTAAAAACTCATTCTTTCTTTTTTTTTTTTTCTTTTTGGTTTTGAGACAGAGTCTCTCTTTTGCTCAGTCTGGAGTGCAGTGGCACAGTCTCAGCTCACTGCAACCTCTGCCTCCCAAGTTCAAGCAGTTCTCCTGCCTCAGCTTCCTGAATAGCTGGGATCACAGGCGTGCTTCACCACACCAGTTACTTTTTGTATTTTTAGTAGAGATGGGGGTTTCACCATGTTGGCCAAGCTGATATTGAACTCCTGACTTCAAGTGATCTACCTGCCTCAGTCTCCCGAAATGCTGGGAATACAGGTGTGAGCCGCCGCACCCGGCCCAAAAACTCTTTCTTAATTTACCAAAACAGATCCACATTGACATTTTTCAATCGGTTAAAAATACACATTTTTACACATTTATGGGGGGAAAGGAAGGGCTCCAGTGCCTAAGACTGAAAAGATGTACACTGAGTTGATATCTTAGTGCTGTTTTTCCTTGTTGTCGTTCACCTAAACAGAAGTGGTGATGACCAGGAGGTGCTTTTTGATCAGATTTTGATGGGGCAGGTGGACTTTCCTTCTCCATACTGGGATAATGTTTCTGATTCTGCAAAGGTAGGTGTCCAGTGCCTTCCTCTTCCCTATATTCTGTGTGTCTTAACGGAATTATTTATTCCAAATCATTGTGTGCAAAGAAACTAATGACATCATAAGTATGATTTCTGTGCACATTTTAGTTGTAATTGCTAGGTTTTCCAAGATTTCACAGTCATCAAGTCATCTGTTCCCAGACATCCCAACAAGTACTTATCAAGCGTCTCCATCTGCTGCCTTCATCTCTCTCAGGTGCCATTCCAGTGACATTGCTATAGCCTCTTGCTGTGCCCCACCTTTGCCAGGCTTGAGCCCAGCTCAGATTTCTATATGGCCTGTGGTTTCACCTCTCTCGGCTCTTGACTTAATGACTTAATTTCTCAGTGAAGCCTTCCCAGACCATCCTGGTTCCAATTGCATCTCTTAAACCTTACCTGGCTTGCTGTATCCTACTTGTCTGTTTTATTTTTCTCCAGAACACTTAACACCTGTGTGTCCATCTGCTGTGCTATCTAACTACCTATCTCTCTACCCAAAAAAAGATAGATATAAATAAGTAGGCATGTCTTCTTTATATAGTTCATTTCCAGACTCTCTCCACTAGAATGCAAATTCTGTGAAGGCAGGGATTTTTGTCTATTTTGTCCATTGCTGTACCATCACTGCCTAAAGTATGACCAGTATACTGGTGCTCAATGTATATTGAATAAATGAACAAGTATATGAATGAATCCATCAATTAATCAGAGGGAAGAAAACTCAGCCGCAACGTAGGTTGAAATCATCAAGAAAGACTTTATGGGGAAGCTATGATTTAAGTTGAACCTTGAATAATAGCCAGGATTTAGAGGCAGAGGGGGAGAAAAACACAAGATTCATTGTTTTTATCCCATGAAACTAAAAGATCAGTCCTTAACATGGATGAAGGTGATGGTTGCACAACAATGTGAATGCACTGAATGTCAGTGAACTGTGCACTTGAAAATGGTTGAAGTGGTAAATTTTATGTATATTTTACCACATTAAATAATATTTATAATAAATCAACTTCTAAGAAGGCTATAAAAATCTTACATTGAGATGTTTGTAGACCTTGAGGAGAAAAAGGAAAACCTTTTCATTGCTCTTTTTAAAATTTATGTCTCCGAGTGCTGACTTAAATGTTTGAAAATTTGAGAAAAATGTTCGCAATAATTATCTTGAGAAATAATTATCTTTTGATTGCTCAATGTTTATGCCTTTGCTTTTGCCATGTCCTGAATGTGAGTTCCCTTTAAAAGCCAACCCCTCAGACGTGACCACTTTGTGTAGAAAATGATGCATATTGAGTGCAAGTCTCTCATTTTCTTCAACTGTCCAGGAAGCTGCCAGAAAGGGAGTGTCAGAGAAAGGCGCAGGCTAAAGGAGATGGGACGATACAGCTGCAGGGCCGGGGGCTCTTCAGGAACCTGTCCAGCTCCCCATGCCATCACTGCATGATCTGAGGGCTCACAGTTACTGACAAATAGGACCATCTCCTACACCTCCATAGCACCTGCAAAGGGCATCACACACAGCAGATACTTTCACGAGTTCTGATCCAAGTTAGAAACTGAATGAAGAAGGCTGAGTGAACTCACTCCCTCAATGAAATTAAATCACCCCCTTCCCGAGTGGTACTATAAAGCCTGTGTATGTAAGGAACTGCATAATGCATATCTAACCATTTTGTGACATGGGAACTTCTAATCCAGAGTGGACAATTGTATAGCATACTCATCGTTAAGACCCAGGTAGAGCATTCCTGGTCCGAGTCCATTTGAGCTCATGAGGAAGTTCCATTAATTTCAGGATGATGAAATTGTTTACCTCTCAATAGTTCTATTTTTCTTTGTATTGATTTGTCTGGAAATTTTTCAAGCAATTGTAACATGTTTCTTTAGAATTCTTTAGCTACTAAAGGATCAATTCTATCTTGCCACCCAGAATTGGGGAAAGACCCAATTCTACGTCTTTCCTCATACCTTTCTTTCAAACCTAAGTATGCCGTCTTGAAATTAGGGGGAAATTTTCATTTTTCCTTTCAGCTGCTAAAGTGAAATTTTAAGTAAAGTGTTTCTTTAAATGTGACTTCTATATTAAACTAATTAATAAATCTGTCTTTAACATGCAAAATGCTAGACAAAGAAAGGAATATTAATTCCTTAACTTGCATAATTTCTTTTCTATTACAAACATTTTTATGAAAATGATTCTGATATTAATTTAATTTGTATTCAACCACAAGCTATGTATTTACAATTCCAAGTGCTTACCATTTTTAACTTTTGAAGGTGATAAATAGCCACAGGTAAGTGGAGTTGATGTATTTAAGATTTAGAGCTTTTACAAATGCTTTTCGAAACTAAAAGAGAACTCTTGCATTTGCACACATACAGCTTTTCACCTTAAATTCAGATAAATGGACTCTAACGTTCCCCTTCACAGGAGCTCATTACCATGATGCTGTTGGTCGATGTAGATCAGCGATTTTCTGCTGTTCAAGTACTTGAGCATCCCTGGGTTAATGTAAGTGACTCGCACCATTTCCTTTGTTCTCTCCTAACATTCCTTTTAAAAATCAGTTGCAGATTTTCTAATGTTATTGCCTCCTTTTGAAAGTGTTGTGGGCCAGGCGCAGTGTCTCACACCTGTAATCTCAGCCCTTTGGGAGGCCGAGGTGGGTGAATTGCCTGAGCTCAGGAGTTCGAGGACAGCCTGAGCAACATGGCAAAACCCCATCTCTACCAAAAAATACAAAAAATTAGCTGGGCATAGTGGCACAAGCCTGTGGTGCCAGCTACTCAGGAGGCTGAGGTGGTAGGATTGCTTGACCCTGGGAACCAGAGGTGGTAGTAAGCCAAGATCGTGCCACTGCACTCCAACCTGAATGACAGAGTGAGACATCATCTAAAAAAAAAAGAAAAAAGTGTTGTGTTCCATTTTGTTCCTCCCCCTCATATGTGCCAGGACAGTTACAGGATCTTATACTTGTTCCACGAGGGCATCTGATGTATCCATTACATTTTATTCTGATGAGACTGCCTTCTAACTGGTGAGGTGCCAGTGGTCTCAATCTTCTACCCCGCAACCTGCTTTCTGTGGTCCAGATGACAGCTGAATAATCATCAAGAAGGCATAACAGACTTTCTGAGTCAGTCCTGCTTTTTGCATGATTCCTACCCAAAGTGCGAGTGACCTAAGGGTTTCGGCATAAACCTTGGGCTACTCCATTTCAGCACTTCTCAAACTTGAATGTGCTCACGAATCACCTGGAGAGCCTGTTAAAACGCAGATTCTAACACAGTAGATTGGAGGCTCTGTATTTCTAAAATCTCCCCGATGCTGCCTCTGTGGCTGTTCTTTGAGTACACAGGTCTAATGATATTTCATTAACTACGAAGGAATTCTCCAGAGAAGAGTCATTATTTTTTAATTCTGTGTTTCTCTACAACTGATGGGTAAAATTTGTTTTGATTAATAATACTCATAGTTGGCTGGGCGCAGTGGCTCATGCCTGTAATCCCAGCACTCTGGGAGGCTGAGGCGGGCAGATCGCTTGTAGCCAGGAGTTTGAGACCAGCCTGGTCAACATGGTGAAATGCCATCTCTGCTAAAAATACAAAAATTAGCTGGGTGTGGTGGTGCGCACCGGTAATCCCAGCTACTCAGGAGGCTGGGGCACGAGAATAACTTGAACCCGGGAGGCAGAGGCTGCAGTGAGCTGAGATTGTGCCACTGTACTCCAATCTGGACAAAAGATTGAGACTCCATCTCAAAAAATAATAATAATAGGCTGGGCACAGTGACTCATGCCTGTAATCCCAGTACTTTGGGAGCCCAAGGTGGGCAGATTACTTGAGGTTAGGAGTTTGAGACCAGCCTGGCCAACATGGCTAAACCCCGTCTCTATTAAAAAAAAAAAATAGCTAGGCATGGTGGTATGCGCCTGTAATCCCAGCTACTCGGGAGGCTGAGGCAGTAGAATCACTTGAACCCAGGAGGCGGAGGCTGCAATGAGTGGAGATTGCACCACTGCACTCCAGCCTGGGTGACAGAGCAAGACTCTGTCTCAAATAATAGTAATAATAATAATGCTTGTAGTTAATACTGATAGAATGCTTAACTTCTAGAGTCTGCCAGAAGTATTTTAAGCATCTTATATACCTTAACTGTGTTGTGTTTGTACTTATTGTGTTCTTCCCAACAACATTGTAACTTTGTAATCTAGTTTCTATGGTAATCCCCACTGACAGATGGGGAAGCTCCATCACTAAGTCTAATGGTTCCTACTGCCAGAATAGAAGACAGATATAGGCTTGAATATATATATGGACGTGGTCATAGAGGTGGACAATCATAAAATTGTCAGCTCATTGATATAAATTTTACCAGCCTCCCTACTGCACTGAATCATCTGGCTGTACATTGAAGGCCACAAAACGTTCCATTTCTCTGAATTGCCACCTTGGTGAGTAGTCGAGTGATTTGTTTTGTTTTGTTTTCCAAAACAACAAAAGCTTGAGGTCAAGGCGTGATTGAAAGCACAGTCAATGTGTCAGGTGACTACATATGGGGGGACGAGAACTTGGGATCTCATTCATGTTGTGCCACTAGATGGCCATAGGTCTAGATTCCAGCATTCTACATGTCTGAATGTGATTCTTCACACTCCACTGGGAGGTTATATACAAATAACAGGAGAATAGACTTGAAAATGAGCATGTAGAGCTATGCACTGAGGTTTGTTTTAAGGCTTCTCATATAGCAGAGTTTTCTAACTGGTGTACAGACACACAAAAATAGTAATCCCCATGGCCCTAGGGACAGGGGGCTGTATAGCCAGTATCCAGGAGTGGTCACTTCCAGCCTCAACAACATCTGCATTCACCCCAGGGTGCTAAGCAAAAGTTATCCTTTTCTATGAAGCTGAAAAGATTAGGAAGCATCTTACTTGAGCCTCATAACAAGCCTACAAGATAAGCAGGATGGGTATTATTGTACCCATTTTACAGATGAGGAGACTAAGGCTATGCAGGGTGATTTTCTCAAAGTAGCCAAGCTTGCAGTTGAGCCAGAATTTGCAGCCAGATATCCTCACTTTCAGCCCAGGTGTTTTAAAGTCCCATGCACCACATTACATCTACCCCACCCTTTGTTACACATGAAAACATGGTAATGTTGTAAACAGGTAGGTACAATATGGACATTGTCATCACTGTAATGATTGCTAATACAAGTCAGCAACCTTTCCAAACTCACTTACCCAGGTCATGGTACCTTTTTCTTAGCTGTGCGGGGAGGAAGAGGCGCAAGCCAGCTGCAGGCTCTCTGGGTGGCAGTGGTTGGTTCTGACTGATCCACATGTTAATGCTGTATGACAAAATGCTCTGATTCCTAGTGCCAAAGGTTCAATTCAGTGTATATAACTGAACACACTCATCCATTTGTGCTACTTTTTTTTAATGATGCTTAAAGAGCTCATCCTTTGCAAGTCATCCTTGTTGTTACTTAGGCGTTTTATCTTTGCTCAAATTGTTGAAGAATGGTGGCTTGTTTCATGGTTTTTGTATTTGTGTCTAATGCATGTTTTAACGTGATAGACATAATGCATTGTGTAGCTAGTTTTCTGGAAAAGTTGATCTTTTAGGAATTGTTTTTCAGATCTTCAATTAATTTTTTCTTTAAATTTCAAAGAAAAAAAATAAAAGCTCACCATCCATAAATTGTCAAATTGCATATTAGCTCTGGAGAAACTGAGACAGGGTGACCACACAGAAGAAACTAGACAATCTGAATTTGACATGTGGCCTTAAAAGGCTCCTGAAGAGCCATAGAGGAAAGATATTCATAGGTGACAAATAATCATTTTACTTTTTTTTTTTTTTGAGACAGGGTCTCACTCTGTCACCCAGGCTGGAATGCAGTGGCTCAATCATGGCTCACTGCAGCCTCGACCTCCTGGGCTCAGGCAATCCTCCCGCCTCAGCCGCCCAAGTAGCTGGGACCCCAGGTGTGCACCACCACAACTGAGTAATTTTTTTGAAAAATTATATGTAGAGATTTCTAAATACATTTTTATCAGAGAGACACTGTGTGCCAGCCCTGCCTTCTAGCAACAAAGTCTGATACAACCAGACAGTTCCAGGGTAGTGAGAACAGCTACCCCAGTCTGCTCTGTGGGGAGACTTCCCAGAGCCCAGAGAAGGAGGTGCCAGAGCTCAATCCTGGAGAAGACTGGGAAGAAGATATCTGACAGTCAGTTCCAGCAGAATGTGCATGTTTGCTAGAAGATAACTTTGTAAATGTGAGCAAATTTGTTTATATACATGAGGGGTCTGGAATGCTGTTGGGAACGACATGAATCTTCCCCTGATTCCAGACCAAATGGCCCTATATTAATAATATCCCAACTCAACTGTGGTAAAGAAACAAAATTAAGAAGGCTTCTGGCTGTTACCAGTGAAAAAATAGGTTGCTCATTATGGCAATATATACGTGTCTCAGCAGTAACTTTCTGCCTCTTCTACCTGGTTTTGTGCACAGTTTTACACATGGTCCCGCTTTGCTGATAATTATGTTCCATTGCTCCCTCTGGACCTTAGACTTCTGCTGTCCATTTCAGTTTTTCCTCTCAGATTTCCTACAGGCATTTTCTAAAAGCAGGGAGAGAATTTAAGTAATCATCTAGGAGATCGAAAACTAAAAAAAAATACCCTTTCTGTAATTCAAACAGACTTACCATCCTAGAAAAAAAAATAGTTTTAATAAAAGCTTTTTAAAGACTCGATTAAGTGAGTGCTTAACTTTTGAAATTATCTTTATGAAGTAACTAAATCAGAAAACGGATTTTTTCTTCATCTGAAAATAATCAATTGTTAAAAGTAAGCTTTCACAATCAGCATTTAGCATTTGTTGACGTCTCCAAGTACAACAAATGAATGGCCAAGCAAATGAAGTAAATAAATTAGGGATTTCAAAGAGTATCCATTTAGTAAGACATTTTGCATTTGGCAATCAAATTATATCTGATTACCACAAAGGAGAGAAGGGGAGAAAAGTACTAATAATTATGTGAACCCTAAGGACGTTGTCAAAAAGCTCTTTCTCTGCTCTCATTAGTTCTGATTTTCTCTATTGCTTATACCATGACTTTTTTACTTGGCATACTTGGAATTGAAAAGGCAGTCTTGGCCGGGTGCAGTGGTTCATGCCTGTAACCCCAGCACTCTGGGAGGCCGTGGCAGGTGGATCATTTGAGGCCAGGAGTTCAAGACCAGCCTGGCCAACATAGTGAAGCCACACCTCTACTTAAAAAAAAAAAAAAAAAATTAGCCCAGCATGGTGGTGGGTGCCTGTAATCCCAGCTACTGGGGAGGCTGAGGAATGAGGATGGCTCGAACCTGAGGGCAGAGGTTGCTGTGAGCCAAGTTTGAGCCACTGCACTCCAGCCTGGGTGATGGAGGGAGACTCTGTCTCAAAAAACAAACAAACAGAAAGAAAGAAAAAGGAAAGGTAGACTTATATAAAATAGACAGTAAAGCATAGGGCAGCAGAAAGGAAAACCTACTCCACAAAAGTCACTTGTTTTAACCTCATCCAGGAGCTTCTTCTAAGTTCACCTTTATTTTTCACACGTCCTGGGTCCGAATCCCACCATCCTCTGCCGTATTCTTGCCCTTTGCTCTGTTGTTGAAAGAGTCGTGAGCGAGGCCTCTCTATGGATGGTTCCAATGAGCCACATGAACAAAGCCATCGTCAGTAAGCAGCCACGTCTGGAAGAGGAATGTAGACCCACGGGAGGAGCATCAGCTCACTCACCTGTGTGACCTTGGGCAAGTCTTTTCTCTCCTTTAAACCTGTTTTCCTATCTGTGAAATGGAGAAAATAGGATTCTCCTCTCCACTTGCTATAAGGATGGGAAAAGGATCATATAGTTGAAGAGTCTGAGAGGGCAATCTTAAGTCCTAGCACCTTGTAGGTACTTAGCGAATATTTGGTGAATTTGAGTCTGAGCCAGATGACAACTGTTTCATCCATTGCTATGTGCTCATGAAATGCAAATTGTGATTAATGTTGGTGAATGAGAAGCTTGATTAAGGAAGAAAGACTGTCATCCCCCAACATGATCCTGTTTGTGTGTCACAGATCCAGATAGATAATATGTGTATCACCAGCTCTGTTACTTTCTCCAGCATCACAGCTACTTTGTTTAATGTAGTTACAAAATACCAACAAAATTATCCCAACTACGTTTCCTTACCCTATTACCCATCTAGTGGAGAACAATATGACTTAGGCACATTTAATATAAGAATAAAATAGGCAATAATATATCTTGACCTTTCCAGGAATTGGAAAGGGGGTTGAGTCACTTTCCCCACAAATGACGGTTTATTGATAGAAAATGTAGGTTCATGATAAGTTCATAAACAGAACTGACATTTCCAGAAAAAAATTCTTATATATAATTAGGATCAAATTATCATCATTGTGAAATTTTAAATATATTGCTGTCATTCCATTTTTATTTTCAAAATGCTCATCTACCTTATCCCAAGTTATTCTTCTGATACTCTAGGATGCTATAATTTTATGAATCTATGTTTTACATCAAATTATTTTGCCAATTTAATAGATTAAAAAAAAACTGAGGGCCAGGTGCAGTGGTTCATGCCTGTAATCCCAGCACTTTGGGAGGCCGAGGTGGGCAGATAACCTGAGGTCAGGAGTTCAAGACCAGCCTGGCCAACATGGAGAAACCTTGTCTCTACTAGAAATATAAAATTAGCCAGGCATGGTGGCACATGCCTGTAATCCCAGCTACTCGGGAGGCTGAGGCAGGAGAATCGCTTGAACCCGGGAGGCGGAGGTTGTGGTGAGCCAAGATCGTGCCATTGCACTCTAGCCTGGGCAACAAGAGCGAAACTCAGTCTCAAGAAAACAAAACAAAAAAAACTGAGGCTCAAAGGAGTCTAGCCTGAAGCCCACTGGAGCCTCTAATACAGGTCTGATGCCTGGGTTTTGCCCCCAGACATTCTGATTTAATTGGTTTGCACTGGCTTCCTGGCATCAGGACTTTTAAAAGCTCACAGGTGATTATAACATGAAACGAAGTTCAAGAACTTTGGTACTAGCAGAACAGACTGGTTTAAATAAATCAAATACAGTTATTTAGCCAATTCAAGACTTTCTATCACCTTCCTGGCCTTTACACTTTAGTTTACCTCCTATATCCCACCTACATACTCTTTTGAAAAGATTCTGCTAAGTCCAGATATCCAAAAAGAAAAAAAGAACAAGGGAAAGAAGAAAAAATAGAAGCCTGGATAATCTCCCAAGATATTCCATGTTGACTAATAAAAATCAGCCCTACCCACTCACACAAAAATGTAAATATTCATCTTATTGTGCTGGTAGAATTTGTTAGCAATTAAGTGAAGCCCAATGACACTGCAATAATATATAAAACCACTTATTTATATTCACAAATTTTAAACGATGACATGGAATTGCAGTTTCCATATGGGCATTTTATCCTGTCCTTGCTCTAAGATAAATCTTAACTTGCCTTACATTTTCTCCCAAAGTGCAGTGCGAATTGTAGACAGAGAATCATAGGGCCATGCTGAAGAGAGTCAAGGGGACTGGGGGTGCCGTGCAGGTGGGGATGGTTAACAGGAGTCAAGCACACTGGGAGGTGCAGCGGAACTGCTATTGAAGAGTCCTTTAATAACCTTGGAATGGTTTAAAACTACGTGGGAATATTTTAGCAGTAAACTGCTCAAGACTGCCATGCTTCTCCTGAGTTTACAGATATTAATAATAGAGTCTGGCAATGAATAGACTGCAAACCAGATCCATGATTCAAAACCAAAAATCTGCAAGGGGATGAGAATTTTCTAAAGCATGACGCCTGAAATGGTTTCCCAGAGGAAAGCGAGGAATTCTACACTACAGAGTGACTTCACATCCGTTCCCCCACAAGCCTCCCCACAGCTCTTCCCCAGTAACCCCTAGAGAAATGGAGACCAGGAGGCCAGGTCTCCTATGGACAGTGGTGAGAGTTCATTTTCCATTTTGCAAACTAATTTTGTTCGTGTCAGTTGCAATGCTCTGCCAAGTGGTGGATGGGAATTTCTAAATCAAAAACTACTAACCTCAAACCACAACCAGCCTGTGTCGAACTTCAGAAACTACCACCAAACCAGAACGTATGGTAATAATACTGTAACTATTTGTAAAATACTGCCAGATTTGTCACGTTTAGAAAATTCGTAGCACATAATCTATTCTGAATAATGGTGATAAAGATGTATATATATAAATGTATGTTTTTAACGTCCCTATTATTTTATTGATGCATGACAGTAAGTTAGCTAAATCTCTATCATCCATCTGTATGGCGCAGGTACAGATTAGATCCCTGCAAAGCCAATTGTTTAAGTCTTTTTATCCAATTATGCTGAAAACCTTCAAAATTTATATTAAAACACTGCAGACTTTTTCATTGTCATGGGGTGTGTGTGTGTGTGTGTGTGTGTGTACATGTATGTGTTTTACCTACTCCAGCTGAGACACCTTATTTCATTGGAAAAAAATCCTAGAACGTTTTAAGATTTATGAAGTCAAAAGCCTCTCTGACAACTTGTTTCGCTACTTGCATTGCTTCAATGTGAACTAATAACCCAAGGGAAGCTCAAACCTTCACTGGAATTTAAAGCTGGAGGCCTTCACCTCCAGGCCCCAGTATCTGAAAGAGTTGCTAGGAACCTTGACAGGAGATTAGGACCAGGACAGGGCTGGGAAATGATAAGGAAATCCATTGAGGTGGCTGGAGAGCAAACTTCTAGCTCAAGAACTGGCAGTGGAGGGAAAGCCAGGTGAAGGCAAGTTTCTGAAAAGATGCCAATGGTGGGGAGTGAAAAGAAGGTGGGGTTATTCAGCAAGAGCTGAATCTTTCTCAGTAAGTTAAGTAGGGGCTGCTCTTACGAAAACCCAGCTATCTTTCCCCATATTTACACCTAGGCTGGTAAACACAGCCTGTGCCGATCATACGGCAACCCTGTTGGCTCCATGCAACTTTATGCTGCCCAGTGTCAGCCAGGCCTTGCTGCACTGCTTGCTGCACATAGGATCCTAGAGTCCCGGCCCTAATAGGTCACGTTGACACATCCCAGATTAGTGGACACCCAGTCTCCACTTGACAGAGAATTTCTAACTGTGTTCCACTGGGTCCCTGAAATGCTCAGCGTCTCTTTTATTGACCACCAGATGATTCCCAGGCTCCATTAAGTCGTGTCCAAATATTCTCTGGTTTGTTCGGCCCCTAATTCAATTCTCCTTCCCCCTCACCACTGTGCCACTTTCATCATGGAAAAGATGATTCACTGAGTATTTCCATTTATCAGTTAAGCAGCCCTTTTGTAGCTGATGCGATGCTAGTGAGCATCCTCAATTGATGCAACCTGGTGTGGGAAAAAGAACAGAGTTTCAGGCCTGGTTCAATGCTGACTCAACCACTTTCTGTGTGACGTTTAGCAAATGAATTCACCTTGCTGAGCCTCATTTTGCCCATGTTCAAAATGGGACTAATAAATGGACTGAAGTTTGAGGAGGAAAGAGATCATACATGTAAACAGCAATTAACACTTGTGTCACCTTCCTCGCCCTGCCGTGCTCTTCTAACTTCTCTCCCCGGCACCTCTGCTTGTTCCCTCTTTGTTTCATCTTTGCCTCAGAGAAAGAGGTAAACCTATACCTCCCCAAGGCAAACCACTTCACTTCTACCCTCCGTCCCTACCCTGCCCTTTCTCGTATCTTTCAACTCTCCCTTTTCACTAGCTTCTTATCCTAAGACCACAAATATGCTCAAGTTTCTTTCATCCTAAAAAGAAAAACCTTTCCTCAACCTTCTCCACAATCATGTTTTTCAAAGTATCTCATCATTGAAAGCTCATTTGATCATTTTGCCCGAGGTAGCCTGGAACTCTACAAAGAGATGGTAAGAAGTACTTGTGTAATCTTGGGGGTGAGGCCAGTAGAGCACCCAAGGTGGCCCCTTTCATTCTGGCAGAACCCGACACTCTGCCAAGACATGATACTAATATTCAGAAGACTTTCAGTATCATTTTATCCCTTGTCAAATGTTGAAAAACTCTCAAAAATTCTAACTTAGTTCCCAAACGCTATTGTCCAACTTAAATTCCAGGGGCCTTTTGTTTCATTCACCAGTTGTTGTTGGTTTTTTGTTGTTGGGTTTTTTTTTTTTTTTTTTGAGATGGAGTTTTGCTTTTGTTGCCCAGGCTGGAGTGCAATGGCGCAGTCTCAGCTCACTGCAAATTCCGCCTCCGGGCTCAAGCTATTCTCCCGTCTCAGCCTCCTGAGTAGCTGGAGCTGGGACCACAGGCATGCGCCACCATGCCCAGCTAATTTTGTATTTTTAGTAGAGTCAGGGTTTCTCCATGTTGGTCAGGCTGGTCTCGAACTCCCGACCTCAGGTGATCCACCTGCCTCGGCCTCCCAAAGTGCTGAGATTACAGATGTGAGCCACCGCATTTGGCCTCATTCACCATATTAATAAAAACATTTTTTACATACACCATTCAATTCACCCTTGTGTTTAGAACTCTGGACGCATAATCCTAATTCTTTGTAATTATCATCTGATTTCTCTTTCACTTGTAGAGTGAACCAAGAGCTGGATAATGTACTATAAAAATACCACAGTAAAGGGAAGGTAGTCCTTCACATTTCTTAAACTTACAGTCCTCTTATTAAAAAGCTCTATTCCTAATGGAGATGAAGGCTTCAATTCTGGGATCTTTTGGGTATTCATTTATGGCCAGTCTTCTCCTGTTTTTTCAGCTTTCTCTGCCATTACCATGGCACATAAACTCTTAACTAGAGACAAACTGTTTGACTTCTTGTTTGGCAGAGATGACTTTGTGGCTTCCCACTTGCACACACTGCACACCAAATATCACCGCACCCCCTCTCTGCCTGTCAACACACTCTCCATCATTAAGGGCCAGGTCAAGTCCCATATCCCTCATGAAGTCAGCTGTAACTGATCACACCAGAAAATATGCCCTTTCTCCTCTGAACTTCTTTGTTGAATCTAGCTGAGCCATCCAGTCATGCAGCCTTGTAACAGCTCCTTTTAATCTTGTTGGCCTGTTTCATGATTTTACATAGTGTGTGCATGTTTTGTCTCCCAATTAGTCTGCAAGGTTCTGGTGGACAGAGATCACATCTTCCTCCCACACTCTGCTATTCCTAACATAGCCCTTGACAAGATCGGCACTTCATGTGGCCCTGCTTCTGTTCCCTCCCCAAGTAGCATCCCCACTCTACTGGAATTTCACCTTGTTTCTAACACCAAAAAAATAGAAATAGTGCAAATTGATTAATGAAAAAGCACTGGGGGTTTCCAGTAAAGCCATTAGAATGGACTGTGCTTAACTTGGGGATAAATGCCTTGGAACAGGCCCGTTAGACCCAAGTTACGAAGAAAAGAAATGGAGCAGAGGGTCTAGGAGAGCAGGGCCCATGCCTGTCTTTGCTCGCCATCATTTCTCCCCCACGTACTGTAGTACCTGGTCCATGTAGGCATGCAGTTAATGTCCATTGAATAAGTGAATGCCCAAATGCTGAAAGAAGAAGCAAATGCCATGTGGAGGGACCAGCTCGTGCAAAAGGAGCCAGCACATTATGCTTGAGAAGCAGCAGACTTATTTTCCTGGGTGGAACCAAGAAATTACCTGCAAAATGATGGAGAGGAAGAAGAAAAGAAAAATAATGAATGGCATCGAAGTGATTGCCAGGAGTTTCTTTTTAGCAGTGAGTTACAAACACTCTATTATCTGTTCATTCATTTATTCCACAATTGAGCATCTAATATGTGCCAAGGCACTATGCTAAGACCTGGAGATTCTATAGTGAGCAAAACACAGTCTCTGCCTTGAAGGATCCTGCAGCCTTTTCATCATGAACTCTAGTAAGTGGTGGCACATACTTACGACCCTGGTTATTGTGATTCTAACAGTATTTAGTACAAGAGAACCATGTGTCCAGCCTCAGTCATAGATGGCTCCAGCAGAGAATAGAGACCTTGGTTAAAATAAGCTCCAATATAAACTATGTCATAATAACAGATGATTTGAAGGCAGCAAGAAAGACTTAAAATTTAAGGAAGATCTTTCTGCCTGGAAGGCTGCCTGGAATTTTAGAATGGCCAAATGAGTAACTGTGGAACAGCCTGAGTTTATTTATGGGCCATGCAGAAGCCCAAGCTTGCCATCCAAGACCCTTGGCTTTGGGTCTAAATGATGGGTTAAGAGGAAAAAAAAAATTAAAAAGAAGATGTTCACATTGAATATTTTTTCTTGTCGTCTAGATTAACTTGCTCTTTGACATGTTCCTAGAGCCGTGGTTGGAATAGATTTTATTAGAAACCAAAAACAGAAATATTTTTTTAAATTTAGAGACAAATCTCTGAGGGTCAGATGACACAAAGCAAATTAATTTTAGAGCAGATGTGGAAATGAATGAGACCTTGGAGCAGTGCTTCCAACAATAGTGTTTAATGAGTAGACATTGGTTGGTTTATTTCTGACATCTTATGAATTCTAAGATTACTGCCTGTGACTAGAAGATTTAGCCTTCATTTTTCATTTATCTCATTTTCTTTCTTTTTCTCTTCTCTTTATTTCTTTTTCTCCAGGATGATGGCCTCCCAGAAAATGAACATCAGCTGTCAGTAGCTGGAAAGATAAAGAAGCATTTCAACACAGGCCCCAAGCCGAATAGCACAGCAGCTGGAGTTTCTGTCATAGCAGTAAGCATCTGAAATATCCACCTATAACTTTTTTAAAGCAACCCACCTAAGAGACAGGCATTACTCAGGAGATTCTCCAGTCAGAGACAGCAGAATGGGTCATTTCTTTAGACAGCTCAGCCACTTAATGCACTAGAGGAGGTATGGGACTTATATATATTATGTGTTTCTGCAGATCATTTCCCTGGGCATCACATCATTATCCAACACCTCCAGGGTGTCTTGCAGTATATATTAATTTTATGATTTATTTATTTAAAACCGAAAACCTCCCCCATGCTGGACTCTGTGCCAATGCAAACTTCTTGGCTCTGAGAAAAAGTTCATAGTGTCCTTTTGCTAGGACCTAGAAAGGAAAGGCAAGCTGAGAGAGACGACATTGCAGGGAGAGCTTGGAACACTATAGATCTTGATACTAGACCTAAATTAAAGTCAAAGCATAGCAGAAAGCTACGCAGTGAGATTTTCAGTGAAATTGAATTACTGTGAACACCCAACGAAGTCACGATGTCTTGCTCCTTAGAAATTTCTGTTCTTAAAGTTGAAAGTCTTTTAACATTTACTATTTTATTGATGCGGCTGCACAAGGCCTTTCTTTTCTGTTCTATACATGCAGACATACGCTACATGCAATTTGATCGCAGCTCTAGGCAAAGATTAAATTGGGCCGAGGAATAATGAAACCTCATACTTCCTGGTGTCATATTCTGGAGTAAATATATTCAAGTTCCAATTACTTGAGTTTTTAATAATTTCCTCTTTTTTTCAGAGTGTGTAAATTTTAATAGCATATTCAATCTGAAAATCACTTGAGCTGTTTTTCTTCTCCAAACAAAGAATTTAAGACACTATGATGTGGACTTTTTCAAAAGTATTTATGCTATTAAACAGCACCTCTCACTCATGAGCAGTACTGAATATTTAACCACTTCTCTGGGTGTTTTTAGTTTCTTTCCTTTTTTTCTTTTTTGGTTGCGCGAGAGCTCTAAAAAAAACTGAAGATAAACAAGTGATCTGTTTGATGCCACCAATCCCAGATCTGGGTTACTAAATATTTGATATGAGGTTCCAGAATTTGCAAATGGTACGAATGCATGCATACACACCCTCGTACTGTTTGCATTTCATGTTTCTCGACTGAACCCTTTCAATAGTGATTTACATGCGTGTGAGCAACTGGCACATGTGTAAAGTGAAAGGGAATGCCTCCTCTTCCAGATGTTCCTCAGTGCCGCTGAAGCTTTAAAATTTCAAGTTGTTCTTGCCCTCTATCTTTAATTCTTTCTGAGAAAATTCAATGTAGAAGTAAATTAACCTCTACATCTTCCATAGATGGTCAGTGTTCTTTGTTCTGAGCTGATATTCAGTCAGTAAGTTTTGAAAGCAACAATCTCATAGTGATTCTCTACTAAACCAGACATTCTATACTCTGTTTCCATTGTTCGTTCAAGATATATGTCTATTCCAAACATTTGATTCCACAGTTTTCTTTTGGAATGGACTGCCAGCACGCTTGTCCATGAAAGGGACTGTTTTTCTCCTGCTAAGGGCTTACAGCTGCTAGAGAGAGTACCTTTTCCACCTCTGTCATTTTGCTTTAGTTTTCTTTTTTTTTCCTGGTCTTTTATTTTAATCAGTCTTTGGTTAAGTTTGCCTTGGTTGCTCAATATTGGTTTGTTCACAGTATTCTAGGAGTCTTACAATGACTAAGGGCAGGAACATCAGGGCAATTTTCCAATTGACAAACACCACATATTTGAGGGGAAATCCTATTTTAATCAAAGTTGGATAAATTCTGAAGCGTTATCCATATGAATTCATTAAAACCTCATCTAGGTGGATCTTAAAACACTCATTAGTATTTGAAGATCAAAGATCCACTATTTTTTTTCCCTAAATGTCATGATTGGACCACTTTGAATGCAATTTTGAATGCAAGTTTCTCAATTCATCACTAACACGGTTTCCATGGAAACTGCACAAACTGGTAATATACTTACAAATTGTAAAGTGGGCTGTGTAATGCTGAGTTATGCATTGGTTGCATGCTTGTTTAATCTTTACTGCTGCAGAGGTTTTTTTTTTTTAATAATTATCAACTTAATTCAGATTCAAAATAATTGGCTGGTTTCAGAAAACTGTATCTTAAAAAATGCCTGTCAGATCTATAGCACAATTCATATGTTAACTATCAGCATTAATATTTCAAGCATAAAAGAGAATATCAATGTAGATTTCAGAGATTGTTTTAAGAGAAACTGGTCTACCATACTATGTACATTAGGCACCTTCTCCAGAATGCTTTTCCCTCATAAATATCTCTACCTTCTAGAAGAACCTGGCTGAGGTCAGTAGCCAAAGGGTGGGGCTGGGAATTAGAAACTGGCTATTTTGGCCACCTTCATTGTGTTACTTTCAGAATAGCACTGGATACATCCAATTATATTGCATAACCATTTTTTCATTCTTAAAATGCAAAGGCTGACTATCAGGGGACTATCACAAGAAAAAGAAACCCTGGCATTAAATAATATTCCAAAGTATGACTGCCAAGAAAGATTATTCTGCTATGAAGCAAAATAAGTGGGAGGTAGAAGAAAAATTTTTTATAAATGGTATATTCTATAAAGACTATTTGATAATTTAATAATTTAATATAATGATTAATTTGCTCACATCATTAAAAGTTCAGGAATTGATATAATACAGTGATGACTTCTATTTGATAGATTTACAAAAACTGATTTCAGCATAAATTTCATTCAAACAGAATTTTCCTGGGTATATACGCTCTCCCCGAGGCTATAAAATAATGTATTTTAAACTGCCTTTACCATGGGACTAATTTTTTAGAATTACATACACCCTTTAGAATGTTTTAAAAATTATTATTTAGGACATAGTGTTAGTTTGTGGTTTGGTGGCGGTTGGGGAATCAACAATTAAATAATTAATTTTTAACTAGTACTTCTCATTCCTTAGTTAGAAACCTAACTACCTGCTGGAGATCACCAATGCTCATCAGAGAATCTGTGACACTTTTTCTTTCTTAGAATGACAAAAGAAAAAAGCATACTGTCATAACCGGCAGCCTCTCTCACAGGTGTAATTTATGATTTGAGCATAGTTTAACATGTACTCATGTTCTGAATTGTAGTGTTTTTTGTTCATGTTGTCATTTTTTTCTTCCACTTCACAGTCTGTACATTATTAAGACCAAAGAAAGGACAAATGATAACTTTATATTAAGGTCGCAAGAGGGCCTCGAGTTGGCTAGGACAGTAATTACCAGCTGGAGGTTCACAGGGATCACACACCCTCCTGAAGGAGGAAAGGTGCTCTGACATTAGGTCAAGCCATGGGATTAGGTGGAAGCCATTGCATTCCTTAGAATTGCAGCATTCTGTGCCTCTCAGAGAGACGCCATTGTCCCTCTGCTGCCTTTCTCAGTAGTTGGGGGATTTGAAAAAAAAAAGAGAGAGAGAAAGGGAAACAAAAGGTTATTAAAATGCAATTTATAGACATGAAATGAATTAGAGATGACATTTTAACGGTGAACTTTTTGAGAGCTGAGGGAAGAGAGAGAGGCATTATTAGATTTGCTCAGCTTGATGAAGAACCGATGACTAAGATGTCAGTTCCAATTTATTTTTCCTCATTTAACACTGTTTATTATTTTAACCAATAATTTTCCTAATGCTTTAAAGTTCTTCTTTTGCATTTTGCTCATGCAAATAGAGCGTTTCAGTCTAATTGAACAAATCCATACTAATCAGCGTGCATATAATTGTGACACTGGGAAGCTTAGTTCTAAAATGAGACCTGTTATATGACACTTTGCCTGTAGATGGCAATAGAAAGCTAATTACTAAGTAGCTGTCTTTGTGGCCAAGCATACACCTTCATCTTCCTGAGAGCCAGTATACTTTGATTTTTTTCTCAATAAAACGAAACACACATTTTTAAAAAGATTAAAACTTCACATTGCATTTTATGCACACTTGGATAGCCTAGTTTATAATCAGAGCACCAAATCCTCCAAGCAGTTTTTAGTTTAAATGCCTGGTGCCCTGGCATGTTTTTGAAATGCCTTTGTGAATTTAGAAGCAGAAACTGTCATCAGCATCGTACCACTAACGCACTTGAAAGAACACATGAGCCCCTCTGAAGAAAGGTGTCCAAGTCGCATCCTCTCGTGGGCAGAATGGGGAAGCGGGTACACAGCATGATTAGTGTCCTTCAGGTTTGGGGGATTGAATCTTTTATCCCCAGGTAGCCAAAAGCTAACATCTTATTCCAGGATGAACAACTTTGAGAACTTCTCCTGTCTTCTATTTATTGTACTTTGTGTTAATCAAAAGCACTTAACTGTTCATACGCATTTTTAATATACAAAGAAAACTATTTTTTGTTTTATTTCACTTTCCATATTTTCATAGAGAAAATTTATTGACTGTTTTATACTCTATCTTCTTAGTTTAGAAATGTAATTAAGATTCACCTTTAATTAGATCATATACCTTTTATAAAAAGGAAAAGAAAAGATTCACCTTTAAGAGTAGCTCTGCTTTTGAAGATTAACTCAGAAATTTAAATGCTGTAATTGATGAGGTTTCAAAACCTGATTCTTTTCCTCTTTCATTTCATAGTTATGAAGCCCTCAAATTTAAGCCTTATGCGGTAATACTCTATGGGGTCCAATCTGCTTTCTCTTAAGTGGCTAATGCTCATTTCAGTACTTTATTGAATTGTGAAGCATTTTCTATTCTATGGCATATGAAGAGGTGTTTATATCTTTTGAAATTGAGAGGACATGATTAAAATGGTCATTCGAAAACTTGTTTGAAGAACTAGATCTATTTGAGCAAATTGGCCTCCAAAATAGTCATGAGGTGTCATTTCCTGCCTTTTTGTTTTCAGTATGCAGACTTAGGATATTAGCTAGTTACCCTGCAGAAGAGGCATCGTAACTATATATACATATAGAATCAATGAAGAACAGCTTGGTCTGGAGTCTTAATTCTTTAGCACAATGTTGATCCACTGAGTTGCCCCATTTCTCTCTGCTCAGCTGGACCACGGGTTTACCATCAAGAGATCAGGGTCTTTGGACTACTACCAGCAACCAGGAATGTATTGGATAAGGTATGAGATGGTGCAGCTCAACAGTCAGTGTTTCCATGGCAACGTGCTGGCAGTCTCCATTAACCAGTTCCTTCGGTGGATAAACATGCTTTTGATTTGTTATCCAGTCCATATGCTGCTTTATCAGTTTCATTTTAATCTTGATTGAGATGCCACACCCCCTCATTCCTTTTTTTCACCCATTATTCACACTGACATTTGCCAGCTTTCTTTCCATTGCACATGCTCAGTATCAATTTTCCTTATGGTTAAAAGGACAGTATATTTAGTGCTAATGCCAAAGCATTTTCCTGATGTTGCTAATTAAAACAATGATTTCCAGTGCTCTTCTGTCCCTTAACAAATGGAAGAACAATAGCACGCTAGTGTGTGTTCTATAGAAGTATATACTGTCATTTTAAAGTCATCAAGCCCAACCTTGACCTGATTAGATGGATAACAATGCATTTACACCTTAGTAGTAGAAGCGCCTCAAAGTACAATGGGCTATAGAATGCATTGTGTGTGTTGGTAAGCTTGTGTTTTCAAATTCTCCACCTTTTTGTTTTGTTTTTGTTTTATTGTTCCCTCTTCCCCCTGGAAATCCCTCTATGTATTAGCTATTGCATGAATTTATTTTTCAATATCTTGTAACTGTCAGATTATTTAGCCGGCTTATCTGCTCAAGCAAAAGGGATTATGGGAGGTATCAATTTTTTTAAAACGGGGTTAAGAGTTCTATCCAATCGTTTTCTATTCCAGTCAACTGCCCTGGCATTTCCTTCAAGGGGCATTGTTTGTGTCTCTTTAAGTTATCCACAAGCAGGATGGTTTTTGATGGTTTGAGAAATGAACTCTGAGAAATTCTAGGGAGCCTGTTTTCGCCATCTTAATGTTTCTGAAATGATCTCCAGGTAACACTCCACATCTTAGTATTTGAAAAAAAAAAATTCCACTGGTTTTGGCATTTGTTTTTTCCAAACTGTGGAGCCTATCTGTAGTAAGACAGTAGCTGCCTGATGTTGTTTCATGGTTAGACTGCAAAGTTTTACAAAAAAATTAAAATATATATGTATGTGTGTATATATGCACATATAAAGTATATATGTTATACATAATGTATATGTGTGTGTATATATATGTATAATATATATATATGATTTTAGCCCCAATTGTTACTCCTGGTTATTTTTCTATAATCAGACACTCAAAACATAGTACATAGGAAAGCAGAAAGGGGCATACCTTGACAAATGATTCAGATATACTAAAATCATGATCATTTCCAAATCTGTTTAAAGCAAGAAAACACCCAAAGCTCAATAAAATTTTCTAAGGTCATTTTGACATAGAAGGCTATTTGTGTCTTCTCCATTTATAATGCATGTAGGAGTTGCACATTCATTTATTTAATTTACCTACATAATTGGCCTTATAGATGTAGAAAGAACTTAATTTTTGACTTTATTTTGGAGGGAGAAGGGTGAGTTAATCATAATCTGCCTTTGTGCAGACCCTTCTTTTTTGACTTTGTAACACAGAAGAGGATTCATCCATCTTTTACTTTTACCTGAAAGAATATATACTTCCAGAAGAGTGCACCTATCAGGAATGCACATCTCTATAAATTTTCACAAACTGAACATGCCCCTGTAGGCAGCACCCAGATCAGGCACAGAACATTCCTAGCACCCCAGGGGCTCCCTTCCAGGAGGGGTCACTTCACCTCGAGGGTAAACACTGACCCCAGAGTCCAGCCACATTAATTAGCTTTGGCTGGTTTTGTACTCTATAGAAATCGAATCACACCATGCTCCATCCTTTTTAAATTATATGTCTCCTAATGTCAGGAATATTAACCAGATATATATGTGTAAAGTTAATATACAATTAAAAATAGGCATCAAGTATATCTAATTATAGTTGTGCATATTTGTATTATAAAAATTACACATATAAAGTCATCTAATTTCAAAAACCTCTGGAAAATTGAATTACTAAATTTGTAGGATTAAGGATGGGAACTAAACCCCAAGTAAACACAATAATTAATAAACATAGCCAACTATAAAAAGGCCATTTAACTAAAATCCTAGTGATGGTTCCCATCAGCAGACAAAATGACACATCCCTGAATAATGGGCAGGAGCAGATGGGAGATAATCTCTTTTTTCTTGCGCACATAAAGTGCTCTGTTTCCAGCTGGGGCAGTAACAACAATGTTTATAGTTAGTGCTGTACTGAACAGCGCACCCAGTATGTAAAGCTAAATTGGAGAAATGATGCTAAAAACTCATCGGCATATATGCTTAATTAGGAAGTTTTATAATGCCATTTAGCCCCAGAACGTACACGCTCTCCTTACTGATTGCAAGTGCTTGCCTTTTATCTCCGCAGAAGTGGGAGCATTTGTCTAACCATGGTGGCAGCCAACTTTCTAACACAAACAATCATTACAGGCGAGCATCCCTGCTCCCAATTGTTGTGTTTAAAGCGCTCATGGCTGTTTTTACTGCTGTAAGCCAAGTGTTCGGCTTACAGCAGTAAAAACAGCCATGAGCGCTTTAAACACTTGGGAGTCGCGCTTGCTTTTTGTAAAGCAGATCACATGAGGGCACAGGCTGGGAAAACCATCTCCTCAGGGTGCCCAGAATTGGTCTGTCTCTCTTAACTGGCTTTTTGGTGATTGTAGACAAAGAGTGGGGATTTGTTTTCCCCTTTCTCTCCATTCTCCAGCCTCATACCAGAGAGCTGCTTCCAAGGGAACAGCATCCTTCCCTTGACCCACGCATCCAGGAGACTTTGCTCCTGTCACCCAGAGTCCAGGGAGGACGCTGCCCCAGGTATGAGCTCACTGGGCTATTCCACACTCTCCTGACCTAAGAAGCCACCATTTCCCCCTGCTGCAAGCCACTGGAGAACATTTGCATCCCGTTATATTGTCCCCTTCCTGGAAATGCATCCTTATTCAAAGGGGACGCGGTCACACACATTTCTACCTTCCCAAGTGAAGCTGTCACCATGGCAAGTGCTATGCCCTGTAACACATGGAGAAGAATCCTGCACCTTCAGCACACAGAACAGGGCAACAGCTAGAACTGGGTAACCCGATTAAATAAAACACATATCAAAACAAGACATAAGCTAAACATGAGAAATGAGATAAAATGGGGAGGTGAGCTAGGACAAAAGGGTGGTTGAGTTCTCAGGCAAGACGTGACTAAAATGTGCATATTGGATTCGAGCACCGTCCTGAAACAGTGAGTAATGAGGCAGAGCGGTGGTGGCCGCGCACCGTCTTTGCAAGGCTATTAAAAGCTGTCATGCTCGGTTGTTAAAAGGAATGGGGTCAGTTAAATGCATCTTGCTCTGCGCAGGTTTGAGAAAACTGTTCCCCTGGAAGCCAGGGAGGAACCTCCGTGTGGTGTGAGAAGGGATGTAGGGCCGGCCTCGGCCAGAAGCAGCCAAATGTACACAGCAAGTTGCAATGCATTGCAGGTTGCTCGGTGGCTAGTTGTCCTGGCTTTGCTCTGCAGAGTGAGAACGCCGTCCCCGGGGACAGCCAGAGCATGGTTGGCAGCCAGGGCAGATGCTCCACCCACTCCAGAGGCTCCCCTGTAACACAGAGTTTGGGGGATTCAGTTTAACACATCGAAAAGTCATAGATTTAAACTTCAAAACCACTCAAACTGTGATTAGAGAGAAGTCTCAGGAAAGTAGTTAGGATTGGTCTTGCAGTTGTACCTTATACCCAAGCATGAGCTATTAGGCCATAGGCTCAAAAGATGAGTGATACCTATGCCTGTTGTGGCGTGGAGGTCACCAAGGTTCATTGGAAAGAACATGGGAATGGTGAAACATCTGCGTTACATTTCCCAGCTCAAACAGGTTGCTCACTGAGGTTTTATTTTCTTTTATTTTGTTTTCAGAGGCCCCTTAAGAGAGGATTCCAATGACATATAAGTCTTTTTAAAATTCAGCTTACTTATTATTAAAAATGAGAAAATGTCATGGCATTCCAAGTCTTAATCATTGAGTGTAAACTGAAGAGAGATTTTAACATTTTCCTAAGATTCCTGATGATTCTCGATTGACTGAAAATTGTGTAGTATCATATTTATTCTGCCCTTGCCTCAGAATCTCTTTCCCTCATTTTGACTTAAAAGTAAACATCTATGCTCTTTTCTACACATTCATTCCTGCCATACTTTGTGAATGCTCCTTAGTGAGGTTCATTGAGAGGATAGAGGCTTTATGAGGCATAAATGCACAGGAAATCATACATAAAGAACGTAATTATAAGTATCAACACACCTTTTACTAAGAAAGGGTGTAAGTACTCATAGGCTGAAATAAACAATTCTCAAATATATGTCAGACACATGGCACTTTTAGAAATTAAACAGTCTTGGAGGCTGGGCGCGGTGGCTCACACCTGTAATCCCAACACTTTGGGAGGCCGAGTTGGGTGGATCACCTAAGGTCAGGAGTTCAAGACTAGCCTGGCCAACATGGTGAAACCCCGTCTCTACTAAAAATACAAAAAATTAGCTGGGCATGGTGGTGGGCACCTGTAATCCCAGCAACTCAGGAGGCTGAGGCAGGAGAATCATTTGGGCCCGGGAGGTGGAGATGCAATGAGCCGAGGTCACACCACTGCACTCCAGCCTGGGCAACAAGAGCAAATCTCCGTCTCAAAAAAAAGTCATGGAGACTGAGATTCAATTAACTTAATTAAAGATTGGCAGCCCAGTGTACAGAGAGAGTGTGGCTTTGGAGTCAAGAAGCCCTGGGTTTGGATCTAGTCCACCCCATTTCCTGCAGTGACCTTGGGCGAGTTACATTCTCTGATTTTCCACACCTACGAAAAGGAGAAGAGTGTTATCCACCTTCCAAATTTGTGGTGAGAATTAAATTAGCTGCTTGTGCAAAAGTGCTTTCACACACCCCAGCCCAAAGAAGAAACTAAAAAAAAAAAAAATTGCTTTCTGTTTCCCTCACTTCCAAGAGCAAATCACCCACTCCACAGATTTTCCTGAGAAAACTGATGTCTCTCCAGAGAGAGGCATTTGTTACTAAAGTAGAATCATAAACTGTTTTAATGCTCTGATTAGAGTAAACTGCTCAGTAATGTATATGTTTATATTTCTTGTGAGCATTTGCGGCATTATGTTTTACCTGAAGTAGCTATAGCCAAAAATTCTGATGAAGTATAAGTTTAAAATGTGATCCTCTAGGACAGGGATTGGCAAACTATGGACAATGGGCCAAATCTAGCCCACTTCCTTTTTTTGTAAATAAAGTTTTATTGGAACACAGTCACACACATTCATTTACAAACTGTCTATGGCTGCCTTTGCCCTACAGCAGCAGAGTTGAGTAGTTGAGTCAGAGAAACATGTGGCTTGCACAACTTAAAATATTAACTATCTTGCCCTCTCCAGAAAAGTTTTCCAACACCCTTTCTAGGGGGAAAATATGTCTAAATTAAAAGGCACCATCTGTACAAATGCAAATTCCACAAGAACAGGATTAGGGCTTGTTAAAAACTATATCTCCACTGCCTAGCAGAAGAGGCCTTCAATAAATATTTGTTAACAAATAAATGATTGAACTCTCCAAAGAAGGGACCATTTTTTCATTGATTTTTTCAGGATAGATATGTTTTTGAAGAATTTGGGATACATCAAAGTTTGGGCAATCAAATCACATATGAGATGCTCTAGAATAACATCCCACTTTTAGCAATCCAGGACTAAGCTTTTTGGCAAGGTTAAAATGGTTTCTGCAATTAAAGGAACTATCCCTGATTTACTTGCTTTGTAGGCACTAAATTTTCATAGATTTTCTTAAGGCAGACTGTGCTTTTGGTTGCTGTTTAGTTTACTGATATGATGGAGAACAAACATGGCAATTCCGCTGAGGTTGGGCTCCTATAAGAAAATCAGGGGCTGTCGGGCAGAGGAAGCACACAAATTTTGTCCTGAGTTCAACCGCCACCAATTGGCTGTAATTTTAACTGTCTGATGGGAGGCCATCAGAAACCCACTGCAGAGCTAGGCCAATTTAAGACTCTATTAAGAACCAGGTCAGCAGGAGAAGCCTATGTTTAAGATTAGTAGTGCAGAAGCATAAGGTCAGCTCTTCCAGGAAAATGGGGAATAATATTTAAGATAGTCACGCCAAGAAAGTAAGCAGCTTGGAAGGCTACTCAGTTGCATCCCAAGAAGGCCTCCTTTTGCCATTTTGATGGTCATCTTTAAGAAAAGCCATGCCATGTCTTCAGATACTGTGTCATTTCTGTCAAGACCTCAAAAGGATATGAAAGCAAAACAAAACAGAACTGCAATAAGCTTGAGAGTAAGCCCAATAAAATGAGGAGGGTGGATATTTCAATCGATTTGTCAGTTTAATTTTACTAGCAAGCAAAACATTTCCAAACTGACAAGCAAATCGTAATGTAGTCCCCACAGAGTAAGGGTAAGCAAAAGAAAGGGTTCCTGAGATTAATGTCCCAGCAGCTGCATCCTCAGTTCAGTCTCCTAGGTAGTATGAATAATGGATGGGCTAAAAGGCAAAATGCACAATAATGTTCTTTTATTAATGAAATGAAGACTATATGTGATGGCTAGAAATAAATTAAGAAAAGCAAAAAAGGAAAAGCAGTCAATGTTTGCCTCTGAAAAATGCAGTTACTTAAATCCAATAATTACTGCCATGACAGAAAACATTGCCTCACAATGAAAATGAGTACATCTCTTGTGAATCCTGCAAGCATTGCGGAACAGAAATATGTTTGGTCCATAGACTGTAAGGCCTATTGTTTGCTAAGAGAAAAACATAACCCATTAAGTAGATTGATGGTGATATTAAGCATATTCATAGAATTTCATAGGTGAAAGTTTCCCTAGGGATTATGCACAATAACCCCCTTTCAGTCTATGGACCTGGAAATTGGGGCTCAATGTGGTTAGAAAACACGTCCAAGGTCACATAATTAGCTGAACTAGGACAAAAAGCTAATTCTCCTGACTTCCACCTACTGCTGCTTCCAAGGGGATTAAACTTAAGCTACCAGACAAGACAAGCGTTAGAGACGTGGGGTGACTCAGACCGGCAAAACCTAAGCTAATGCTTCAATTCATGTTCTTGATTATTCCTGACCTTCCTCCTCTATGCTATGTTTTTCCTTTAATGTTAGACATACCAGATGGGTAGTTCATATGTCTTTATACTGATTTTCCCAATTTAATGTCAGAACGAAGGATTTAAACTATCTGAGCACATGTGGAGGATACTGTCGTTTCATTGTAACAGAAGAGGCCACTGGCCAAATTCAGTAGATGTATCCTTTATGGGAATAAATCTGATAATAGGCAAGCACTGTCTTTTATTTACGTATGCCTGGTGTTACGGCAGGCACCAACACAATGGGGATGGATTTCCCTAAGATTTTCAGCTACCACATGTGCAGCCACCTGAGTTGCTGAGATAGCTGGCATTATTTTACCGTTCGTCTGCTTTCACACTTGATCTAGCATCTGCTAGGGGCTTTGTGATAAGCCAGGGCTTACAGATTGTGGTAGGAATATGCAGTGTTTCTTCTGGATAGGGCAGGTTTATATTAGTCCATTTCTCTATACCATTTTATTTAATCAACCATGTGTTCTCTCTTTACCAGCTTCCCCCAGGCCATCATTACTCAGCTCTCACCCAGTACCCAGCATGGCAGTCGCTATTGTGCACATATCTGAAGTAACTAGGTTAGAGCTACATCCTTGGTTACCACTGGTCAACTCCAGAATCTCAAGAGATTTCTTGCTTACCTCTAACCTGTGATAATTAGCACCAAAATGTGATAATGCGCTCTTCAGAGTCTCTTAGGATCTCTTAATGAAGTGGTAACTTACTAAGGAAACACTTGGGAATTCTACTGCAAGCCTATTCATGTAGGTTCCAACAAAGCTACAAACTGTGAACAAAATAACTAATAAAATAATAAATCTGTTAGGAACTCTTAAGTGTTCATGGAGCCTCAAGCCTATACCCGAGGACATACTTAATTTACAAAAATAGGCGTTCTGAAGAGACCCTATTTGCTTGATGTCTGGGGATTTTTTTGTGATTGATAAAGAGTAAAGCTAGCCATACACACACACACAAAATCAAGTTGACTCTTGAGGACTCCCCTGCCTAAAAAAATAGTAAAGCTGCCTTTTAGAAATGGTTGAAAGGGCTCACACTCTGAAGTTGTGATGCAGGATTTCAGAGGAACAAATTATGTTTCAAATGCTTTTTTTTTTTTTTCAGGGGCAGGGAAGAAATTTTCAATTGGATTACATGTTTTATGACTATACCTTGTAAAAATTATATATTAGCCTACAGTGCTATTTCCTTGGTAACTTCATCTGTCCCAAACTGCATATATGGGCTACAAAATTCAATTGGAAAAGATGAACTGCATATATTTTAGAGTCAAGTTAATTTTGTAGGCACAAACTTCTAAACATCATACTTGACAGTGTTTAGTATGATAAGAAATTAGACCACAATAAATGCTTGTAGGATGAGTGAATTCATAAGAGAATTTTAACTTTATCTGACATAAGAATTTGGTCATATTTGAAACATAAGTTATAGTCTTAAATATTGACTCTTAATACTTTTTACTTCTTTTTTGTGTTGGAGTTGCTTTGAATTCTATTTTTTGCTATTGTTATTATTCAGAAAGTATATAGTCCCCTAAAATAATGCTGTATTTACTAAGAAATATTTAATACACACTTAACATGTGTGCTACAGTCTACTAATCATCTGGAAAATGCAAAGAAGTTTCAAATTCTACCATAGAGTAGTTGGCAAGGTATTTGGGGAATATGCAAAGAAAAATAATAGAAGGTCAGTGTGCAATTAATTCCCAAAAGTTTGGTCAAAACAATTCTTGCCTAAGGAGTTTAGAAAGAAAATATATGGTACAGGTGGTAAAATTTGATCAAGTCTTCAAGAATAAATAAATTGGCCGGGCGCAGTGGCTCACACCTGTAATCCCAGCACTTTGGGAGGCCGAGGCAGGTGGATCACCTGAGGTCAGGAGTTCGAGACCAGCCAGGCCAACATGGTGAAACCCCGTCTATACTGAAAATACAAAAATTAGCCGGGTGTGGTCGTGGGTGCCTGTAATTCCAGCTACTTGGGAGGCTGAAGCAGGAGAATCACTTGAACCCGGGAGGTGGCGGTTGCAGTGAGCCAAGATTGTGCCACTGCACTCCAGCCTGGGCAACAAGAGTGAGACTCCGAGAAAATAAAAATAAATAAATAAATAAATAAATTTGAGTGGGCAGAGAGAGAAAGAGAGGTAATTTCATGTTGGCGAGTACCTTGAACCAAGAGGTAGATGTGAGAATGATTAAAGTACATTCAGAGATACATCAGTTTGGACTGTTTTTATGGCAAGTGAAGAAAACCAAAACCAAACTGGCTTAAGTGAAAAAGGAAATGTATTCTTTTACATAGCCTGAAAGATTCACAGGTTGAGTCTGAGTTCAGTGATGGATGGATCCAGCACTCAGTTAATGCTTGGTTTCTTGACATCCTCCAACCCTGCCTCCCTGTGTTGGCTTTAGTGTTGGACTTCACATGGTTCCCAGGATGGGAGAAGCAGCTCCAGGCCTGCCAGTCTCTCAAAATTGGGATTCATTATAAATGTGAAGTTCCAGCAAAAGTCTTACCATGTCCTATTGACGGGGTCGGGTGCCCATCTTGGGTCATTCATGGGTATTGGGGAATGCAGTAAACTCAGGCTTACTCCTGAGTCACAAGCCCACCCCAACCCTACTCCCAGAGATAGGAGTAGGGTCAACTTCATCAGGATCATGGAATGTGGGAGTGAGGAGGTATGCAAAGGGAAATTAAGGTATAGTTAACCATAGGCAAAGTAAACAGATGCCGTGCTTGAAAATCAAGTGTCCAGTAAAGGAAGACAATGAGTCTACTGATGCCATAGGATCATTTTGAGTAATAATAGGTACTACACCCTGGAAGTTTTTATTGGAAGCACATTGCAAAGGCTGGGACAAGGAATTGGGCTTTATGAGGAGCTGTAAATAAATTGGACCTTGTGGAAATTGACCTGACACCTGTGTGCAGAATGGACCGGAAGGTGGGTGCTCCAGAGAGAAGCAGATCACCTCTATTGTACTTTCTCATATCTCAAAAGCCACAAAGTTTTTGAAGAGAGAGAAACAGATCACCTCCATTATACTTTCCCATCTTTCAAATGCCACAAAGTTCATAGAATATCCACTGTGTGCTGTGAACTGTGGAAAACACAGAGACGATGTCCAACGCTTGACCTTGGTCCTCCAAAGAGTCTACAAAGTGGTAGGGAAAACAGTTAATTAGGGTCAATTATGGTGCAGGCAGGATGAACAACGATAATGGTACTAGACTGTCATGGAAACAGAGAAGGAAGAAGTTCCTAAAATACTTTCTCTAAGCAGAGTGGGCGGGGGCCCAGAAGGAGAGACCTGTAGTCAGAGACACCCTCTGGAACATCTCTGAGAGCAGGTCAGTTGGGAATCCTCAATGCTGGTTTGAGAATATTGTGAGGACCTGAGGGGTGGAAAACTGCACCTCTGTCATCAGACTCAGGTCTCCTTAGGAGTTTATGAGCATCAAAATTCAGAATGTGTACACGGGATTGTGTACATGGTGGATCCTATCTGCTCTACAAAGAGAAGTTTCTCTGATCATCAATGTGGAGAAGCCACTGTCTTTTGGTCTTTGATACTACCTGTGGCCAATGTCTTTCCCTAGCTCATGCTGGCTGGGAACAGAGAAGGGTTGAGCTGCTGGGAGTGCAGTGACTTTAATTTATCATTTCAATAAACTTCAGAGTAAATGGGAAGAAACTGCTTGGGCTTTGCACAGGAGAAGACTGAGTTCTGTTCCTAGTTAGCAATGCACATGGGCAAGTCTCTCCACATGCCTAGGTCTCAGTTTCCCTGCCTGTAAAGACAGAACATTGGACAAAAATGCTTTATAAACCCTCATTCAACTTTAAGAGTCTGCAAATCCAATAGAGACAACCTTGAACCACTCATGACACATGCCCATGACCGTGATATATTTCCAAGAATACGTGTCATGAGGATCCTGGGGATCCATGCACCTGAAAGCTCAGGAGCATTTGTGCATGAGGCCTTATCTACAAAGGTGAACATTTGGAAAGCTGCTGAGTAGGGAAATCTGTAGGAGTGGCCAGAACTGACTACTTCAACAGGGACAGGGGAAGGGCTTTCTAGGCAGGACAAGTAAGGAAGAGAATATAATTGTTCTTACAAGGATTTGCAGAAATGAAGGTGAAAGTGAGTGTGAGGGGACCATCCAAGCATGGGCTCAATATTAAGTGCCACCAGCTTCTGCATAAACTGAATTACAGTATTTGTGGAGAATGGTGTATTTCAGTGGCTGCAGCCAAGAGTGTGAAGTATTGAGTGGATAATGGGGAAATGAAGTAAATATCAAGAAGGTGCCAGTGAAACTGAAGGAAAGAGGGAAAGTACTGAGTTAAATTCTAATGTGAGCTTTGTGCACATTGCTTTTCTATGACCTGCAGTTACTTGATTTTAAAACAATGTCTTACATCAAATTGTAAACAAAAGAACACCTTACATTTCTGGGAGTCTTGGCTGTTTAGAAAGCATTTGCACATCCATTTCTACCTACAGCAACTCTGTGAGAGTGGAAAGGTGCTTCTTATTTAAAAGATGAGAAACCTGGGTGAATGGTCAGCAATGGACAGAGTGGGACGCAAAATCCCTGACCACAAACCTGATGTGCTTTTCTTCCCCACATCTGACTGCCTCTGTTCACAAGTCAGAATTCATTCCAATGCCAATGACTTTTTTCTTTCTCAAGGAGGTAGAAATAGAAAGATTTTTTATGGCCAAGAGGTGTTTATATTACTTTTGGATTAACTACAAAATGCTTTTTATGTAAGACAGACTAAATAGACGTCTGTTTTTTTTACAACCATTCAACTCTACACAAACAGAACATTTCAGTTTGCTTTGAAAGCAAAATACCATGTGTCGTAACTTTACAATGTTTTAAATAAAGTTAGGAATTTGGGTTTATGATACTGAAAATATCATAAAATCAATAGGTTTAAGACTAAGAACTATATGAGGATCCTTAAAAATTCCACAAGAATCAAAGGTAGACGTTTCAACAGACCAGTTACTGAATCATTGTATTAACAATCTAGTGAGACAAGAAGTGAATTATTGAAGTTTATCTTCCTCATTGGTTTGTAACCCTGTTCATTCAGTGTGTGGATAGTTTCTGAAGTAGAGCAGTTCAGCCTAACGAAGCCATTTACTGTACTGGTACTACACACTGCCTTTCTTTATCTCTTTATTACTTCATTTTGGAACTTTGATTGGCCTATTTTAGATCTAAGATTGCCCTAATGCTATACTGCAATTGTATGAGGGGCTTAGTTTTCACTGTGTTCTCAGAACCAGGCTGGCTGTAAATTTATCTCTGTTCTTTGAAGGAGCTAACAGTAAATTTTCAAGAGGAAAAATGGTGGCATATATCCCTGTAGAAGAAAAGTAATCTCTTAAAAGCAGAATAACCTCCAGGCTACATCCTTTTAAAGGGGGATTTTCAAATAAGAACGCCTTCAACTTTTATATGTGTTCTATATTTTTCTTCAGACCTCATACCTACTCTTCTGCTTTCTGTGTAAGGTTTCTCTGTAATGACCCCATTTTTCCCCCACACCCATTAAATCTGTGATGAAGTCATGCTGTCCCCCATTCTGATGTCATGATAACATCCAGAGCTACAGGCAGATAACACATCCGGGGAATCATCGGAGGTCTCCTCAGGAAATTGAGGCAT
The DNA here is from genome assembly GCF_029289425.2 of Pan paniscus. Taxonomy (NCBI): domain Eukaryota; kingdom Metazoa; phylum Chordata; class Mammalia; order Primates; family Hominidae; genus Pan; species Pan paniscus. Next base: position 35,307,129 of record NC_073263.2, on the reverse strand, counting down.
AGAGACTGGGAGTTGGAATACCTACAAAACTGAATCTCAGTTTCATAAATTACCAAATACTACGATGAAAATGAACTTTGTAAAGTGAAATCCGTGGGAAGGTTTCCACTTGGTTTAATTGCATTCAAAGCAGTGTTCAATTTCAGGCATTGGTTTCATTAAAATTAAACCAATCCTTCCCAGAAATTCAGCCACACTCCCTCATCAACAGATGATAAGATCATTTAGAGTGAGGAGGTGCTAAAAGAACAGGATGAGCCCTGGCTCCGTTTCCATGTCTGACTGACAACTTCATCACCTTTCATCTGCATTATGCAGCTACCCTGAGCTGCATGTTAATTGAAGTTGCCCAGGGAGCATTTTTACACACAGGACTCAGGCACCCCTTTTCAGAGAAGGTGGGAGTGTCCTCTGGCTAGCCTAGGAGCCACCAAGGGTAAATAAATGTGCAGCTAGCAAAAGTCTGGGGAGGAGTGGGGAAGGGTCAAACCCAGTACACCATCCATCCTGCCTGTGCCTGCAGATGTCATGACCAGGTCCCTTAAAGACCTGGATTTGTGGGGAGCAGAGGGCTCCCTGAGAGTGGTGACTGTCAACAAAAAGTGTGCCATGATGGACAGGTGAACTTGGCCAGTGTGTTTTTTCTGACCTCAGAAAGTTCTAGAAAGAGTTTGTTTTGCCATTTCCCTCGCCCTAATTGTCCTCTTTCTCATTTTATGCCCCTGCTAGACCACCGCTCTTGATAAGGAGAGGCAGGTTTTCCGACGAAGACGCAACCAGGATGTGAGGAGCCGGTACAAGGCGCAGCCAGCTCCTCCCGAACTCAACTCGGAATCGGAAGACTACTCCCCAAGCTCCTCCGAGACTGTTCGCTCCCCTAACTCGCCCTTTTAATAAGACCCTTTTACTCAAAGTCCTAGCTTAACCCTTTGAGACTCTGAGATTTTTTTTCCCCCAAATTTGTGTAAAACAGTTTCATCTGATCTATCTAGCGCTCAATGCTTGAATGGCAGAACTGAAAGTGTTTTCAGGTATCTTTGTAGTGGTTTCCCTTTACTGAATGAGATGACACGTGGTGATTGTGAAGATGGTAATTTGCTGCTAATAGAGTCCTCAAAGGGTTAAGGCCAATTTGCAATTTTTTTTTTAAACTTAGAAGCAATGAATGTTTTCATCAGTCAAGCTAGGATCTGCAGTATATAATATAGCACTTGTTAACCCTCTGAGTGCATAGAATTTTATTGAGAATTCTTGTTGGGGAATTTTTCAGGCCTTTGGATGTATACACACATGTTTCTTGATTTTACTGCAGATCAAGGGGTGTTGTTAGATGCTGAAATGTCCAGAAAAGAAGGACATTTAGAATGATATCTTGTTTGTCCTTTTCTGTGGGTTTAGAACGTGGCAGGTTTATAACTTCGACACACGCACGGTTCTTTCTTCTTCACAATCCTATTCAGAAACAGATTTTTTTTTTCATTAGAGATATGACTGTCAGTTGCAGTGAGTTCTGCATCCCAAGTGGAGGGAATTGGGTTTGTGGCAAAGAGCTTGACCCAGGAAATAGATGGTGCCCCCCAAATTGTCTCCACATGAAGATGTACTGATGACGCCCCAGAAATGCTGCTTCCATATCAGCTGCTGCTAGCGCCAGCGCAGACTCTCAGGGAGTCACCACAGCTTGTCTTGTGCTTGGTGAGTGAGGGTCTCTCTACTCAGTGTCAGACATCTACAGGAAAGAAACAACTGGTGGAAAAGAGCAATAAATTGCCCGGTGCTCTGCAGGGCTGGAATTTCAAACAGAAAGAGGGAATAAGATCCTGTGATTTTTCTCACCTGCTTTTCCACGCACTGTGGTCATCACTGTGCAATCTACGTCTAGTATGAAATCCACACATAGGAGAGCTGGGGCACAAGGGGACTGGAGGCAGGTGCTTTGCAAGATGGCTGAGGAGAAAGCACACTGGGAACACAATCCAGAATGTTCTCACAATAAGTTTTCAGTGAATAAACCACTGGCAAGACAATTCCATGTGCACCTTTAGGTTACCTATATAGTCTCCTAGGAAGATCAGGATGAAATACCTAGATGATACCCCTGAGGATAAAACCTCCATCCCCTAAAATGATTTTTTTTTAAATACCACTGTCTTTAGCTGTCCAGGAGGTCATAGTGTTTTTTCTGTCTTTGGGCCAAGTCCTGTCTGAGACCTGTATTTTCACTCTTGTTACCAATCTATCTCCCTGGTGCAGTGTCTCCAGGCCTGAGTTTCTTCTGGAACAGATTCCGTTTTATAATGGGGATTTGCAGGTTCTGTGCATCACCACAGTGCTCAGAGAGGATTCTCCTGGGGTGTCTTAGAGGCAGGTGCCCAACTCAAATGTGTTCCCAAGGTTTGCTGGGCTCTGGGATCCATGAGACAACCAGAGAGGGATATCTCATGAAATTTGCATCTGGTGGCTGAACAGTACCTATGTTCTCTGTTTTGAATATACTTTAATACCTGAGAGTCTTAAAATTTGTGAACAACGTTTCTATAGTCCTTTATTTTCAAATGCACGTTGATCTTCACTTGCTGCATTTTTACTCTTCAACCCTGAAACTATGGTCTACATTAATATGGATTTTTAAATCACATGTCATTACTTTTGCAACACCATCACCAAAATTTTTTGCTCTTTTACATTTAGGTTCATCTCTGTGGTCTGTGTTGTCCTGACATGTAAAAAGCATATCGTTTATTGAGGTTTTTTCCCCCCCTTTTAGAGCATCTGGAAGTGATAACACGCAAAATCACAAAGTAGCATAAATCAGTAAATTAGTTGAGTTGTTTTTGGGGGGGAGGTGGGGGTGGGGGGCACAGAACACCAGAAAGAATGTTGGTGTGTAGGTATATTCCATATTAATGAGGAACACTGAACTAGTTGGAAATTACTGCTTTCTCTAGAAATATAAAGCAAAGCACTATTCCAAGGCTATGGAGTAGTTCTACAGCCTGGCCTCAACTCTAAAAGTGTGAAGAATGCAATGGGCAGAGACCTACCTGCAGTGGACTGTCATTTTCCTTTCTTTCTCTGAATTACTGCTTTTTCTGTGGGCATTAACTATATTGCTACAGCATCTAGTGTACTGAGCCTGCGGTGCATGGCTCAGGCCTTTTCCCGTCGACGTCTAGGGGGACTCTGGACCGTGTGAAGCTAGGGAGTGTTTCTCAGCACACTGCAGAAGGGCAGCTCAGAAGAATGCAGGGCCCATTCAGCATGGGGATCCCAGCACATCGCTGTAGAATTTGAGTGATCTATGCTGAATAAACAGTGAAATGTGACCAGTCAAGTAGAAATCTTGAGTAATCAGATGGAATGCAATCTTTCTAACATTAAGCTACCAAGATCCTGAATGTCAGAGATGTACTCAGAGGGTTAACAGACAAGCACAAGGCATGCTGACTACATTGGTGTATCCAGATTGCTTTGCTTTTAGCCAGTGCTTTCTAATTTTTTTCTCGACATTCTTGGGATAGTTCAAGTTTGAAATAATTAAGTGGTGGTGTTCTTTAAGGAATTTCTATAATCAAATTGATCTTATTTTTGATTTCACTTATCATAGAACAAATATGTATCATTATGGCAGTGTATCTATGTAATTATCAATTTAATCATCACCACAAGTGTTTCCATATTTTTTCCCAAGTATTTAATAGAGCTCTCTTATGGTGGTGGCCTGGTGATGGGGACCATCTTTCTTTTACTGACACATGACCAATCATACGGTATTTTCAAGGGAATTTTAAGATTCATCTTTTCAGTTTGATAGTAGACTAGTTAAGGAAGAACTTTTTCATTACTTGCATCGTGTAAATCATCTCTGTAGACATGTGTTCATATTAATGAACACATTTTTTCTCAACATTGTAGCAGAAATCATTTTATTCGTCATGATCAATGAATATGTGATTTGCTCCAGATCGTTAGAAGGAAAAGTAAGATTTCAGTCATCAAAAATGTTTTTACCGTAGCCCTCATCTAACTTACACGTGGTGCATATTAAAATAAGCAGAGAAAAAAAATGTGAATAAACTACTGAAAACACTTGGTGTTTTGTGTTCAATGAGACCTTCCTGCAACCTGCTCCCCACGGGTGGCAGTTAACAGGCCCATCAGATATTGTTGAAAGAAAGCAATATATCCATGAATGAAGGCTAAAATTGCAATCCTTTACCCTTTGAGGCATATTTCAGTTGAAAACAAAAAGAAAAGAAAATTTGGCTTAGAGGGTCACAGAGCTCCCATATGACCAAGTCTCAAGCACATTAAATCATGGTTGTTTACTGGCCAAGGGCGTCCATTAGACAACTCTATCCCTTGCGCTGAAGCTCAATCGTGCTGAGGGAGAGCTTTCTTAATATTACTGTGTTGCTCCTAGCCCTTCTCTGGGTTAGGATCTGTCAGCATTTCTATGATAAACTCCTATTCTCAAAGGTTTTTAATTTGACCATAAAAATGTGCCCCAGGCTGAAGTTTGCTATACAGGGCTGTACCAAAGAGTGAAGGTTTACTTCCTTCTCTTTCCAACTTCTTCCCCATTCTCCAAGGAAAAGAACAACAAAAAAATCTGGTATGGTCCCTCCTTAATAGTGATTTCAGAATTTTGGAAAGCACCAAGATCCAAGATGGTAGTTTTAATGTAGTTACTCATTCGCACACATTTTTTAAATTTAATGGGTCACCTGGCATATATTGTAGATAACATATCTTTTCTATAATGTGTAAGTCAATAATTTTTTTAACTGCTACATGATATTTTTTTTTGCCCAAGGATTTTAAAAGACTTGAAGTTGGTCAGTTCAAAACTCAGATTTTTCTACACATTGTCTGCCATGTCTATTAGGAGTTTGGGGAAAATACTCTCACACAGACCCTTACTTTGCATGCAGTTTAGAGGGTAAGATATGTGCTTCTTTTGGGGATAAAGATTTCCTTACTTAATTGTCAAATTTCATGGAGCCATTCTAGTCTGTTGGGGAAAATAGTGATTAAAAGCACTTCCAAAATTAACATTTTTTGACAATTCAGATATGATAAGAAGCAGGGGAAAATAATACACTTTACTCTTTTCTTGCTTAAAGGCAAACAAATCAATGAAACTTGAGGACACACTAAACATTTGATAACTGCAAATGTGCTTTAAAAATTGGTTCAATGGTGCTTACACATGAAACGGTAACAAATGGGGTTCCTAGGATGTCAGAAGGAATCTTTAGGTTGTATGTAATTACACACTAGAGGAGGAGGTGCTTTTAAGCCAGTCTTTTATTTTTAATCATCTCAAATATGCAACCATTCATCCAGTAACATTAAGGGTCGTAAACTGGTGGGAAACAGGAAATTCAGTGGAGAGGCTTAAATGCCTCTGTTTAGAGTGGGGGTTTTTGTTTGTTTGTTTATTGTTGGGTTTCAACACTGAGCATCATTTCTGTGATCAAGTTTCTAACTGGCATGTGTTTTGATCATGAGGTTTACCATATCTTGCCCATACAGACAAATGAGAGATCTAGTTTCATTTTGTTCCCTAAAGAAAGAGCGCTCTCTAAAATTAAATCATACCTGTAAATTTCTTCAGCATTTGTTTCTGTTCAACGAAATTGAGACCCTTAATGTTGCTTTAATGTAAAATTGTATATTTTGTCTGTGATATACTTTATTAATTTAAAGTAAGTAATATTTCTAAAGTCTTCACTGTTGCTACTAAGAGAAAATAGAATTTTAAAGGTGATGATAAAGATGCTATAATGTCAGTTCACTCCAGTCCAATCAAATGTAGTAAGAAAAAGTCCTTGAATAGTTCTCTAGGGACAATTTCTCACTTGCCATTGACATTAATCTTTGGTGTATTCTCAGAAAAAATAAAAAGAAATTGAAACTGGTCCAAGGTTATAGTCATATCCTCGATAACTTTTGAAAAAAAATTTTATTAGGAAATTAATACTAGCCTTTTTCATTCTGGCTGAAAGAAAATTATTAAAGGCTTAGTTGAGTGTGAAATTCAATAGTATTTTGCTCATACATACTAAAAAGGTGGGTAGGGACTTGGCGCATTTAAACAAGTTTCTGAAAGGTTTCAATTTGACTCAAGAAAAAAATTCAATATTTCTTTTGAAAATACTGAATTTATCACTTGCTGCATGGATCAGATGGCATAGGTTAATCTTTGATTTTCAGAATCCTAATGAAATAACTTTCAAACAATTTGTGTCCTTAATTAAAGGTGGAATGAGATCCAATTTTCCCCCCTAATCCTTCAGTTTAAGCTGATACATGTAGGTTAATGTGGAATGAAATCATCTGTGATATATTATGTTCATTTATCAACTGAGCTTTTTTGATGTTGCCTGTTTTTATGTAAAACATGTTCTTAAAGTTAATAAAATAATAGTACTTGGTGTATGAACTACTACATAATACCTTAGCTGAAGGGTACACTCCTCAGTTCATTTGCCATATTGGAGTAAAATTTCATCTTAGTTCAATTCATAATTGACACATTCAGTTCACGAAGGAATAGCCCAGCTGTGTTCTTAGGGGAATTCTCTCTATGCAAGGCTTTAAAAATTAGTCATGCGGTCAGAGTGTAGCTTTCCCACATGTCCTCTGTAGCACAGTGTGTATTTCATGAGCATAATTCAAAAACAGCTATTTCAAAAATGTCCCTTTTCATATATTACGTTCTTGCCTGGGCCACTGACTTGGATAAATACAAATAAATCAAATACCATTCAGCCCTATTTTATCCTTTAACCTACGTGCACAGGCTCTCCAGAGAAGGGTGTTGTTTTATCCACTAACCTGTAATTAGCTGCCACTTTTGTAGCAATTTCCCATTAGGCACTCCATGTGTAATATTGGCCTTAGAGAAAATTGCAAAACTGTACAATGGATTTAAGTTCTTTCCTGTTGAGCTTTTCAATGCTAGGAGATTGAAAAGTCAGCCAGCAAAAGTGACTGCAGGTTCCCTGGTGTCCTATGAAGGTGCCAGAATATCTCCAAGTGCTTGTAAAATTAGCAGTCACCTTCCCTGCCATCCACAGGCTGCTGCTGCAGCTGCTGTTCTCCCTTTTGCTGTACTGTCGTGAAGTCACTGGGTCCTTTCTAGACTCTCTGGCAACTGCTGGGAAACAATAGCTAAAGTGATTACTTCCTAAAGACCATTACCTTGTTTTACGAGGCTGGCAGCTCTGCCAAAAACCTCCCATCGAAAACCTGGGCCTTGGTGTGAAAGCCTCAAGCACAAGTCTGGGATTGGAAATGATAAAACTGCCACATATGGGAATTGGGAAAGAAGGACCTTCCACAACTCCTGGCCATTTGGATGGGTAGTGGGCAAGGTGGCACTCATGTACAGGGAAGGCAGTCCTGGAAATGGAAGTAACTGGGTAACAAATACAAAACAGGTATAGGAGCATCCTGGAAATGTTCTTATAACATCTCCTAAATGGAAGAAAAGCTGTGCTCTTCCTTAGAAGGTAGCCTGCCCCCACCCCCCACGCCCCCCACCAAGCTCCAGGAGGAGCACCAGGGGAAGACAAGAAGCCACACCCAGCCAGCTGGACCGACCAAATCCATGCTGGCCATCAGCACAGTGACAGATGTCCCAGCCAGCTTGCCTGCACTTCCAAGTCATTCATTTAAATGTTTCTTGAGTGAGTGCCAACAACATGGAAGGCCCTTCATTTGAGCCTAGAAAAGAGAAACTTCATTCTCTATGTTTATTTTCCCTATGGATCAGAAGACTTTAAAGACAAGAAATTATGTCTCAAGCTGGAAGGTTTGCCATTTATTCTGAGACTCTTAGTCCAGGGTTCAGCTGATGTACACACCCACATGTAGCAAGACCTTGCATGTATGGCATCTTCCAGTCTCTAACTTGAGGATGTGTGTCTACCATCTGCCTGTTCAATGGTACATGCACCCCATGGTACTCTTGGCTTGACTCCTGGGATCTGAGCTGGAAGGCTTTCCTGAGTCCTCTCTGCCATCTTTAATTACTGTGAGATTTTACCTCTTGTCATGCACTAATATTGCACTATGTCCATTAACCCAGCAAGCATTAACAAGGACCTACGATGGGTGATGTACTGTGGAGGCTGAGATAAACTAGCACAATTCCTGTTCTTAAGAATTTCCATCTAGTGAGAAATCTTTTACCCTGGATGTTCACAGGGTGGGGTGACTGATTTATCACTCACAGATGGCAGAACACCAGTTTGTCAGGGGCACAGCATCACTACCAGCCTGAGACTGGCTCTCAGCATGTGGAGACCGTGCAGGCTGCTTGCAAGCCAGCCATCAGTCACATGCAAATACACTTGTGGCCCACTCTATTACAACAATTCAAATGTCACCCTTAGTAAACCCCTAGAAGGAAAAAGAAAGAGAGAGGAAAGAAAAAGAAAGAGAAGGAAGGGGGAAGGAAGGAAGGAGAGAAAAAGAAAGAAAGAAGAAAGAAAAAGAAAAAGAAAAGAAAAAGAAAGAATAAAGAAAGAGAAAGAAAAAGAGAAATAAAGAAAGAGAAAGAAAGAAAAAGAAAGAAGGAAGGAAAGAAAGAAAGGGAAAGAAAGAAAGAAAAAAAAGAAAGAGGGAGGAAGGAAAGAGAAAGAAAGAGCGAGAAGCCAAGGAGGGAGAGAGGAAGAGAGCAAAGGAAGAAAGGAAGAAATAAAGGCTGAAGAGACCAAAGTTTCCACAGTCTTAAAACTGAGGTATCATTTGTAAAGTTTAAAAGGAAGGGAAATATCAATGTCTCCCAAAGTGTGTTCCTCAAAACTGGTCCTGGGAGATGCTATGTGGGAATCGTGGAACACATTTTGGTATGAGTTTGACATGGGTCTTGGTCTCCTCCACATTTTCCATCCAGGAGCACAGACCCCCTGTGACAGGGTGAGTGTCTTATTATCATAAGATGTCATCAATGGCTCCATCCGTGCATTCTTGTTGGAAGCAGGAGGTGGAGCCTTTCCCGGGAATCTTCTAATTTTCACACATCATTGTCCATTCTTTCCTGGACTTTCAAAATCCTCTTGGAGAACCTATTCTCCACCACCTGGAAGGACATACCCTGAACCTGTACTACTAAAAGGAATTTTAGCCTGGGGAAGCCCTCTCCGACACACCCCGCAACGCCCTCCCCATCTGTCACGTAGGTGAGTCTTCTGCTCCCACCTCCAGCAAGTTCCTATCATATGCCCCCATCCCTCTGCTGGATCTGGGGCCACACAACAAAAACCCTAACCACTGCCGCTCCCACACTCACAGGCCTGTGTGAGAAAGAAGTAGAGAGTTGCCGTCCAGCATGACCAGGGTCGTGAAGGAGGAACGCCCAAGACAGACACGTGGGATCACTTTGAAAAGTCATCTAACTGCCATGGGCAATCAGAGGCTTTCTGAAGAAAGTGTCCCTAAGAGAGGGACTGAGAGATTAGCAGGAATTAGCCAAGAGAAAGAGGAGGAAGATATTCCAAGCCATGGGAACAATCGGTGCAAACACAGAGAATACAGAGGCTCTCAGAATCGGCGAGGTGGAGGCTTCAAGTCAGCCCTAACGAGGCCAGGGTAGAGCCCAGGGAACTGGCCCGTCTCCTTGCTGTGCAAATGTGCTCAGGATGGGGTAGGCAGCTGTAAAAATGAAACGGTGCCGAATGCCAGGTCCCAGAGCTAGCTAAGGAGGAAGTAGGGCTGGGAGGATGGCTCTTGAGGGAGCATTAGAGACCCCAGGCCCTTCTGAAATACTGTGGATTCCAATTGCTCCTTCACAGCAATAGCAGAGGGCCACCTCCTTGTGCAAACAAAGGAGCTAGCCATGGGTTAATCCTTTCCTAATGCATAGAACCTCCTGCTCACAAAGCTTATTAGCTCGCCACTCACGGGGAAAACCTTGTTCTCTCCTATGTTGTTCTGAGACGAGAGAGACAGAGAGGAGAGAGAAATCCACTGACCCTGAAAATATTTCTCTCCCTCCTTCTTCCTGGACAAATCCACATTGTCACCTTTCCCTTACAGCAGGGCGATAATTTATGGTCCACCAGAGAGAGGTTTTGTTATTCCATCAGAATTACCTATTAATTTGCTGGATTCCTCTGATTAGGCAGTGAACTTGTCAGCGTGGCTGGCTCATCATTCAGAATATGAAATATCCTTTCATTTTCAACAAGTAAATCCAAGTCCAAACCAACCCAGACGTTTGCAATTTCTTCTCTTGACATGGTCTCCTCTGTTCCTACTGTCTCAGGTGTTCCATTTTTAAATAACATTTTCTAAGTTCTCTGCTATCTTTCTGAGCAAGCCTTTTTTTTTTTTTTTTTGCTTCATGAGAAGCTCCTATTGTTTCTTCTTTATAGAGGAAGGTAACAGTTCACTTTGGTTTCCTAAATTGGAAAACTGAAAATGTTCTGCTCAGGATGGAAGGGAAGCCTCATCCTAACATATTTGTCTGCTGATTTGCTCAAAGGACTTCTGCCTTGTGGTTTTGTGGCTTCTCCTGAAATGCCCACACTTCAATATGCTTTTCTGCAAAAATCTTGCTGAGAGGTATTGTGTGGCTTAATCCTGTCGCCTCTCAGGGTCTTCTTACAACAGAGCATTCCTCTCTCAATATGTTTCATCAGAAGAAAACCTGATGAAAACCCAGCAAGGGGAGAGAAACAAGGAGCACCTATGTAACCTGAGTCTCCCCAATGCCCACAGATGCCTTCAGAAGGGTGGGAACAGCCGAGAACTCTGGCCCTGGATGATCCAGCTGCCAGAGAGATGTCTGTTCACTGTTGGGCTTTAGCTGTCTTCAGGATCGGTGGATCAGAGCTTCTATGGCCCCTCCTAAAACCAGAGTCCAGGGACAGTGGCTGCCCTTGCGCCTAAGTGATCACTCCCATTAGTCACACTCAGGATTGTCCAACTCAGCTCTGTCCCCAATCTGTCAGCAGGGCTTGCTCTAATGGATAGGAACTTTCCAGGCAAAAGAGAGGCCAGGGTCTCACGGGGCCAAGCCAGGCTCTAACTGCTGGCACCTGCCTCCTCCCAGCGCATAGTTCCACTCAGTTGTGTTTTAGCAAAAACAGCCAGGTAAACCACTGGCTGTCCAAGTTCAGTCCCTGGCCTTAACCTGCTGTCCTCCCCAGAGGCACATCCACTGCTTGAAATCCATGTGGCTTCTCCACCATAAGCACTCATGGTCTCACCTCCCCTTAATGTGGCCCTAAATCCAAACTGGCCTCTGGGCAAACTCTGGCCTTGGCCACCTCTGTGCCTCTTCAAGTCTGGAATTTGGGAATGATCCTCAAAGTGAACTTTCGCAGGAGAGACCACAGGCCCCTATGAGAGGACCAGACACCATCTGGAGGAAGTCAGAGCACAGCTGGCAGGCGGGCTGTTTGCTCTTCACTGTCCTGCAGGTCCCAAGGATGCCTGAGAGAAGCTTTGGAGCTCAGACCCTGCACCGCAGCTACTCCTGTGTTTCCAAATTTCCCACCGCACAGCAGCAGCTCACGGTGCCATTGCTAGAGTTTCCAGTCAAGTCACTACCTTGTTATCCTGAAAGTACACGTGTATGTATGTGTGTGTGTGTGTGTGTGTGTGTGTGTAGGCGTGTAGGGGTATATGTGCATATAGGTGTGTATGAGTGTAGGTGTGTATGTATGAGTAGGTGTGTATGAGTGCAGGTGTGTAGGAGCGTGTGTATAGGTGTGTATGAGTGTATGTGTGTGTAGGTGTAGGTGTGTATGTGTGTAGGCATGTGTATAGGTGTGTAGGAGTGTACGTGTGTATGAGTCTAGGTATGTATGTATGTGTGTAGGTGTGTATGTGTGCATGTGTAGGTGTGTAAAAGTATGTATATAGGTGTGTATGAGTGTAGGTGTGTATGTATGAGTGTAGGTGTGTATGTATGTGTGTAGGTGTGTATGTGTGTAGGTGTATATATAGGTGTGTATGCATATATGTGTGCAGGTTTGTGTAGGTATGTATGTGTGTTATAGGTGTGTATGTGTGTAGGTGTGTTTGTATGTGTATAGGTATGTGAGTCATATGTAGGTGTGTATAGGTGTGTATGTGTAGGTGTGTATGTGTGTATAGGTGTGTATGGGTGTAGGTGCGTGTGTGTAGGTGTGTGTGTAGGTGTGTGTAGATGTGTAGTGTGTGTAGGTATGTATGAGTGCAGGTATAGGTATGTGTGTGTGTAGGGATGTATGTGTGTAGGGGTGTATGTGTGTATAGGTATGTGTGAGTGTAGGTGTGTATGTGTGTGTAGGTATGTGTGTAGGGGTGTGTGTATGGGTGCGTATGAGTGTGTGTGTAGGTGTGTAGGTAAGTAGGGATTGTGTATAGGTGTGTATGTGTGTGATGTGTATGTGTATAGGTGTGTAGGTGTGTAGGGGGTATGTATAGGTGTGTATGTGTGTATGTGTGTGGGTGTGTGTAGGTGTGTATTAGTGTAGGTGTGTAGGTGTGTAGTGTGTGTAGGTGTGTGTAGCTGTATGAGTGTAGGTGTGTATGTATGTGTGTGTAGGTGTATGTATGAGTGTAGCTGTGTATATGTGTAGGTGTGTGTAGGTGTGTATGTGTAGGTGTGTGTAGCTGTGTGTATGTGTAGGCGTGTATGAATGTAGGCATGTGTAGGTGTGTATGAATGTAGGTGTGTATGTATGTGTGTGTAGGTGTGTGTATGAGTGTAGGTGTGTATATGTGGTGTGTGTGTGGGTGTGTGTGTGTGTAGCTGTGGGTATCAGTGTAGGTGTGAATGTATGTAGGTGTGTATGTGTGTATAGGTGTGTATGAGTGTAGTTGTGTATGTATGTGTGTGTAGGTGTGGGTGAGTGTAGGTGTGTATGTGTGTAGTTGTGGGTGAGTGTAGGTGTGTGTGTAATTGTGGGTGACTGTAGGTGTGTATGTGTGTGTAGGTGTGTGTGAGTGTAGGTGTGTGTGGAGGTATAGGTGTCTGTGTGTAGGGGTGTATGTGTGTATGAGTGTAGGTATGTATGTGTGTGTAGGTGTGTGTGTAGGTGTGTAGGTGTGTGTATATAGGTGTGTATGCATATATGTGTGCAGGTTTGTATGTGTGTAGATATGTATGTGTGTTATAGGTGTATATGTGTGTAGGTGTGTGTATGTGTATAGGTATGTGAGTTGTATGTAGGTGTGCATAGATGTGTATGTGTGTAGGTGTGTTTGTGTATGTGTATAGGTATGTGAGTTGTATGTAGGTGTGCATAGATGTGTATGTGTAGGTGTGTATGTGTGTATGTGTGTATAGGTGTGTATGGGTGTAGGTGTGCATGTGTGTAGGTGTGTGTAGATATGTGTGTGTAGGGGTGCAGTGTATGTGTGTAGGTATGAGTATAGGTGTAGGTGTGTGTGTGTATGTGTGTAGGGGTGTATGTGTATAGGTATGTGTGAGTGTGGGTGTGTAGGTGTGTGTAGGTGTGTATGTGTGTAGGGAGTGTGTGTATAGGTGTGTATGAGTGTAGGTGTGTGTGTAGGTGTGTAGTATGTAGGGAGTGTGTATAGGTGTGTATGTGTGTGGTGTGCAGGTGTGTAGGAGGTGTGTATAGGTGTGTATGAGTGTAGGAGTGTGTGTAGGTGTGTATGTCTGTGTGTGTAGGTGTGTATGTATGTGTGTGTGCTGTGCACAGGTGTGTGTGTGTGCATATGTGTGTTGGTGTAAGCCAGCATCATCACACCCTGCAGCCAGCCCGCCAGTGTGGGCAGCCTCCCCGTTTCTCGGCGTCTGCCATCTTCTGTCCTCATAACCATCACCCTATCCCACAGTGTCAGTCTTTTTTTTTTTTTTTTTTTTTTTTGAGACAGAGTCTCGCTCTGTCGCCCAGGCTGGAGTGCAGTGGCGCGATCTCGGCTCACTGCAAGCTCCGCCTCCCGGGTTCACGCCATTCTCCTGCCTCAGCCTCCCGAGTAGCTGGGACTACAGGCGCCCGCTACCACGCCCGGCTAATTTTTTTTTGTATTTTTAGTAGAGACGGGGTTTCACTGTGTTAGCCAGGATGGTCTCGATCTCCTGACCTCGTGATCCGCCCGCCTCGGCCTCCCAAAGTGCTGGGATTACAGGCGTGAGCCACCGCGCCCGGCCCACAGTGTCAGTCTTAATGGTTGGCTGTAACTTGGGACCTCCTTCCCGGCCAGCACTGGCCTCCTAGAGCTCTATTTACTCTCCTCTATTGCCTTCCACTTCATCATTCCACACAAACAGGGAGGCAGCTGCGGTAACTTTAGATTTGAGTAGTCAGCCTCCAAAGTCCTGCTGTAAATCAGGAAGGCACGGTCTGGCACTTGGAGAATGAGGCGTTCCTTTCTTCAATAAAAGTTACGATATTTTCTAGTTGAAGCGGGGAGTTTCTTGTCTCCCAGCCTTCCCCCAAATGCTGATGCCATTCAGAGATATCTGATGTGAAAGGCTGCCTGCTGGCTATCGGCATCTTAAAAATGTTTACGTGTGAAATTACCAGACCATTATCTTTCTCCCACACAAGGCCCAGCTTTAACAATCAGCCAGTTGCCCTCTGATATTGACTTTCTTTCTTCCTGCTGGTTTGGCTGACAGTAAATGCCTGCTGGGAAGGCTTTCGCCCGCCTCTGGAGAGCAGAGACCCTGCTGCACCCCTTATCCGTTGATATGGATACATCAATGGGGTCATGGGAGCGAAAGGACCACATCTGTAAGTATAAGCAGAGACTCCATTTGTGCAGAAGATGAAAAATTCTGAGGGCAAGGGTTTGAAATTCCCCTTCTTTTGGGAAGCCCTAGATAGTCCTTCATTTGGTTTCAGCCACACCTGCAAGCCAAGTATAAACTAGGGCGTCCGACAAAGAGAATTTGGAAGCTCGCAAATCATAACTAATTCAGTCCAACGTGGTCCTCCTTGCAGCTAGCCACCTGAGCAGAGACCTCCTCACAGAGATCAAGCGGCTGGCCATAAACATTCTCTAGGGACGCCAAGCTAAGACCGCAGGTCACCAATGAGGATACAGGTGAGAATATCATTGGTGCTTTGATACCACCAAGGGACATGCTCACAATTTGCACAGCCTCAGGAGTCTAAACAGTGTGATGTATCTGCTTAGAGCATCAAGTTCAAAGTCTTGTATGACAGGAAACATGGCGGAGGAGAACATTGTGGGGACTTGTATGTTATACTAAATAATGAAGAGGGTTGTAGGCAAGGCATGACATGCTCAGATGGATATTTTGAAAAGATGACTCTGTGAAGAAAATGGAAGGCTGTTTGAAAGGAGACAAGCCTGGCAAGTTGAAAACCAGTTAGGAGACTTTTGTAATATTTTGGGAAGAGATAGTGACATCCTAAAGTGGACAGTGGAAATAGAGATGAAGAAGAGGAAATGCACCAAGGAAATATTTAAGAGGCCAAATCAATTAGTACAAATTAACAATTTTACTTGGGTGATATGGTGGGTATGGTATGACCAGCAGAGGTGGGAAGGGAAGGGTGCACCATGTTTATATGTGTGTATGTGTTGGGGTAGGGGGAATTGGCTTTGAGTATGTTGAGTTTAGGTGCTTGTGGAGCCTCAGGGAGGAGACAGTCGGTAGGAACAAGTCTGGGCTGGACACAGTGATTTAGGGAATAAGTGCAACAGTGGTGGTTGAGAAAGAGTGGATGCCATTACCCAAGGAGACATGAACGTGAGTAGAGAAGAAGGCTGAGGAAGGAACCCTGGATACCCCTGGCAGAGAAAGAGACCCTGAAGGATGCGAAGATGTCATACACACAAATGACAGTGAATCAGAATTGGGGTCTCAGGAGCTGAGGGAAGAGACAATTTCAAGGAGAGCATGATTAGTAGTGTTAAGTGCAGCTGAGTGATTTTGATAAGAAGTGGAGGGTTGTGGGAATAAATGAAGACCAACTAAATGAGAAAGGCAAAGGCTATTTCTTCCGAGTTTGCTGTAGTAAAGGAGTCAGCCACCATCACTTGCGTTTCGGCAGAGACTCGGAGACAGGCAGAGGATGGGAAACGCCTTAGAGTAGAAAAAATGGAAGGCTTGGGTGCACCCTGATTGGTGACTTTTGGCATGAGGAAGCTGTAGGCAGGCTAATCAGAAGTGGGGCATCCTGTATGATTGGTTGGAGCATGTTTGGCTTTCTCTGGTTGGCTCTAAGTTGAGAGCAGGAGAAAAAAATTGGGAAGATGCCAATTGCCAATTATTTCAGTCATTAATTAAGTCCTGGCCATTTGTGGCCAGTAGGTATAAAAGTTATTTCACTGAATTGTCACTAAAGATAGCTATCTGGCTTCCTGCAAGTCTGACTTATATAGCAAGCTGGCTTCCTAGACTGTTTTTTTGTAAATAAGGGGTTGATTTCCTGGGCATGTTGCTGCAGGTTGTGGATCAAAGTTCTATTTTTATATATGGTCTGGACATTGTCCTTTTGTATATTCAGTCTCTG
Organism: Pan paniscus; assembly: GCF_029289425.2. Lineage (NCBI taxonomy): Eukaryota > Metazoa > Chordata > Mammalia > Primates > Hominidae > Pan > Pan paniscus. The sequence continues at coordinate 35,290,666 of NC_073263.2, read as the reverse complement.
GGGGTGCACTAGATTTGGCTTCTGGGCTCCTTATTGAAGGCAGTTTCAGCGATGCCAAGAGAATGGGGAGTAGAGGAGTGAACAGGAGTTAAACAGATGCAGACAGAGCATGTGCTGTCTGCCCTTTCAAAGACAGTTTGTTAAGAAGAGGAGTAAAGGAATAAGGTTCCAAGAAATGTTTTGCTTTTAGCCCTTTTCCCGTTTTCCCTGAGAATATTCACGGGCAGCACTTGTGGCTGCAGCATTTACCACGAGATAACTTTGCCACGAAATCTCACTTTATTATTATTTTTGCATCTCTCTGGTATATCAACTTTGGAAACAAAAGACATCATCCTATCTATAGCATTCTGTTTCCAGTAGTGGTATTTCCATTTACAAAATATAGTAATTGTCGATCACTGAAAATGTCAAATCCTAGAAAACGTAGCATTTCTACACATGCTGTTCACATCATTCTCGAACAGTTGTTGGCCAAAGATTCATCTGATGAATCTGATTTTTCTGAAATACGTGTTTCTGATGATTCAGGCAGTTCTCATGTCAGTTCTGTGTAGCAATAACTCCAAGAACAATTTTTATGTTTTGTTTTCATCTTAAAAATCAGTCCAATTTGCTTCAGCCTCAAAGGGCATGTTTATTATAAAATTAAATGAGTGCTGGCAGCGAGCTGCACTTTTTTTTCTAAATGGGAAAAGGGTTAAAAGAAGAATAAACCTAGCCTTTATTACTAGGCAGAGAAAAAACCTGTGAGAAAGGCTGAAAATGTAAGACCACCCATTAGACATCTTCCGCAGGGTGTCTCCTAGGAGCCTCAAATTCATCGAGTCTCAAACTGAGCGCAGTCTCTCTTGCCACAAAGCTGTTCTGTCTCTACGTACCCTGGATTCATTGGTGTACTTCCCTCCATCCCGGCAGCCACTGTAAACCTCCCAACAGGTTCTTTTTGCCTGCTGCATAGACGAAACTGATTTATCAAGATATCAAGGTAGGGCAATTACAATAGGGAGTTTAATTCACGCAGACCCAGCTGTACCAGAAACTGGAGTTTTGTTATTACTCAAACCAGTCTCCTTGAAAATTCTGGGATTTGGGTTTTTAAGGATAATTTGGTGGGTAGGGGTTTGAGAAGTGGGGAGTGCTGATTGGTCGGGTTGGAGACGAAACCATAGGGAGTCGAAGCTGCCCTCTTGAGCTGAGTCAGTTCCTGGGTGGGGACCATAAGATCAGATGAGTCGGTTTATTGATCTGGGTGACACTAGCTGATCTATTGAGTGCAAGGCCTGAAAAAATAACTTGAGCCCCAATCTTAGGTTTTCCAATAGTGATGTTATCCCTAGGAACAATTGGGGAGGTTTAGAACTTTGTGGCCTCTAGCTGCATGACTCCTAAACCATAATTTCTAATCTTGTGGCAAATTTGTTAGTCCTACAAAAGCAGTCTAGTTCCCAGCCAAGAAGGGGGTTTACTTGGGGAAAGGGTGTTATAATCTTGGCAAAGGCAGTTTCACCACCTCACAGAGTCACTAAGTTCTATCTGTCCTACCTTCTAATCATGATCACTTCCACTCTACGCTTCAGCCTCACTGGGACTACTTTGGCTGGGTGCTCATTCTTTCTCAACTGCGCTATTGTGACAGGTGTCAAACGGGTCCGTTTCCAACCTCTGCCCATCCTGTCTCAAAACAGTTCACTGAGCTTTCTTATTTAAACTTAAATAATCTGTTTTCTGCTTACATTCTTTCAATGAAGCCCAAGGGATAAATTGCAAACATCTTAGTATGACATTTGTTCATTCATTCATTCAACAAATATGAAACACCCACAATGCGCCAAGCATCTTGCTATGGGCTGAGTACGCAACAGAGAATCAAATAAATCCTCCTACCTTCTGAAGTTTGTAATCTAGAGGTAGATAAACATTAATCAAATAAGGGCACAAGTAAAAGTTCAGCTATGAGAAGTATTAAAAAGGAGAAATAAGGGTACTACGAGAGGGTGTGATGGAAATTTAGTGGAGATAGGGAGCTCAGGAAAGGCTTCCAAGAGGAGGTGAGCCTTGAGCTGAGATTAGAAGGATGAGTAGGAGTTAACTAGACAAAGAAGAAAGAAAAGAGTATCTGGGGGACAACTTGTGCAAAGCTTTGGTGGTGAAAGGGAGTGGGGCCAGTGCAAGGGACCGACATCCGGCCAGTGTGGAGAAAGCATGGTGTGGGAAACCCTAGAGGAAGGCAGGCTAGGTCGGCCTCACAGGCTGAGCAGTGGTTTGCCTTTATCCCTTAAGTAATCAGAAGTTACTGAAGGAAATCAAACTATACCCCATAATATAATTTTTGGACATATTTTGAGATGGCTGCCACAGGGAGAATAATCTGAAGTGGCCCTTCAAAACCATCTATTGTGGGGGAAATTTGCATCTGTAGAGAATCTCCATTAATGCAGCCAGGCCTTCCCTTGTCCAGATCTAGGACAGATTAACTGAGTCTGACACTTCTAAAGATCCAAAAGAAACATTTACCATGTATTCCCTCTGAGAGCTGCTACCTGTGAGGTTTCATCTACATAACAAGACCACCTTTTCTAGCCAAGCCTCCTCTTCGCCCCCTCCCATAACCAGCCTTGCCACTACATGATTTACCACCATAACCTGTTTTTGGCTATGCTCTGAGCTCACATTCTTCCTGTAATCTCAAGATGGTATATAAGTCTCTGCATCCCAATGGGGGGCCGGGTCTTCATTCTGAAGGCTCCTGTGTATGCACATTAAATAAATCTGTATGCTTTTTCTCCTATTAATCAACCTGTCTCATGTCGGTGAATTTCAGCAAACCTTCAGGGGGCCAAGCGTCCTGGTCCCTACATCACTGTTAGGTTTTAAGCAGGAGGTAGAGATGGTGATGTGATCAGATATTCATTTCAAAAACATCATGCTGGCTGCAGTCTGGAGAGTTAAGGGTATAGACCAAAAATAAAATTATAAGCCCCACAACAATCTGAAAGGAGCCCTCCTCTCTTCCAAGAGCGTTCCAAAGTTAACCTGGAAAACTAGCTCAGACCATGATGGGAAGGAGGAGTCAGACATGCCTCATTACCATTAACATCAGCACAGACCTGAGGACTGATAGAATAGACTCTTTAAGTCTGATAAGAAACATTTACAATCTACTCTCTCTGAAGCCTGCTACCTGGAAGCTTCACCTGCATGAATAACCTTGGTCTCCACAACCCCTTATCATAACCCAGACATTCCTTTCTACTGATTCCAGGTGTTTAGATAATAACTCAACCAATTACCAATCAGAAAATATTTGAATCTGCCTGTGAACTGGAAGCTCCTGCTTTCAATTGTCCTGCCTTTCCACATGGAACCAGTATAAATGTTACATGTATTGATTGATGTCTTACGTGTCTCTAAAATGTATAAAGCTCAGTTGTAGCCAAATCACCTTGGGCACATGTTGTCAGGACCTCCTAAGTCTGTGTCACAGGCATGTTCCTAAACTTGGCAAAATAAACCTCTAAATTGATTGAGACTTGTCTCACGTACATTTTGGTTTACAAGGGCATGGAGCCAAGAAGACAGACATAGAAAGTGGTACAGGTAGGAGATGGGAGTAGATAAACTCAGTAGTGGTCCTGGAAATGGAGAAAACAAATATTAAAGAGCTATTCTTAACAGGACTTGAACATAAAAGATTTGAGCACAAGAGATCACAGCTGATTCACTTTCCTGTGCGCAAAAGTGAATAATGCTCCCATTCCCTGAGGCAGGGAAGTCTGGAAGAAGATCAGTTGGAGGAGTGGGGGTAGATGCTAAATTAATTTTAGACATGTTCTTTTTTAGGTAACTTTGAAACATCCAAGAGACCTCAAGGACGCAGTAAGTATACACAAATTTGGAGCCCAGAGGAGATATAAAAGCCTAAGTCATCTACAAAAAATAACTGATAAATGTAGAATAAGAGGAACTTGTAGTGATTAGGCAGAGGAAAAAAAGCAAAGAGATCATAACAGAGAACTTTCCAAACCTAGAGAGAGGTATCAATATTTAAGTACAATAAGTTTATAGAACACCAATCAGATTTAACCCAAACGAAACTACCTCAAGACATTTAATGATCAAACACCCGAAAGTCAAGGATGAAGAAAAGATCCTAAAAAGCAGCAAGAGAAAAGAAACAAGTAGCATATAAAGGAGCTCAAATACATCTGGCAGGAGACTTCTCAGTGGAAACCTTACAGGCCACGAGAGAGTGGCATGACATATTTAAAGTGCTGAAGAAAAAAAAACTCTTATACTTTAATATATTCAGTGAACATATCCTTGAAACATGAAGGATAAATAAAGACTTTCCTAGACAAACAACAGCTGAAGGATTTCATCAATACCACACCTGTTCTACAAGAAATGCTAAAGGGAATTCTTCAATGTGAAAGAAAAGAACGTTAATGAATAAGAAATCATCTGAAGATATAAAACTCACTGGTAACAGTAAGTACACACACAAATACAGCATGTTATAATTGTATTTGTGGTGTATAACCTACTCATATAATAAGTAGAAAGACTAAAAGACTAACCTATCAAAAATAGTAAGTACAACAACTTTTTAAGACATAGACAGTATAATAAGATATAAATAGAAACAACAAAAAGTTAAAAAGCAGGTGAGATAAAGTTAAAGTTTAGAGTTCTTAGTTTTCTGCTTGCTTGTTCATTTTTGCAATCGGAGTTAAGGTATCATCAGTTTAAAATAATGAGTTATAAGATGTTATTTGCAAGCCTCATGGTAACATCAAATAAAACAGATACTGAAAAAATTTAAAAAAAGAAATTAAAATATGCCATAAGAGGAAACCACTTTCAAAGGGAGGGAGAGAGGGAGGGAGAGAGGGAAGGAGGAAGGGAGGGAAGAAAGCATAAAACAACCAGAAAACACATAATAAAATGGCAATAGTACTTATCAATAATAACGTTGAATGTAAATTCGCTAAACTTTCTAATCAAAAGACACAGAATGACTGAAGGAATAAGGAAACAAGACCCAACAATCTGTTGCCTACAAGAAACACACTTTACCTATAAAGACACAAATAGACTGAAAACAAAGGAATGAAAAATACATATTCCATATAAATGGAAACCAAAAAAGAGCAGTAGCTATGGTTTTATCAGATAAAATAATATAAAAACTATAAAATCAGGACAAAAACTATCAAAAGAGACAAAGCAAGTCATTATATAATGATAAGGGGGTCAATTCAGCAACAGGATATAAAAATTGTAAATACATATGCACCAAACACTGAAACACCCAGATATATGAAGCAAATAGTATTAGAGCTAAGGAGAAAGATAGACCCTGATAAAATAATAGCAGGAGACTTTAACACCTCACTTTCAGCATTGGACAGATCATCCAAACAGAAAATCAACAAAGAAATGTAAGACTTAATCTGCACAACACCAAATGGACCTAATAGAAATTCATAGAACATTTCATCCAATGACTGCAAAGTGGTTATTCTCCTCAGCACATGGATCATTCTCAAGGATAGACCATATGTTAGGCCACAAAACAAGGCTTTAAAAATTCAAAAAAACTGAAATCATATGAAGTATCTTCTTTGACCACAGTGAAATAAAATTAGAAATCAATAACTAGAGGAACTTTGGAAACTATCTAAACACATGGAAATTAAACAATATGCTCCTGAATGACCAGTGGGTCAATAAAGAAATTAAGAACGAAATCAAAAAATTTCTAGAAACAAGTAACAATGGAAACACAACGTACCAAAACCTATGAGATACAGCAAAAACGGTTGATATAGTTGGAATGTATATCCCTGCCAAATCTCATGGTGAATTGTAATTCCCAATGTTGAAGATGATGCCTGGTGGGAGGTGTTTAGATCATGGGGGCAGATCCCTCAATGAATGGCTTGGGCCATGCCCTTGGTGATAAGTGAGCTCTCTCAGTTCATGTGAGATCTGGTGGCTTAAAAGTGTGTGGCACCTTCCCCTACCACTCTCTCACTTGCTCCCATTTCTGCCATATGGTATGCTTGCTCCACCTTTGCCTTCTGCCATGAGTAAAACCTCCTTGAGCCCTCCCCATAAGCTGAGCAGATGCCAGTGCCATGCTTGTATAGCCTGCAGAACCTCGAGCTAATTAAAACTCTCTTCTTTATAAAGTACCCAGTCTCAGGTATTTACAGCAACACAAGAACAGCCAAACACAGTGGTACTAAAAGGAAGACTTATAGCAATAAGTGCCTGCATCAACAACGTGGAAAAACTGCAAATAACCAACCTAATAATTCATCTTTAAAAACTAGGAAAGCAAGAACAAATCAAACCCCAAATTAGTACAAGAAAAGAAATAACAAAGATCAGAACCAAAATAAATGAAATTGAAACAAAAAAATCTGAAAAATCAACAAAACAAAAAGTCGGAGTTTTAAAAAGTTAAACAAAATTGACAAACCTTTAGCCAGACTAAGAAAAAAAAAGAGAGAAGACCCAAATAAACAAAATCAGAGATTTAAAAGGAGGCATTACAACTGATACAGCAGAAATGCAAAGGATCATTAGAGGCTGTCATATATGTCTTTTATTGTGTTCAGATATGTTCTTTCCATATCCAGTTTTTTGAGGGTTTTATCGTGAAGGGATATTGAATTTATTTTCTTTAATTATTTATTAACATTTTGTATTTCCATAGGTTTTGGGGGAACAAGTTTTGGTTGCACGCGTAGGTTCTTTTTATTTTTTATTTATTTCTTTTTGAGATGGAGTCTCACTCTGTCACCCAGGCTGGAGTGCAGTGACACTGCAACCTCTGCCTCCCAGATTTAAGTGATTCTCCTGCCTCAGCCTCCCGAGTAGCTAGGATTACAGGCAACCACCACCACGCCTGGCTAGTTTTTTTGTATTTTTAGTAGAAATGGTGTTTCACCATGTTGGCCAGGCTGGTTTTGAACTCCTGACCTCAAGTGATCTGCCCACCTCGGCCTCCCAAAGTGCCAGGATTACAGGCATGAGCCACCATGCCTGGCCGAGTAAGTTCTTTAGTGGTGATTTGTGAGATTTTGGTGCACCTGCCACCCAAGTAGTATACACTGAACCCAATTTGTAGTCCTTTATCCCTCACCCACTTCTCACCCTTTCCCCCTGAGTCCCCAAAGTCCATTGTGTTATTCTTATGCCTTTACATCCTCATAGCTTAGCTCCCACTTACGTGTGAGAACATACGATGTTTGGCTTTTCATTCTTGAGTTACTTCACTTAGAATAATGGTCTCCAATCTCATTCATGTTGCTGTGAATGCCATTAATTTATTCCTTTTTATTCCACTGTGTATATATATCACAGTTTCTTTATCCACTCGTTGATTGATGGGCATTTGGGTTGGCTCCACATTTTTGCAATTGTGAATTGTGCTGCTATAAACATGTGTGTGCAAGTCTCTTTTTCATGTAATGACTTCTTTTTCTCTGGGTAGATACCCAGTAGTGGGATTGCTGGATCAAATGTTAGTTCCACTTTTAGTTCTTTAAGGAATCTGCACATTGGTTTCAGTTTTCTGCCTATGGCTAGTCAGCACTCCCAGCACCATTTATTAAATAGAAAGGCCTTTCCCCATTGCTTGTTTTTGTCAAGTTTTTCAAAGATCCAATGGTTGTAGCTGTGCGGTCTTATACAAACAAATGGAGAAACATCCCATGCTCATGGATATGAAGAATCAATATCATAAAAATGACTATACTGCCCAAAGTAATTTATAGATTCAATTCTATTCCCATTAAACTACCATTGACATGGTTCACGGAATTAGAAAAAAACTATTTTAAAGCTCATATGGAACCAAGAAAGAGCCCAAATAGCCAAGACAATCCTAAGCAAAAAAACAAAGCTGGAGACATCACGCTACTGAACTTCAAACTATACCACAAGTCTACAGTAACCAAAATAGCATGGTATTGGTACAAGAACTGACATATAGACCAATGGAACAGAATAGAGACCACATCGGAATGAGGAAAAACTGAAAGCATTTCCTCTAAGATCTGGAACAAGACAAGGGTGCCCCCTTTCACCACTGTTATTCAACACAGTGCTGGAAGTCCTAGCTAGAGCAATCAGAAAAGAGAAAGAAATAAAAGGCATCCAAATTGGAAATAAAGAAGTCAAATTATCCTTGTTTGCAGATTATATGATCTTATATTTGAAAAAGCTAAAGATTCCACCATGAAATTATTAGAACTGATAAATTCAGAGAAGTTGCAGGATATCATATCAAAATACAAAAATCAGAAGCATTTCTATATGCCAACAGTGAAAAATCTAAAAAAGAATCAAGAAAGGAATCCCATTTACAATAGCTACAAATAAAATACAAAGGACTAAAAGTAACCAAAGAAGGGAATGATCTCTGCAATAAAAACTGTAAAACATGGATGCCAGAAACTAAAAAGGACACAAAAAAATGGAAAGATATTTCAGTTCATGGATTGGAGAGCCAATATTATTAAAATGTCCATGCTACCCAAAGCAGTCTACAGATTCAGTGCCATCTCTATCAAAATACCAATGACATTCTTCACAAAAATAAAAAAAATCCTAAAATTTATATGGAACCACAAAAGACTCAAATAGCCTATGCCATCGTGAGCAAAAAGAACAAAACTGGAGGAATCACATTACCTAACCTCAGATTATACTACAGAGCTCTAGTAACCAAAACAGCATGGCACTGGCATAAAAGCAAGCACATAGACTAATGGAACAGAACAGAGAACCCAGAAATAAATCCATACAACTACAGTGAACCCATTTTTGACAAAGGTGCCAAGAACATACATTGAGTAAGGACAGTCTCCTCAATAAATAGTGCTGGGAAAACTGGATATCCATATTCAGAAGAATGAAACGAGGCCCCCCTCTTTCACCATATACAAAAATCATATCAAAAAGGATTAAAGACTTAAATCTAAGAACTTCAACTAAGAAACTTCTAAAAGAAAACATTGAGAAAACTCTCCAGGACATTGGTCTGGGCAAAGATTTCTTGTGTAATACCTAAAGCAAAAAATGGACAAATGGGATCTCATCAAGTTAAAAAGCTTCTGCACAGCAAAGGAAACAATAAAAAAAGTGAAGAGACAACCCACAGAATGAGATAAAATGTTTGCAAACTATCCATTTGACAAGGGATTAAAAACCAGAGTATATAAGGAGCTCAAACAACTCAATAGTAAAAATCCAGCAATCTGATTTTAAAATGGGCAAACGATTTGAATAGGCATTTCTCAAAAGAAGCCATACAAATGGCAAACAGGCAAATAGGCATATGAAAAGGTACATACCGTTATTAACTATCAGAGAAATGCAAATCAGAACTACAATGAGATGTCATCTCACACCAGTTAAAATGGCTTTTATCCAAAAGACAAGCAATAACAAATGCTGGTGAAGATGTAGAGAAAAGAGAACTCTTGTACACGGTTGGTGGTAATGTAAATTAGTACAACCACTATGGAGAATAGTTTTGAGGTTCCCCAAAAATCTAAAAACAGAGCTACCATACAATCGAGCATCCCTACTGCTAAATATAATATACCCAAAAGAAAGGAAATCAGTATATTGAAGTGATATCTGTACTTCGATGTTTATTGCAGCAATATTCACAATAGCCAAGATTTGTAATCAACCTAAGCGTCCATCAGCAGATGAATGGATAAAGAAAATATGATACCTATACACAATGAAGCACTATTCAGCCATAAGAAAGAATAAGATCCTGTCATTTGCAACAACATGTATGGAACTGGAGGACATTATGTTAAGTGAAATAAGCCAGGCACAGAAAGACAAACCTCATATATTCTTGCTTATTGGTGGAAGCTAAAACTCAAAGCAATTGAACTCATGGAGATAGAGAGTGGAAGGATGGTTACCAGAGGCTGGAAGGGGTGTTGGGGGTGGGGTGAGACAGGAAGGTGAGATGGTTAATGAGTACAAAAATTTGGTGGATTAAATGAATAAGATCTAGTATTTGATTGCACAATGGGGTCACCACAGTTAACAATAATTTATAGTACATTTAAAAATAACTAAGAGAATATAATTGGAATATTTGTAACATAGAGAAATGATAAATGCTTGAGGTGATGGATACCCCATGTACCCTGGTGGGATTATTACACATTGCATGCCTGTATCAAAATGTCTCATATACTCCATAAATATATACATCTACTATGTGCCCATAAAAATTAAAACTTAGAAAAATTTTTTAAGATAGAGAGAGACAAAGAAGTGAGATGGACAGGTTAATTTAATCAGGTCTGCCTGCCCTGCTTGATTGTGTTTGCTTGCTTTTTGTGGAATTTTTACCCCTTTTTCCATGAAGCTGATGGCTACAGTATCTAAAGGTTGCCCTGCTGAATGCTGAAACTTAACTTCAACTTTCCCTGGCTATTTTATAGATAACATTCACAGGTCACCATGCTAATGGTCACTTCTAGTGTTTTTCAGGAACTTGGTCCAGTTCCTGTCCAGTTCAAACCAGATCAGACCACTGACCCTTCCACTGGGCCTGCAAAAGTGCCGGAGAAGTGGCCTTTTGATGTCAGAGGGCCAAAACCTCCACCCTCAGATCAGGCTAACAGCACCATTTTCTGTATATATGTTTATGAAATGCCATGAACCTTGACTACACTTGCGCAGAATGAACCTGTTACTTCATTTTTCCCCACTGCCAATCACCTTTCCCCATTTCTAAGGCCACCCCACTTCCTTAACCCATAAATATCCCTAAGCCTTATCTTTTAGTAGGTAGACTTGAGAGCTGTTCTCTTGCTTGCTTGCTTGCTTACTTGCTTGCTTGGCAGCCTTGAGAATAAATCTTTTCTCTTTCACAAAACCCATGTCACAGTGCTTGATTTACTTTGAACGGGCCTAGACCTGGCCGATAACAGAAGCAGCTGGAGACATAGGAAGGGCCCAGGAGAGGGCATTGAAGACCAGAAAAAAATATCTGTTGGATTTGGCAATTTGGAGGTGATTCATGACCTTAGCACAACTTCTCAGTCCTTGACCAGAGCAGAATAGAAAATGATATTTGTACAATACCAAAAGGTACCAGGCAAGGCTGCCTGAGGCCAGATGCAACCATCTCAGACGCTCTAGCTTCCAGGGACCCACCTGGCAGCCCTGAAGCCTAAGGGATCCTTAGCTTGACACACATCTGCCTAATCTCAGCAGATGCAGTTGGGAAGCTCTGCCTTCCAGGGAAGGCACTGTTTCCAAGAGTGAGAGCAAAAGTCCTGGAAGCCTGATAACAAGGGATGCAAGGGGAGTTGGTGAGGGGCAGGGCAGCTACCATTACACAGCTCTGGGGGCAAGAAACCCATTGTATTCTAAGTGAATGGTGTCACCTGGAGCAGTGGGACATAGTGGCCTTGGAGGGATAAGTATAAAATGAGGAAATAAAGTCAGACAAATAGAACTCACCTTTTAGAAAACATTGGCTGAGAATGGAAGGCTAGAGGTAAGACGTGAATGGAAAGGAATGAGTTAATTGTGTTATCTCTTTTAAAATCCGGACAAGCATTAATGTATTAGAAAGCAGGGCTAGATGTGGTGGCTCCTGCCTGCAGTCCCAACACTATGGGAGGCCAAGGCAGGAGGATCACTTGAGGCCAGGAGTTCGAAACTAGCCTGGGCAATATAGCAAGACTCCATCACTACAAAAAATTTAAAAATTAGCTGTGTTCCCATAATCCCGGGTACTCAAGAAGCTGAGATGGGAAGATTGTTTGAACCTGGGAGTTCAAGGCTGCAGTGTGCTATAATTGCACCACTGCACTCTAGCCTGATGACAGATGTTAACCCCATCTCAAGAAAAAAAAAAAAAAAGCAAACAAGCAAAGCAAACAGTATACATTAAGAGAGAGGAATGAGTATAAAAATGCATAAAGACTCAACATTACCCATTAGGGAATAAAAATCTAAACCTCAGTGGCATGCCACCTTATACCCACAATACATGGCTTGTAGGGTTTTAAAATGCTGCAGCCCTTCTGAAAACAGCCTGGCAGTTCCTCAAAATGTTCAAGCAACAGTTGCCATATGACCCAGCAATTCCATTCTTAGATATATGCCCAAGAGAATTTAAAGTATCTGTTCACTCTAAAACCTATACCCAAATGCTCAGAGTGGCATTATTCACAATAACCAAAAAGTTCGTTGGAAGGAAAATTTTCCCTCTATCCACTTAAATTACCATGGTTGGGGAATGGCAAAAGAACTGACAATAGGCAGACTAATAGGAGAAAAGACAAGCTTTATTCACAGGTGCAGGCAGAAGTCACTCAGTAATGAGTGACTTCCTGAATACCCAAGGGCTTTAATGGGAAAGCTGGAACGCTCAACTGGCCTTTCTTTATGCCGATGGGAATGGGCAGTCTGTTTCCTTACTGGAAAGTCCCTGGAGTGGAGAATAACGGCAGTTCAATTTTCAAAAGACCCTGCAATAGTTAGATAAGGAAAGTTTAGACAAGATTTCAAATGTTTTCACTTTAAAATAATCTTTATGCTAAACTTCAAGTGGAAACAACCCAAATGTCCATCAATTGATGCATGGATAAACAAAATGTGGTAGGGCATATTTTTATAATCTAACAGTAGTCTACCATAAAAAGAAATGAAGTACTTAGTCAAGCTTTTACTTGGATGCATGGTAAGTGAAACATGCTAAGTGAAAGTGTTAGAGGTGTTTGAACCAGAGTGACTCCATTTTGAATAGGGGCTGGGTAAAATGAGGCTGAGACCTACTGGGCTGCATTCCTAGGTCAGGCATTCTTAGTCACAAGATGAGATAAGAGATTGGCACAAAATGCAGGTCCCAAAGACCCCACTGATAAAACAGGATCCAGTGATAAAGCCAGCCAAAACAAAGATGGTGACAAAAGAGACCTCTGGTTTTCCTCACAGCTCATTATATGCTGATTATAATGCATTCACATGCTAAAAGACACTCCCACCAGCACCATGACAGTTTACAAATGCCATGGCAATGTCTAGAAATTACCCTATATAATCTAAAAAGCAGAGGAACCCTCAGTTCCTAGAATTGCCCGCCCCTTTTTCAGAAAACTCAAGAATGATTTACTCCTTGTTTAGCATATAATCAAGAAATAACTATATGTATACTGAGTCAAGCAGCCCATGCCACTCCTCTGTCTATGGAGTAGCAATTCTTTTGTTTCTTCTCTGATCAACTTATTTTTACTTTATGAACTTGCCCTAAATTTCTTGTGCAAGGTCCAAGAACACTTTCCTGGGGTCTGGATCAGGACCCCTTTCTAGTAACAAAAGAAACCAGTCAGAAAGGCCACACATTGCAAGAGCCCATTTACATGAAATATCCAGAATAGGGAAATCCAGAGTCAGAAAGTAGTCCAGTGGTTTCCAGGGGCTGGGAGGATCTGGTAGTGTGAAATAACTGCCAACAGGTATGGGGTGTCTTTTGGGGAATGTTGAATATGTTCTAAAATGATAAGTGGTGATAGTTGTATAACTCTGTGAATATGCTAAAAACTCTTGAATTGTGGACTTTAAAAGGGTAAATTATATGACATGTGAACAACATCCCAGTAAAGTTCTTATTTTTAAAAATTAAGATTATATGTCCCTGTTCCCTTTCTCTTGCCACATCTGTTGCTGTGCCTCCTCCCCTTCCTCAGCACAGGCTGTGTCAGTCAAATCCAATGACTTATAGCTCTCTGTGTGTATTATGCTTCTCTATCAGCGTGCGCTCTGCAGCCTGGAATGCATCCCACACCTCCTCTGCCAGCTGGTCGAGTTTCACTCACTCTGCAAGAGCCCCCTAGCTCATCTCCTTCTTGGTGAAGCCTTTGCCAACCACATGCATTTCTGCTCCCAGCGAGTTGTTAAGAGAAAAATCAAGCTCTGTAAAATATTTTAAAGAGGTTTATTCTGAGCCAATATGAGTGACCTTGGCCCGGCGATACACAGTCTCAAGAAGTGCTGAGAAAGCGCACCCAAGGCAGTCAGATTCCACATGTTAGTTTGGTTTTCCACATGTTAGGGAAGTAGGAGTTACAGGTAGGCATAAATCAATACACAGAAGGTATACACTGGTTCAGGCTGAAAAGGCAGGATATCCTGAAACAGGGGCTTAGAGGTGGATTCAGAGATTCTTTAGATTACAATTGGTTAAATGACTAAAGCTTTGTCTAAAAATTTGGGGTCAGCAGCAATGACTGTTTAAGTTAAGGTAAGGAAGTCTGTTAACCAATACGCTGGGTCAGAGTGACTGGCAGGGCTGTGTGAATTAACCTTTATCTGGCATGGCTTTAGGTTGTATTTATAATTTATCTTATTGTCACAAAGAGTCAATTTTGTTGTCTTATTATCAGAGGCGTTTTGAACCAGAGCAACTCCGTCTTGAGCAGGGGCTGAGTAAAATGAGGCTAAAACCTACTGGGCTGCATTCCCAGATAGTTAAGGCATTCTAAGTCACAGGATGAGTTAGGAGGTCAGCACAAAATACCGGTCATAAAAACCTTGCTGATAAAACAGGTTGCAGTAAAGAAGCCAGATAAAACCCACCAAAACCAAGATGGCAACAAGAGTGACCTCTGGTCATCCTCCCTGCTACACTCCCACCACCACCATGACAGTTTACAAATGCCATGGCAATGACAGGAAGTTACCCTATATGGTCTAAAAAGAGGAGGCATGAATAATCCAACCCTTGTTTATCATATAATCAAGAAATAACCATAAAAATGGGCAACCAGCAGCCCTCGGGGCTGCTCTGTCTATGGAGTAACCATTCTTTTATTCTTTTGCTTTCCTAATAAACTTGCTTTCACTTTACAGATTCACCCTGAATTTTTTCTTGCATGAGATCCAAGAACCCTCTCTTGGGGTCTGGATGGAAACCCCTTTCCTGTAACATTATGATCTTTATTTTAACATGAATGCTGGTCAGTTGTGCCTAAACTCCATAAGGATGGAGTTATAATGAGACGTGTCAGACCTCTCTCTCTATTGTGGCAGGGAATCCAGTTTTTAAGCTCTCTCTGGGGTTTCCTTGACTGAGATCAGGGTTAATTCAGTCAGTGATGGGGGCAACTCATCTCATCATAAGGCTATTGTGTTTCCATGCCTGTCTCACCCATTTGAGCTTCTTGAGAGAACTGGCTTGTCTCACCCATGTTTTTCTCTGTAGCATTTAACACTACACTTAAAAAAAAAGTGATGCTTAGTGAAATAATGCAGGGGACTTCACCCTAAAATATGCCTCCCTGGTACAATGAGTATTTTGAGTTAAAAACCCTCAAAGATTAACAGACACTGAAAGAGACGTTTTCCCTATCTACATAAAGACCAGACTGAGGACAGCGTAGTTTTTCCTTCCCCTTCCTGTTATCTCCTTATCTATTGCAGAAAAGAAGCCCAAGAATGTAACCACATCTGAACAGACCCATTCACAAGATAATGTCCCTGTCTCAGGTTCACTCCATTTCTAAAGAGAACAATTTATGAGTTTATCCCTACTCCTCTATCCACTTGTTCTCACTAGTAATCATTGATTGACCCTCAATAGAATTACCTATATTCCCCATCTCCCTCTTCCCTCTGAAATAAGGCTATGTAAGTATGGAGGCCCCACTAGGATATTGAACAATCACTCTGTGATTCTCCCCAACTTGCAATGCTAATAAATTTTTACACCTTTTCTCCAATTAATCTGCCTTCGGTGAGTTGATTTTTCAGTGAAACCTCAGAGGGCAAAGGGGAAGTTTTCCCTTGGCCCCTAAATTAGCAAAGTTTTGGGACAGAGGATGGAGAGATAGAGAGAGAAAGAATGCCCTAATAGGCAATCGTATTGTCAATGAAGAAGAAAAAGCTTCCAAGTGTTGTCAAGTACTATAGGAGAGAAAATTAATTTTCTCTATACCCACCATAGCGCTTACTGGAGACAGACCCTAGCAGCAAAATACAAATTAACAAGATAAAAAACAACAGAAGCTTAAAAATGTATTCTTCCTGTGTATGTGGGAGATACCCAGGGGAAAATGAGTAAATCTCAAACAAGCATCTTTGAGTTCAGGCTTAAATACCATCTTCAACTTAAACAAAATGAAGAGGTATCCAGGTATAGTACATAGTATGGCAAAATGATAATGTTTGCTATGCACACTTAAGTCAATGCCTTTTCCATTGGTAAGAGTCTCTAGTGATTAAGATACCCTTCTCTTCCTGATTCAGAGAGGGAGACCCTATTATACAAATGGAGATTTCTTTTATAGATATAAATTTCCCTTACAAAGGGGTAACCCACTCTGTTTTCAGAGCTTTTCCTATGTCTGCAATAATAGACATATGTTCTTATGATTATTTTGAGCAGTGTCACAAAATAATCAGTGCAAAATAATCCTTATGCCAAAGGAATGTATTTTTGTCAGAGGTGTTTGCATCGGAGCAACTCCATCTTGAATAGGGGCTGGGTTAAGGCTGAGACCTACTGGGCTGCATTCCCATATGGTTAGGCATTCTAAGTCACAGGATGAGATAGGAGGTCAGCACAAGATACAGGTCAGAAAGACCTTGCTGATAAAGCAGGTTGCAGTAAAGAAGCCAGCTAAAACCCACCAAAACCAAGATGGCGATGCGAGTGACATGTGGTCATCCTCACTACTACACTCCCACCAGTGCCATTGATACAAGAGTTAAGAAGAAATTACTTAGGCAGATAGTGAAGGTACAGAAGTCCTTGGTAAGTTTTCCTTTTTAATAAAAAGCAGCCCCAAATTATTTTCCTTTCTAACAAAGAGCAGCCTGTAAAATCAAGCTGCAGACAGATGCTGGCTGTTGTGCCAATCATGTTCAAGACGGTGGCTCCATCTTCCCTTCTCTTTGTCATCCATGTGTACACTAAGGAGCAGACAAGATGGTGCCAGTCAACTGGAAAGCCCATTTGCATAAGATTAGAGTGGGGCGGCCAGCCTCCCCCACGTGCTATGTAAACATCATACCTTATCAAACCAATCTGTGAGACTTATGTAAATCAGACACCACCTTCTCCAGCCTGACTATAAAATCCAGTGCATCCGCCACCGGCCAGTCTTTCCTTTCAGAAGACCTCTCTCTCTCACTGGAGAGAGAGAGAGCTATTTTCCTTTCTCTTTCTTTCGCCTATTAAACCTCCACTCCTACACTCCTCATGTGTGTCTGTGTCCTAAATTTTCCTGGCGTGAGATGACAAACCTTGGGTATTTACCCAAGACAATGTAGCTGCTTCACCATGACGGTTTACAAATGCCATGGCAGTGTCAGGAAGTTACCCTATATGGTTTAAAAAGGACAGGCATGAATAATCCACCCCTTGTTTAGCATATAATCGAGAAATAACCGTAAAAATGGGCAACCAGCAGCCCTTGGGGCTGCTCTGTCTATCGAGTAGCCATTCTTTGTTCCTTTATTTTCTTAATAAACTTGCTTTCAGTTTACGGTATGGATTCACCTCAAATTCTTTCCTGTGCAAGATCCAAGAACCCTCTCTTGGAGTCTGGACTGCGACCCCTGTCTGGTAACATTTTGGGGTGGCATATTCTGGTTTCCTACAGTCATATTACAGAGTGACATATTTTTGGTCTCCTCCAAGTCAACTGAAAAATCACGAGGTTCATAAATTTAGAAAGGAAAGCTTTCATTTATTTATTTATTGAGACAGAGTCTTGCTCTATTGCCTAGGCTAGAGTGCAGTGGTGTGATCTCTGTTCACCACAACCTCCACCTCCTGGGTTCAAGTGATTCTGGTGCCTCAGCCTCCTGAGTAGCTGGGATTACAGGCATGTGCCATCACGCCCTGCTAAATTTTGTATTTTTAGTAGAAACCAGGTTTCTCCATGTTGGTCAGGCTGGTCTCAAACTCCTGACCTTAGGTGATCCACCTGCTTTGGCCTCCCAAAGTGCTGGGATTACAGGCATGAGCCACTGCACCCGCCCAGAAAAGCTTTATTTCTTATCAAGGATTATAGCCTGCCGGCTGGCCAACCCACAGGCTGGGAAGTGTAGCTTCTGGTAGAAACCACAAGCAGGCATTTCAGAGGAAAGGCTGAGATCACAATTTATGCTGAATGGGCCAGCTACGTATATATAGTCAACAGGTTATAGGAGAAGCTATGAATATTCATGAAGGTGGACACACACATGTGTAGTAAGCAGACATGCATGTTACATATGTCCCATGTTGAGTTTCGGGTGGAGAATTTACACTTAAATACATTATAATTAGGCAAAAGTGAAACAGAGGCATCCTATGCATAGCCTCTGTAAACTGGATGGAGCCAGTCCATGGTCAGTGGTTTCTTATCAGGAAGGAATGCTGGTCAGTTGTGCAGAAACTGCAAAAAGGGAGGGTGTATTAGTCCATTTTCATACTGCTGATAAAGACATACCTGAGACTGGGCAATTTACAAAAGAAAGAGGTTTAATGAACCACAGTTCCACGTGGCAGGGGAGGCCTCACAGTCATGGTGGAAAGTGAAAGGCACATCTCACATGGCAGCAGACAAGAGAAGAGAGCTTGTGCAGGGAAACTCCCCTTTTTAAAACCATCAGATCTCATGAGTCTTCTTCACTATCATGAGAACAGCATGGGAAAGACCTGGCCCCATGGTTCAATTACCTCCCTCCAGGTCATTCCCACAACTTGTGGGAATTGTGGGAGCTACAATTCAAGATGAGATTTGAGTGGGGACACAGCCAAACCATATCAGAGGGGATACAGCAAGGGTCAGTTGGTTGGTTAAAGTCAGTAGTGGAGCAAATCTTTCCAAAAGGCTGGTTTCTGTTTAGCCCTTAGGAAGGGAATGGTGGTTAGTGAGGGAGGGGGTATAACAAGCCATGTCTGCTGTCCCATTCTGCAATGGCCAGGAGCTCAGTTTCTAAGTTTCTCTGGGTTCCTCTTGGTCAAGAGGTAGTTCATTCAGTCAATTAGGGGGCTTAGAATTTTATATTAATTTTATTTTAATTTCTCATATAGTACTATAGTCTTTAGGTTAAAGTGTTGAAGAAATAACAATTATCATGCTTGCACATTTGCCAAAGTTCACCAACAATAAACATTCAAATCAATTGTGGAAGAGGGGGAAGGTGTAAGCCCCACCACCCTCTTCAATCTAAGGGTTTATTTATCTAGTTACTATAGTTATATAGATATGGGCTTTTTATAGTTATATATAAAAGATATTCAATAAACAAATATTAAACTATATTTGTCAGGGTTCCCTAGAGTGACAGAACTAACAGGATATATATATAGGAGTTTATTAAGTTATTAAGTTTATTAAGTATTAAGTTACACAATCACAAGGTCCCACAATAGACTGTCTGCAAGCTGAGGAGCAAGGAGAATCAGTCCGAGTCCCAAAACTGAAGAACATGGAGTCCTATGTTCAAGAGCAGGAAGCATCCAGCATGGGAGAAAGATGTAGGCTGGGAGGCTAGGCCCATCTTGCCTTTTCACATTTTTCTGCTTTATATTTGCTGGCAGCTGATTAGATTGTGCCCACCGGATTGAGGGTGGGTCTGCCTTCCCCAGCCCACTGACTCAAATGTTAATCTCCTTTGGCAACACCCTGGCAGACACACCCAGGAACAATACTTTGCATCCTTCAATCCAATCAAGTTGACACTCGGTATTAACCATCACATAAACCCTGAGTATACAAAAGCAAACAGGCAGTTTCTTGATTCTCCAAACAACAGACACCATTTTAATGTGCTAATAGCTGTAAATAAGAACTGTAGTGATAGGTTAACACTAAGGAGAGGTGTTAACTACATTTTAGCATATATGGAACTGAAATAGCAAATCAGGACAACTTTTAGAATAACAACAATTTTAATAGACCCAAACCCTAAACTGGGGATTTGTTGAAAGTTGATACTTTCCTTGTCAGCTTAAATGTTTGTATCTTTAACCCTAGAAATTCCAGATACCCAAAACATGAAAATAACATAAGACTAGAACATGCAGGTGAGAAAGGATTTTCCCCCAAACGGAAGTGGCTAGTATTTTTAGCCTTTAATAAATGGCTAGTGGAGTTGCAATTTTATTATTGCATGGTTTAAAAATATCAACATGCAAAAAAAAATGGCACCAAATAGACCATCTGTAAAACACTTGTTTACAGTATGAGAGCTGAAACAAGAAGGCAGAATGATGACTTGTTCAACCTCAGCTGAAGAAGTGCACAGTGGGTTACTCAACTATTTCACTGTCTCCACATGTTCAAGAAAAACCATGGAAGCACTGTGGCTATTGATTTGAGGATTATCAATATCTCTATTAAGTGGGCAAATTAGAAAATACAGCATTGGCTGGGCACGGTCGCTCATACCTGCAATCCCAGCATTTTGGGAGACTGAGGTGGGTGGATCACCTGAGGTCAGGAGTTCGAGACCAGCCTAGCCAACATGGTGAAACCCCTTCTCTATTAAAAATACAAAAATTAGTTGGGCATGATGGTGGGTGCCTGTAGTCCCAACTACTCAGGAGCCTGAGGCAAGAGAATTGCTTAAATCCAAGAGGCAGAAGTTGCAGTGAGCAGAGATCACACCACTGCACTCCAGCCTGGGCAACAGAGAGAGACTCCATCTCAAAAAAAAGAAAATACAGTGTCTACAAATATGAAGACCAACTGTATTTTTAGCCTTTAACAAACAGGTTCATCCCATACTAATGCATTCAAGACATTCAGCTAATATTCATTGAGTGCTCTAGGTGGAGGAGATACACGCATCAGTAAAACTAAAGAGGTAAAAATCTCTCCCTCATGAGGTTTATATTCTATGTCAGGGCTCAGAACATAGTGCCTCAAAATATGGCACCTTAGCATACTGAGTTGTTTTTTTTTGTGTTTTGGGTTGTTTTTTGGGTTTTTTGTTTGGTTTTGTTTTGTTTTGTTTTGTTTTCATTGTTGTTGTTGTTTCTGAGACAGGGTCTGCTCTGTTGCCCAGGCTGGAGTGCAGTGGTGTGATCGTGGCTCATTGCAGCCTTGACCTCTTAGGCTCAAACGATCCTCCTTCCTCAGTCTCCCAAGTAGTTGGGAACACAAATGAGCGCCTAGCTAATTTTTTAGATTTTATGTAGAGATACGGTCTCCCTATGTTGCCCAGGCTGGTTCTGAATCCCCCAGGGCTCAAGAGATCCTCCCATCTCAGCCTCCAAAGTGTTGTGATTGCAGGCATGAGCCACCATGCCTGGCCCATACTAAGTATTTTAAACTGAAAGAAATTGAGAAAATTGCAGAAAAGGGAGGATCATTCTCTGACGTTCTCTCACCTTTCTCCCCTGAAACAGGATGTAAAAGAATTTTCTGACCTACCTCCCCTGAAAGTAGGTCATCAGACCTTCATTCCAAAGGGGTCCTGCCTTGTACTGGGAGGCCACAAAGTGGCTGAACAAACAGGCTGAATAAACTACATTCAGCCAATTTATTACTGGTCATTTTACAGAGTCTTTGACTCTGTGTGAGATGGGAAGCTCTTGAGCAGAAGAGCTCCATGAAGAGACTTCATGCCTTAACAGGGTCACTCTGCTGTTGTGTTGAGAATAACTTGTAAGGCATAATAGTGAAAAGACCAGCAGGAGACTATTGCAATAAGCCAACTGAGAGATGGTGGTGGCTTGCCCTAGGGCAATGGTGATGAGTCTGGTGAGGCTGAGATTCTCAGTATGCTTGGAAGGTAGAGGTGAAAGGATTTCCTGATTAGTTGAACATAGGCTATGACAATCAAAGATGGCTCTGAAGTTTCGCCCTGAGCAATTGGACAGGTAGTGGCTACAGGTAGAGCATGTTTGGTGAGTATGGGAAAATCAGGACTTATGTTTTTTAAATATACAAGTTTAATTTTTGTCTATTAAATATCCAAGTTTTTTTAACCTTCTTTTCTCAATCAAAATGTTATGAATATCATACTTACCTTTCAGTATTCTTCTATAACACCTTTTTTAATGATTGTATTCCATTTCTTTAAATAATATAGCATTATCTTTTTAATCATTCTCTACTGATGAACATTTAAATTGTTTCCAATGTTTTATGAATATAAATAAGGCTTCAGAGAATATCTTCTGATATAATGAGACAATAAGAAATATGTTTTTGGGCTGGGTGCAGTGGCTCACTCCTGTAATCCCAGCACTTTGGGAGGCTGACGTGGGTGAATCACCTGAGGTTAGGAGTTCGAGACTAGCCTGGCCAACATGGTGAAACCCCATCTCTACTAAAAATACAAAAATTAGCCGGGCGTGGTGGTGGGCGCCTATAATTCCAGCTATTCAGGAGGTTGAGGCAGGAGAATTGCTTAAACCCAGGAGAAGGAGGTTGCAGTGAGCCAAGATCGCACCCTTGCGCTCCAGCCTGGGCAACAAAAGCAAAACTCCATCTCAAAACAACAACAACAACATCAAAAAAGAAATATGTATTTGGCCTCTGTCCCTAGTTCCTGGCACAGAACTCCTAAAATCCTTGTAAATTCCTGAGCAATAGGTATTCTAGGTGCATCTTTTGTTCAAATATTTGATCTTTGGCCCTAATTTTTGACACAGAGCCACTAATCCCTTGGAACTTCCTTGACGGTAGGAGCATCATTTTTTCTAATGAGACAACTCTTTGTGGGCTCCTGGGTGGGGCTGGTCACCAGAAAAACCAAACCATTATTAGGAGCTTAGAATATTCAGATCTACTTCCCATTCTTTGGGAAGAGGAGAGGCTCTGGAGATTGAGTTAATAATGGATCAGGCCTATGTGATGAGGACTCCATAAAAATCCTGGAACTAGGGCACACAGAGAGCTTTCAGATTGGCAAATACATCCTTGTGCCAGGAGGGTGGTTCACCTCAACACCATGGGGACAGAAGCTCCTGCCTGCAGGACCCTTCCAAACCTTGTCCTATGTATCTTTTCATCTGCCTGTTTATTTGTATCCTTTGTGATATCCTTTATAATGAATGGGCAAATGTAAGTACAGTGTTTCTCTGTAAGTAAAGTGTTGTGTGAACCATTCTAGCAAATAATCGAACTCAACTAGGGGGTTATGGGAACCTCAACTGATCAGAAGCAGAGGTGACAAACTGGGACTTGCAATTGGCATATGAAATGGGAGAAGTCTTATGGGACTGAGCTCTCAACCTGTGGAATCCGACCCTTCTGTAGTGTCAGAATTGAGTTGAATTATAGGATATCCAGTTGGCGTCCACTGGAGAATCCACGTACATTTCACAGAAGTGTTCTGTGTCTGGCTGAGTGTGAAAGTGGCAAAAACAGTTGGGCTTTTCCTATCTTTTACAACCTCATAGCAAAATCTTCGTGCAGATCAATTATTTCCTTAGTGTCAGTTTCTAAAATTCAAATTGCTGGGACAGAGAGTGCTATGGTTTGCATGTGTTCCCCAAAGTTTATGTGTTGGAAATTTAATCCTCAATGCAACAGTATTGAGAGGTGGGACATTTAAGAGGTGATTAGGTCATGAGGGTTCTGACTTCATGAATCAATTAATATCGTTATTTCAGGACTGGGTTCATTATTGAAGGGATGGGTTCTTGATAAAGAGATGAGTTCTGCCCCTTCCCTGCTCTCTCTTTCACATACATGTTCATGCACCCTTCCACCTTCCACCATGGGATGACACAAGAAGGCCCTCACCAGATGCAAGTCATTTGTCTTGGACTTCCCAGCCTCCAGAATTGTGAGAAATACATTTCGCTTCTTTATAAATTACCCAGTCTGTGGTATTCTGTTATATCAACACAAAATGGACTAAGACAATGAGTTTGTATACATGTGATAAAATTGCCCTCCACAAAGGCTGTACTAATTTATGTTCCTACCACCATGAGTGCCTGTTTTCTTGCACACTTATTTAAGTGCACCTGTATGGTCAGAGATTCAAATTAGAGAAAATATTTCATGAGATGAAAATAAGTTTTCTCTCAATACAACACACATTTACGGAACACCTACTATCCCCTAGACGCTATGCTGCCTGCCTTCACAGGCATAACCTTATTGAATTCTCACAACTGTGCCAAATAGGTAGTAAGAAACAGCCCTAGAATCAAAAGATTAGTGAGTGACAATATCAGGATACGAATTGTGGATCCCATGGTTTGTGTACTGAAGAGCAGCCACAAACCTAAATGTCTTGGGATCCACTGAAGGTCACGGAACATGCTTGGAGGGCAGAAGCTGGCAAGAACAGTGATTAAAGAAACAAAGAGTGACATTTCAGCTTTGAACCCCATAAGTAAGTAGAGTTATGATGTGTCAACTAAAAATAAAAGGAAAAAATTGTGGTATTAATTCAATTAAAATTATATTCGCTTATGTTGGGAAAACAAAAGGAAAAGAAACAAACACACAAAAATCCAACAACAGCCCCATCGGCCCTGAGGGGAGGAGAAACCCCAGACGGCAAAACATCAGAGGTTGAATAATAAGGAGTGGACAGGGCAGAAAGGTTCATTTCGTGAGCACTGACAAGTATGTTTCATTGAAGCAGAAAGAAATTAGCAGTTCAGGGCGCTAAGAAGAAAGTGTGAAAGCTTGAACATTGCCTAAAGAAAAGAAACAAGAGCTTAAAGTGGCATTGGCTGTGTTGTCTTCCCACAGTTGCACAGAACAGAAGAAACAAGATAGTTGACCAGAAAACACACTCTGCAGTGAAAGGAAATTCTGACGTAAACAGGGAGATAGAAACTAGGCCAATGAGGCCAAGTGATTAAATTACCAGGGCGTAATCCCCCAACTGGGAGGAATCCAAGAGGAAGAAGGAGGTGTGTCCATCTGTGTGAAAATAAAGCATTACACTTAAAAGTAAAGGCATTTTCCAAAGTCCTTTAAAGGGCAAATGGTAACACAGTGATGATAAGAGTAATATTACCTTGCACATTGCCAGGCATTTCAGGTCTAGAAAACATTACAGATTAAGCAAAGGCAGTGATGAGGCCGGAGTTAAGTATGCTATTATATGGGAAAAGTTAAGAGGGTAACTCTGAGAGCAGTAGATGGTGACAGGGAAGAAAGTTATGAAACCCGCTTCACCCCACCAGGCATCTCTGTGACCTGCATGTGGTCAAGTCCAGGCTCAGAGGAGGTAAGAATGGGCTTCTCGGCCTAAGTCCTCTAGGGCCTATGATTTTCATCTCTCTAGTGTGTTTCTTCAATGTTTGCAGACTGTCTGATGTGGATGTATGCTCTTCTCGGGGGGCACCAGGCCTTCCTGTGCACATAATTATTTTTTATTTTAACCTTGTGATTTCCTTCTTCCTTTCTAGTGGTAACTCTCAGCCTCGAATCCTGGGTATTTAATTGCATTTTTGCCCAGCACCTGGTGCAAGTGGCAATTAGCTTTAAAAAAAAACTGAAGTGACATTCACATCACAGAAACTTAACACTTCAAAATGTATGATTAAGGCCTGACACAGTGGCTCATGCCTGTAATCCCAGCACTTTGGGAGGCCGAGGTGGGTGGATCACTTGAGATCAGGAGTTCAAGACCAGTCTGGCCACAATGGTGAAACCCTGTCTTTACTAAAAATACTAAAATTAGCCGGGCGTAGTGGTGCATACCTGTAATCCCAGCTACTCGGGAGGCTGAGGCAGGAGAACTGCTTGAACCCAGGAGGTGGAGGTTGCCATAAGCCAAGATCATGCCACTGCACTCCAACCTGGGTGACAGAGTGAGACTCCGTCTCAAAAAAAAAAAAAAAAAGTTCGTGATTCAGTGGCATTTAGTAGATTTGCAACATTATGCAACCACTACCCCTATCTAGCTCCAAAATGACAATTAGCTTGTGCTGATGTTCAGTATTTCTAATAGCTGCAGTGTTGAACCCTCACCATGTGCCATGAATGAATTTATATATTCAGCATAGTAGTTTAATACAAGTGCACAACGTACTTAGAATGTCAGCCAGGCTCTGTGCCGAGTTCTGCTGAAAGCACTTAGCATTTGCTGCTGTTATTGCTCAGATGTTCCAAGCTTGAAGCACGCTCTATAAGTGAGGTAGGAAAGGTCGAAGAACAAACTGCTGCTATGTTTCTTTCTTCTTGTTTGAAAAGCTTAAAATAAAAAGGAGGTCTAATTATTGGATGTTGTCTAGTGTATTTTAAGCCCCTGAAAATGGGACCATCTTATCTGTCTTTGTGCTTCCAATACCCAGTGCAGGACGTTCATCCCGTTATGTAAATTCCCACCCATACACCCATAGGTACAGTATTTACTTTATATTTGAGGAAAACTCAACTCTCGTGTGTGTTGATTTTTACCTCAAAAATGATGTCTCTTGAAGAGATGAAAGCCAGGGGCAGTAGCTCACTCCTGTAATCCCAGCACTTTGGGAGGCCAAGGGTCAGGGGATCACTTGAGGTCAGGAGTTCGAGACCAGCCTGGCTAACATGATGAAACCCTGTCTCTACTAAAAATACAAAAATTAGCCGTGTGGTGATGCATGCATGTAATCCCAGCTACTCTGGAGCCTGAGATGGGAGAATCACTTGAACCCGGGGGGTGGAAGTTGCAGTGAGCTGAGATTGTGCCACTACACTCCAGCCTGGAAGACAGAATGAGACTCTGTCAAAAAAAAAAAAAAAAAAAAAAAGAAAGATGAATAAAAAGAAGAAATGCTGTGGCTTTAGATCTGGAAAGGACATGAGAGAACATTTTGCACCATTAATTTACACAGAAGTCCAGAGGGTAGTAAAATCATGCAACCTGGAGAAGATTGCCTTGTGGATGGCCCAGGTTTGCAGAGCTCACCTGCCAAAGTGAAATCCTTTGTCTATGTCTCCACTGAGGACACAGTCAGAGCAGCCCACGGATGAGGGATGGCAGTAGGATGGCAAGAAATTCTCATGCAAAGTTTCCTACCTGGGAGACAGTCTCATTTTCTTGGGGGGGGTTATAATCAGCAATCCTAAAGACAGGGAGATTGAGTTGCTGCTTCTAGGCAGAGACAGGTAAGGGATGCAGGACCAGGGGAGAGCCTGAGCTCCCCTACCTGTACAAGTTTCTCAGACGGCATTTGTCTGCTTGGATTGCTGTAACAAAACACCACAGGCCAGATGGCTTCAACAACAGAAATGTATTTTGTTACTCTTCTAGAGGTTGGGAAGTCCAAGATCAAGGTGCCAGCATGGTTGGTTTCTGGTGAGGGCTCTCCCGTGGCTTGCAAATGGCTGCCTTCTTACCATGTGCTCATTTGGCCTTTCCTCAGTGCTCGTGTGCTGGGGTTGGGGGAGAAATACTAATCCTATGGCATCACGGCCCCATTCTTATGACCTCATTTAAATTTAACCTTAATTATTTCCTTAGAAGCCTGTGGTGTTATGATATGTTGGTTTTTGTCCACAGTTTCTGGCTCATAATTCCCATATCCCATTGTTACAGTCTTTTGTTATAAGGCTGGGTGTGTGAGGCCTCAGGGACGGGCCTCAGGAAACAGAATCTCTCTCCTGCCTTCCTTTCACCTGCCCCAAGGCGGGACTCTAATCTTTCCCCACTTTTCTGATTGTAGGTCTTAAGACCCTCCTTTGCAAAGGTCCTGCCTCATACTCTGGGGGAAGGAAGGCTTCGGTAAAAACCCAAGCAGACTGGGTTAGGAGAGCTTCCTGACAGCTGTACACATGGAGGCTCCTGGAGGGCTGGCACACCCAGAGAGGGCTTGGAAACTGCGTGCCCCTTCTCCCAAACCTCGCCCTACACATCTCTTTCTCTGCATCCTTTGCAATATCCTTTATAATAAACTGGTAAACATAAGTAAGTGTTTCCCTGAGTTCTGTGAGCTGCTCCAGCAAATTAATTGAACCCAAAAGAGAGTCATGCGACCCCAACTTGAAGCCAGTTGGTAGGAAGTTCCGAAGGCTCAAAATTGCAACTGGCATCTGAGGGTGTAGGGGGCATTCTTGGGGACTGAGCCCATAACCAGTGGGATCTGATGCCATCTCCCGGTAGATACTGTCGGAACTGAATTGGAGGACGCCCAGCTGGTGTCCACTGCTTGATGCATGGGGGAAAACCACACGCTTTTGGTCACGAAAGTCTTCATCATCACAGAAGTCTATTGTTGTGGTGGTGTGAGAGCAGAGGAAAAACCTAGTTTGAGAGACTTTTCCCCTACATAAGGCCCAATCTCCAAATATATCCACATTGAGGGGTAGGGTTTCAACATATGACTGTGAACATATGTGAACATACACATTCAGTCCACAGTACAGAGCATGAAGAGCTCATGTGGCCCAGAGCAGAGGCTCATTTAAAAAGCAAACAGGAATCCACATTTGATACCACAAAATGAGTATTTTCTCAGTGCAGCCACAGGCTTGTTTCAATTTACCCAGGCAGGGGCTCAACAAGCCATGCTTGTTACCTTTGGGTTTGGGTTTTTGCTTTTGCTTTTGCTTTTGCTTTTGTTTCTTAGCAGTAGCAAGTCAGCACACTGAAGGGGACCCATGACCTTTTGTCCTGATGAGATGGAGAACAGAACTAATGTCTTTTCAAGTTCCCTCCCACCAAATTTGAAGCTAAACGCCAATCCTTTAGACACCAAGCCCAAGCGTGCAAATGTCACAGTGTGACAGATCTTACTGGCTCTGCCAAGTGCTGCTGATTTGAGCGAGGGGACTTCTACACAGCTGGAAACTGTTCTTCCAGGTCATTGACGCATGGGCCCCACTGGCCAGCACTGGGAGGGGCCATTACTGGGGACCATTTGGCAGAGGGCTGGTGGCAGGCTTCCAGTTTGACAACAGACAGTCCTGAGCTGACATGGATTTGTCCATCTTGTCCTCAACACTGCAGTGAGGACTTCCCGTGCCATTATGGGAAGCTTGAGTGGTTGTACTTTAATAAAAAATTAGAAATAACAGGGAAAAAAATGAAGAGGGCTATGTTCACTCACATGTGTATGTGAAACAGTAACATAAAGAAAGTATTCCCATCTTCCAGATGAGTACTTTTTGCTAGTTCACCCTCCCACAAGCAGAACCACCTGGAATCTCATTCTTAGTTGTCCTATGAGTTTCTATTAAATATTAAATACACACTTTAGATACAAGCATCGATCTTTCAACAAATTTTGGTGGAGTAATCCTGGGTTCCTTCCTCAGAACACTGGATCAATTTCACAAACAATTTCTTCGCAAGGCTCCTCCCAGGAGCTGTCATATTTGAACACGATTCTGCAAATTATACCCTAGAATTTATCCAAAAAAATTATTACTTCAAAGATGAGGTTAATCAGTATAAACCATGGGAATGTTCTAAGCTGACCAAATGTTCTGCTTTGCAGATGTAGATAGTTTTTCTTCTTCCTTTCCATTCTAGGTGCCTTCTATTTCATAGTCTCGGCTAGTTTTCCTGGCTAGAACTTCCAGTACTTATTGAATACTTATTTATGCCAGGCACTGTGCTAGTGTTTTATGTGCATCGTTTCATTAAATTCTCCAAACAACCCTGTGAAGAAAATGGCACCACTGATCACATGTTGTGCATAAGCCAACTTGGACTTACAGGGGTGAAAAGACCTGCTGAGGTTTCCCAACTAAGTCACAGAACTTGGATTTGAACCTGCATCTTTCTGATTCCACAGCCCGTGGTCTTCAGTTATAGTCCAGGTTTCCTGTCTGCTTCTAAGGAATTCCTCTGCCCCTCCAAATGGGGACAGGGTGAAGAGCTCCTAATGTCTTCCGGATAAACTGGAGACCCAAATAAGTGTGTGAATAGTAACTATGCATGTATGTAGTTTATGCATAATAACCCAAATAATGGTTGAGTTGCCATGAAGACAGCTCTTTAAGTTTGACAACACTGTGCTTCTATATACCCACATCCCCGACCCTCTGCAACCATGGATGGGGTTTCTACTCACAATTACTAAAAAGGAAGTAGGAAGAGAAGAAGGCAAATCCCAGAGCAAAGGGGCTGAGGGCTGGACTGGCTCCCCTACCGTGTCTAACGTAGCAAGAGAGAGGGATGAAGACACACGAAGTGACTATTTTCTTTTCTGGTGGACTGACTCTGAATAATAATGGCAGGGGACTATTCTCAGGTGCTTTGCCCCTAAGAGTTGAGGGAATAGAATAAATGTCCATGTAGCTAATTTCAAAAAATCTGAATATTTCTTTTTTCTTTTTTTTGAGATGGAGTCTCGCTCTGTCGCCCAGCTGGAGTGCGGTGGCACTATCTTGGCTCACTGCAACCTCTACCTCCCAGGTTCAAGTGATTCTCCTGCTTCAGCCACCCGAGTAGCTAGGATTACAGGCACATGCCACCACGCCTGGCTGATTTTTGTATTTTTAGTGGAGACGAGGTTTCACCATGCTGCCTAGGCTTGTCTCAAACTCCTGACCTCAGGTGATCGACCCACCTCAGCCTCCCAAAGTGCTGGGATTATAGGCATGAGCCACCATGCCTGGCCATAATCTGAATATTTCTATAGCAGGAAAGGAAACTAATATGCTCTGAGCATCCATGTTCAACATGCACACTTACGTATTACCCAATACGTATTAGCCATGTAATCCTTTTAGAGCCCTGTGGTGGAACTATTTTAAAGAAGAGGGAGCTGAGTGTCAGCGGAGTTTACATCTTGCTGAAGTCACATGGTTAGCAAGTGGCAGAGCTGGAGCGTGCACAGGCTTGTCTGACATCCCCACTGTCAGCCTGTACTGTAAGATTCTGGCTGGCTTCTCTGACTCCCCAGAGAAAGAGTAAATGACAATCCAGTGCAGTTTAAGGCAATCATCTTCAAGCTGAAGTACAGATCCCTGTCTGACCCTACACCAAATCTTTCCATCTGGTACCTGCATTTGGATAATTTTAAGAAAATCAGCTGGGTGCAGTGGCTCACACCTGTAATCCCAGTACTTTGGGAGGCCAATGCAGGTGGATCACCTGAGGTCAGGAGTTCCAGACTAGCCTGACCAATATGGTGAAACCCTGTCTCTACTAAAATTACAAAAATTAGCCTGGCGTGGTGGTGTGCACCTGTAGTCTCAGCTACTCAGGAGGCTGAGGCAGGATAATCGGTTGAAATTGGGAGGCGGAGGTTGCAGGGAGCCAAGATTGCACCACTGCACTCCAGCCTGGTCAACAGAGCAAGACTCCGTCTCAAAAAAAAAAAAAAAGAAAAGAAAAAAAGAAAATCAATTTTCAACTCTTCAGCTTCTATGACCTCTCTCTCCTAAAAATTGATTGGTCTAAGGACAAGGCTTTGTTTTTCTCCTTTCCCACCTCTCCTGCCAAAATTTTTCTTCTCCTATTTTATAAAAACAAAAACAAACAACAACAAAGGCTTATTACGCAGCATTGTTCCAGGTGTAAAATCCTCCAGGGCATCAAACACAGTAACAATTTAAAAAACTATAAACTCTCTTCCATTTCATTAAGACAAATGTCCAGTAAAAATTTTAGTTTTGTGCTTATAATTATTTTTTAACTTTGTAAAATATTTATATTGTTATGTCAAATAATTTATTAATAATTAGAATGGCATCTCAATCCAGAAGAAAAGTTTTAAACGTACAAATTTAAAAACATACATATACATACACATTCATATATATATTTATCACAGAACCATAGGATAGAGTATACAAGACAAACATAAAAATATAATACATTAAGAGGACTCTTAAAGAGAATTAGAATACAGATACAATGTCAAGGAGAAAAGGGAATGATGTGGAATTTCCTTCTATTAAACAAGAGTTTGTACTTGTATTTTTTAAATGGATGATGGTGGGTATTAAACCATTCAGTTGGATACATTTAAGAAAGTTAATAACAGTTATATTTTGAATTGTAGAATTTTACAAAGTTAAATCCTTTGCAATTACACAAACTTATGATGAAAAAACTTAGATGTCAACTGAAAAATATGGGTGGGGGTACAAAGTTTTTCGGACTATTTTAGAGGGTACATAAGCCAAAATGGTTATGGATAATTTCTTTGGTATATTCTCATTCTCTGCTAACTGGCCATCTATTAAAAAATATACAACTCTCCATTAGCCATACTCAAATAACTCACTTTGTTAACCTTAACCATGTGGCTGGTTAACAGAGAGTTATTTGCAGAACTTTTTAGCTGTTCTGGAAAGAGTGAGGGAGGGAGAGAGGAAGGGAATGGGTGACCTCATCATTCACGAGACCACACCGAAAATTCCCCTCCCACTGGCGAAATGAGCACCTAGGCAGTGGGCCCCCAGCTATTGCTGCCTTATTCTCTTCCCAGGTGGCGTTGGGTCCTAATCCTGTCAAGGCTAGAATGCAATTGTCCAGCTGGTACTTTCTTAACATTGTCAATGGCCAGGTTTGCAATAGAGAGTAGCTTGCAAATAATAGTGCCCCACAGGTGTAAGGAGACGGAGTCCCCTGTGTTATTAGCAAAGGTCTTTGAAGGACCCAATCCCTCTGAATGCAGAGTGTTCCCTTTATTATTCTACTCCATTAGGCGTGTTTTCTTTTGTTCTCTACAAGCATGAGGCTTTAACTTCTGGAATATTGAATTCCATCGGCTCCCCTTCTCCTCCTTCCCCAGGCTACTGAAAATTGGTTTCTATCCTCAACTGCTTGCCCCACCCCCTGTTCTTCTCCTGGTCATGGTGAATTTGGACCTGCAAAAGCCTTGTATCAGTTTCAATTATTTTTAAATATAAGATAATATTGGTCTTGGCACCAAGGCTTCTCAGAAGCGCTCCTCTTTGCTCTCTCAAAGTGAACCCATTGCTCCCAATTACAGACCTTGCTTCTGTTGCTTTCTCAGCCCAAGTTCAATCCTGTGTGAACATCTCTTCCTTGCCTTTTCTGGTTCATGTTCTGGGGATTATTCAGAGTGACCACAAGCCTTGTCTTTTCTTCTCATCAAATTCTGACAATATCCTTAAAATATTGGTTTTGGTAAATCTGTAGAGTCCTGCTCTTCAGTAACCTATATTATTAGAACAGGGCTCCCAGGTAGCTGGTTACCTTAGGTTTCTTTCTTTCTTTCTTTCTCTTTCTTTCTTTCTTTCTACTTTTTCTTTTCTCTTTCTTTCTTTTCTTTTTTTTTTTTGTAGAAAAGGGTCTTGCTATGTTGCCCCAGCTGGTCTAGAACTCCTGGCTTCAAGCAATCGCCCCGTCCAGCCTCAGCCCCTCAAAGTGCTGGGATTATAGGCATGAGCCACCACACCCAGTCATCTTAGTTTTAAGAGGGCCCAAACTTTCCCCTGGGTCTGAATTAAGCTCTGGTTCCACAATTAGCTTCTTTTTTTGGTGGAGGAGGGGCCTTGAACTACTAAAGTGATGCATTCTGGGATGCAGGCAGCCTACTGATGGCTCCCGAGTCTGGGTTTGAATCCTAGCTACTCCGAAGACTAACTGCATGATCTTGGGGAAAATTAATTACCTCTTTGAATCTCAATTTTCCTATTTGGAAAATGGGAATACTCGCTCCTGCCTCTCAGGATTGTCATCAGGATTAATCAAGATAATGCTCATCAGGTACATACTTAATTTAGTGTCTGATCTCTAGCAAGTGCCACAAAATGGTAGCTATGGTTCTAAGTGAGCATACCTAACAGAATAGTCAAGACTTAAAGGTGAAAACTGTTCATGTAACTCTTTCCTCCACCTGATACTTTGTACTCATAGTTTACAAATTTTATTTTTGTTATACTTAAAATGCTAGACTAGAAATCTTTTCTATCCCCTTTTCCTTCTGGCATAATGAATTTTTGTGAAACTAACAAATTAAAGTAGCATTTGCTTTCTTCTATATTAAACACAATCATTTGTTTTACCCCTGAAATCTGAGTCTCTGTTTCAAAGACTCGGTTTTGTCGATTCCTTCTGGGATTGCTTTTCATCAGTGCATTCCCGGAGTCCCCAGCCTTTAGAAATCGCAGGATGCACCAGCCATCATGTGCATACTCAATTTTCAGAAAGCATCTGAAAAAGCTCAGCTTCGGAGATTGATGGTTCTCAGCTTTCAGCTTTGGTTTCTCTCAGCCAGAGCACCATTTGGATCTGGGCCTAAGAACATAGTCACACAATGTCAGAGTATTAGTATTAAGTAGGCGATGCCCCTCTTCCTGCCTCTCGGCCTCATTTAGAAAAACATGAGAAAATAAATCTAATCTCCTCATGGTTCCCTTGCACTGCACCACAGCAGGAATGTTATATGATTTCAAATTACTTATTAGAAATATTCCTATGGGTATCGTGTTGAGGATTACTTTTCCAAGGTTATTATAGTGCCTGTATCGTTAGGAAAATGAGGTGTAATTCTACCTGCTATCTCACTCCAAAGACTTCTACCTTTGGACAAAAACCAACTTCCAAGTCAAGGAGGAGGACATTTATCTTCTGTTTCACTCTCATTTTCAATCACATGTTGGAGGATGAGCTGAGGGTGGGGAAAAAACATTTTCTCAAACCCTTTGCTTCTAATAACACAGTAGAGGCTTATCTCTGCTTTCAAGGGAGACGATGTTGACACCCAGAGGGAGCTTAGAGTCAGAAAAGTCTGGTGCTAAGAATGGAATTGGTAGCATCACACTTGCACTGATGAACAGAAAACAAAGCTAAATGCTTATGCAACAATACAAGGCAATAGAACATAAGTACTGGCGGCCAGGGGACTACAGTCACAGGGAGATAAGCTGCGGAATTTAACTCCCAAGTGACCTTGAACTAGTCACTTCCCTTGTCTATGTCAAAATATCCTCCCTGGCATCTAGCCGTGTGTATCTGCTGTGTTATCGTATGCATCAGTTGTCTGCATTTTGGTTTACCTCAGGCAAATCTTTCAAATTCTTTGACAGCACTTACCATTTAATTATTTTCCAAGTTGACAGCTCACTCTTTCTGCAGGAAACACTAACATTTTAATTCTTTGCTTTACTGACATATGGATCTTCTAGTATTCACTTGCTTTTTCTGCAACATTCATCCTTGCTGGGGAGCCCATTGCAAAATGAATTGTACTGCCGTTTTTGTGGCAGAGGTATTTACAAGGGCAGTACAGCTTTCCCTAAAACCTTTGAAGCTGGCAAGGAAGCCTTCTTCTCCCCTTCTTCTTGTTCATTGAGAAACAAGAGAAGAGGAGAGAAGAAAAGCGCTTCCAAGCTCCAAGTCAGTCCTTCAAAGCAAGGTTCCTTTCCTTCCTGAAAGTGAATTCCACAAAATTAAAAAGTACTGGATTTGATTAAAAGCACAAACCCATTTCCAAACCAAATACCACTGATTTTTTGAATCGTCTTGCTTTTCCTAGTGCAGAAAATTGAGGGCTGACTTCATTTGCATTCACTCATATTTGTCCTTTAAGTTCAAAAGACATAATTGCTCTCTGGCTATGCAAACGTGGCTGGTCTTGACCTACTCAAAAATAATAAATCAAGTCCTTGAAAAGCTTTTGGAAAACATGAAGAACTCGACAACATTTGTTTGATTCTCATGACTAAGTCGTCTTAGCTAAAACAAAGTGAGAACATTATGCAATTATTTAGAGGAAATTCAGGACCTCTGGGACAGCCAATCATATAATTCAGCAAAAGTAGATTTGGGGGCCTGACATTTGCAGATACTTGCGCAACTCTCAGCTGTGTGAGCTGGTCCTAAGAGAGCTCCCACCTTCCATTCGCCCTTTTTTCCCATCCTCCTTCACTTCATGCCTTTTGATTAGTAGTAAAATGAATAAATCAAACCAACCCTAGCTTGGCTCTTATGAGATATGCTAAGAGAAACGAATATAAAAACAAAAATACCAAACTAAAGATATCCTCCTGAAACTCATTTCTCATTTACACACACACACACGCAGACACACACACACACACAACTAGACTTGTTGAGCAAATGTGAGCTTAGAAACTAAAGCTCAGGCCCAGATGTTATTAAGTATAAATATTTATAAGAGCCATAAAGATCCTGGCTAAGCTCAATTTTGCCTTAATGCAGCAAATGTTTCAAATTCGGCTCTTTTACCATTTGAAGCCTTTAGAAGGCAGGATACAGTAGAAGGCACATTACTGTTGGTGAGAGGAGGGCAGTTCCTCTTTTATGTTTTATGACCAGTTTTTCATTGAGGGGTATTGCTTTTCTCAGAAATCACTTCTCTCGGCCTGTCTTTTCCAAGAAGCCAGAAGAAAGTATGCTTGCTGTGGCTGTGCATTCAGGGGGCACCAGGGAAGCATTCTCCCTGTGAAAGGATGTAGGGACGCTAGATTCAGTTTGTCCTTCCTCATTGCAGTTATCGTGAAACACACAGCAACCTCCTAAGAGCCTCAGCTTTGTCACCCGTTGAATGGGTGTGTGATTATTGTAAGTGGAGCACGCTTAACTCATGCTTTTTGCCTTTGCAAAAATAAGCATCCACAATATTTAAACAGCTGTTTTAGTCACTTGTAGAGGCACAAACAAAAGAACCCATAGGGGCATAAGCTGTAATTTTATGATGAAACAGTTCAAACTCTATGATCGTTTGGGCTCTGGATTAAGTGTTTCCTTCTCCAGATTCTTGAAGAGGACCCAATGTATGAAATCGTTTTTGGGTTTTTTGTTGTTGTTGTTGTGTGTTTTTTTTTTTTCCTTTCCAAGATACGGTCTGTCTATGTTGCTCAGCTGGTTTTGAACTTCTGGGCTGAAGGGATGCTCCTACCTCAGCCTCCCGAGTAGCTGGGACTATAGGCCACCACTCTTGGTTATCATTATTATCCTGAATCCAAGTGGTTTTTGGTGAGAGACATCATCTACCTACATGTCTTCTCCACCTGTGAACCATGCAATTCCCTGCTTTCTAACATCCCTTTGGTTAAATATATCATGTTAACACATAACCTGGTACATACATGTTTAAAAGACGTATTACTTCATGGGATGATTCGTCTGCATACGGGGATGAAAAGAGCCTTGGTTGTCCCCCTAAGGATAAGTTCTAATATGTGAAATAATTCCCAGTTCTCTGGAAGAATCCTGAAGATTCTTCAGTGTTAGCTGGCAGTGGCCTGCGTGTGGACCCCATCTCTCCACTCTCGAGAGAGGGGGTGTCCCTCTGCTGAAAGCTCAGGGATGAAGGCCTGTGGCCCCTCCACAGAGCCTGGCTTTGCTGGGTTCTCAGCAAGGTCTCCAAATGTCCACGCCAGCCCCACCCCTGATCTCCTTCCCCCACTCTTGCTGCTCAGCCCCTTTTGGCTACTGGATCTGACAATTCATGACGACCCCGAGAACACTGATCTTCGTGGAGGCCTTCATCTGCTGGACACATCTGGAAAGTACTCCGAGGGGTCTACCTGGTTTTCCTGATTAATGTAGATGTAAAGATTTTATCAAGGCTCCTGGCGGCCGGACTTCAAGATGTAATCACAAAATCAATCCACATAGACTAACCGGGCATAGGCTTACTAAGAAGACATTCCACAATGTCAGGCACTTAATTAAGGCGCTCTGGCTCCTCTGCCCCTGATTGATTCTTTTCTTTCCCTAACAGGTGATGCTGGTCCTCTGGGTGGACGGGCCACTCCCCAGCCAGAGACCCCCCCTGCATTCAGAGCCTGCAGTTTGGTAAGAAGACCACCAGGGGGCACCCGTGCATCATCCCAGTCCCCAGGGACTGGACCGGAAGACCAACGGGATCCCTCTTCCAGCCCCCCAGCGAACTTGAAGGAGCAGCCAACTCAGCCTGCATTATCTGCTAGGCTGCATTTTGTTTGCTGAGCTCCGGGATTCTTCTCCGACCCTCAGGCATCTCTTAAGCATAATCAGAGACTCCTCCCATCTCCTCACCATCCCACTTTTTGCACCTTAGTGCATGGTGGAGCAGAGGACTGCCCCGCGCCGGGGAACCAGCCTGTGCTCTGGCCTGAGCACCTGGGAGTCCTAGCCACGCTGGCTTGCTTGACATAGAGTTTCCCACTGGAAATTCAAAAACTTCAGAAATGGGAGTTTTTAAAAATGTAAACACCTTGTGAAAAGTAGCCCAGATCAGAGATTGCCAACCTACTGCCCCTTGACGGATGCGAAGTTTTTTCTGCATTCTTTCATTCATTCATTCAGCCATCAGGTTCATCTGGCATGATTTTAGCACATGACCATTTAATTCATCAAAGATTTGTTTAGCGCCTAACATGAGCCGGGCATTGTGCTGGGGATATACCTGTACTCCAGTCATTTATAAAATGAGGCACTGTCTGACTCAGCCCAGAAGGACGTCATCCAGCCAGTCCTCTGTAACATCTGAGTATGCCTGGGCCAGAATCATCAACAGTAGCTTGGCTGCATGAGGCCCTGCCAATCGAGAAGCAATTCTACTGCCCCAGAGCAACAAAGGGCTCCAGAGAGGCTCAGACTTCATTGGCCCAGGGCAATCAGGAAGGCTTCATTCATTCATTCATTCAGTGGGTATTTACTGAGCACCTGGTATGTGCCCAGCAACAAAATGAATCAGAAATAAGCCAGGCTGGGGCAGCATTCTTCATCACATAGAGAGACTGCTCATTTGGTTGTACCTACATTGGGCCCCAAAATCTTGACTGTAGTAGCCAGGTAGCGTTCACCCAGTCCTGACTGTTATAGATAAAGCAATCTTGGAGGGCTTCTTTAACTCAAATCTTTATCAAGCTGCCAAGAGAATTTGTTTGAAATGATTGGTACTTTGGAAAGAGAAGTACATCTCTATCATTTACTATAGGAGTTTTTGCAAGTTCTTATTCTTGTTCACAAGAGACTCAGGAAGTGTGATCAAAAGGACTCTTCTGTCATCCGTGGAGATACTATGTCCTCTTCCGGTCCCAGGCCATTGGCCATCCGGAGGGCTTGTCTCTGCTGGGGCTCACATCTTTGGCATGGGTCTTCGTTATTGTGGCCAAAATGAGTGTCAACCACAAATTCAATAGTGTTAGAAACAGGACTTCTCCCATTTTTTTCTGTAAGTTAATTTCTGTTTCAAGGTGCTATTCTACCTGAGTGAAAGACACACATTTTCCATTTAACCAGGGATTCCAATCCCCATTTTTCCCAGGGTGATGTTGTAGCTGCAGGAACTTGACTAGTGTTGTGGCAAGGAGGTTGGAGGAAATGTGGTCCCTGAGTCATGTGTCCATGGAGGCCCCCCCGGGGCATCTGCTGAGCCTGTCCACACGCATGAGGCTCTCTTTGCCCTGCGCTGAGATGCAGAGGTGATGTTCTTTCTGCTGCTCCCATGAGGCTCAGCACCACCTGCAAACCCTCTCTGGGGTCTTGACTTCTCAGGACTCTGTCCAGGAAAATGTTCAGGATCCCCCTCAGCCAGCTTCCCTGGGATTTAATTCCCAGTCTTGAGGAGCATGTTTTTTCTAGACACCAGTGGAGGAAGTTCTTTTCCATTCTTGAGGTTTTTCCCTGAGAGAAACTTCCTGTACTTTCCGGTTTGCCTTGGAGGCACCTGATGATAGATTAGTGGGTCCAGGCTTCGGGAAGCCAAGGTAGAGGCAGCTCCCCTCTGCCTTCTAGATTTTCACAACTGCGCTGTCTCACCCTGAGGCAAAGCAGAGCAGGGGAGAGAAAAGAAGGAAGATTTACCAGGAGAGATTTTCAAAACCAGTTAATACTATTTCCAATAAAATCTCAAAAATGTTATTCTACCATACCAAGATGTCCATAGTTTTTATTTCTGCAGAAGTTCCAAGTTTGCTCATAGAACAGTTTGTGTGTGGCTCCAATAGGTGCTGCAGAAAGTTTGCTTCCAGATTTACATCCACTGCCCCAGCCTGCACCTGTCTCTCTTTACGGCAAGTCCCCGAGGCAGCAAAGGGGTAGATGTGCTATAGCTTGGTGGGAAAGCCTCTATCCATAGAATTTTGAGCTAAACCCATCAGCCACGAGCCCAAACACCACTTCACTTCTGTGGTTAAATCCACCACGTAACTTCCTTCAGGCTACAGTCCCTTGGGAGCCTCACGGTGTATCTGTGTCACACCTGCCCCCATAAATGGAATTTACTAGGCTCTGAGAGAACAAAAACAAGAGGCAAAGCCTCAGCCCTCAAACAGCTTACAGCATGGGCGAAAAGGACACATCTTATGTGTTTCAATATAAGAAAAGGAGTTCGATTTTGAACACACACTATATTAGCTGATTGCAGAAATTTCTGGAAATATAGCCATTAAGATGTAGGTGATAATTCAACACGGATACAGGACAAGATTATACTACTGAAAATAGTGAACGAACATCTTGAATATTCCCTGTGTCCCACGTGGTGTCCTAATATCTTCACATCCATCCTCTTTTTAACAAGGTTGCTGTTATTATTATCACCTTAATTCACAAGCAAAAAACGAAAAACAAAGATGAAGGAACTTGCAGTTGGGGGTCAAGGAAAGGCTGATGGCTCCAGATCCGTGGCCTAAGCAGAAGGCTTTTCCCCTGGTGTGTCTCCACCACGTGGTTGTGAAGGAACCAGCACCATCGTTTGTCTTCTGGATGATCTCACAGCACTGTGTGTGTGTGGTCCCTAGTTAGTGTCATTAGCTGACTCCCCAAACCTTCCTGGGATGTGGCTGTGAAATTTTATCTTACAACTTCAATTTAATTCCATAAACTTTTGTTGAATATCTACAGAAGGTATAGAAGTGAGGATGGGATTCAAAGATAAATCAGACGCGAACCCTAGCCATGGGACATTGCTAATTGGAATAGAAAACTGCAACCAGCTTGGTGCTGCAGTGCAGGTACTGAGAACCTCTGGGCTCCTGGTGAGGCTGCAAGACCAAATCCAAGACTACGGGCAGCCTCTACGAGGGGCTGACTCACCCCACAGACTCAGTGGAAAAAGTGCCCAGGACCCACGACACTTTTAGGGCCCCCAAAAGTGTTTTCTATTTTACATACAAAAATTAACCAGGTGTGGTGGCACATGCCTGTAGTCCCAGCTACTCGGGAGGCTGAAGCAGGAGAATCTCTTCAACCCAGGAGGCAGAGCTTGCAGTGAGCCGAGATTGCACCACTGCACTCCAGCCTGTGCAACAGAGCAAGACTCCGTCTCAAAAGAAACAAAAACAAAACAAAAAGTGTTTTTTATTTTTCATTAAAATCAGAAGAAAATGATGAATATAATACAATAATAATAATAAACCCACCTTGAATTATATTTGTCTTACATCAACACAGTCATAAAAACAATATCTATTGAATGGGTACAATGTACTGATGTGATAGATGTACCGAGTCCAGACTTCACTACTATGGCAATATATCCATGTAAAAAAATTGCACTGGCACCCCTTACAAATACAAATATGTATTTATTTAATGAACAGAGGAAGAAGCCCATGAAAGCAAAATTGCCTAGAGCCTGGGAAAGTCACCATGTGGCCCTGTAGTGATGGCTAAATATTAGCTATTCAACGCATATGGGATTTTATAAAGTACAGAAAACATTCCTCAGCTCTGAAGTACATACTCCGAAACTGGAGGGAATGTTTTATCCATGATCATAAATGGGGATCCAATATCTCGAAGTCCAACCTTCAGAGGAAAATGATCTTAGAAGCATGAGACATTGCCTTAAAAGCCCAGGGAAAGAAGAAAGGTCCAAATACCAGCATCCCCTTCATGAAACCCAAGCAGCATCACTGTGGAGTTTCTGTGGAGAATCCAGGAATTGCTGGGAAAGGGGCCTGCTTGCTCTCCCTGCGCTGAACGAGGATGTGAGGCAGCAAGAAGCAAAGTCATGCTCTGGAAACAGGCGAGTGTCCGTCGCACTGCTGGGGACTCCAGGAGGAGGCTCAGCCGGCTCACTCGCTGAAATGTCACTGCTCGTCAGTGGGCACAGGAGGCCTCGGTGGCTGCTGGCTGGGGAAGCAGGCTGGTGGTGTACATCAGGGCCTCCCACCTTCGACAGCCCAAGCTGGCCAGTCGCCTCAGAAGAGGTGCCGAAGCTGGAGCCCAGAGCGTTGGTTGGCCTGAGAGAGACTCGATTGTGCAGAGTGGGATGCCAGCTCCTGTTAGCACCCAGGTGGTGGGAGGACAGGCTCTGGAACCCAGAGGTTTAGGGAGCCCAGCCCAGAAATGGCACCTGCTCCTCAAATCTCCTTCCAGAAGTGATCCTGGATTTTAAGCTTTTTTCAAAGCCATTACAAGGACTTGTTGGAATGGGGTGAGGGCAGCTTAGCCAACACCCATGAAGGCTAAGATTAGACAGTGACTCATGCTTGCAAACGCTGACCGCCTCCACCTCATACCTGAAGTGCAAAGTGACATTTCTTACCCTTTCCCCAAATAAATCTTTCCTGTGCAGCGTTCTCTAAGGACCTCAAGGCCTGTCAAGGACTTGGCCCCTAGCTCATTGAAACCACAGTGGATTGCCAAATTTTGCAGATGTTTGCACTGACTGCTTTATGTTTTGTAATATCCCAGAGCTGTTCCCAAGTGATGCTCATCCATTCACCAAGTTAATGCTTAATAAGAATGATCTAAAAGGGTGACAGCTCCAAAAGATGACGAGAGGGAAACAGCCTTCAACGAGAATGGACGAGCAAAATAAATAAATAAATACAGCCCTGCCTCCACAGACTGAGGTGCAGAAAAGGGAACGCGTGTGTAGCAATTCCTAGGAAAAAAAAACAAGAAGGACAACAGTGTTTATTTATGAACATGGGCATGTTTGTGTTTCTCAGGAGGGCTGTGAGACCCCGGCAGGGCTTGGCGTGCTGGCGCTGGACTCAGGTGGAGATGAAACGTATAGATGGACCAAGGTGAGCTCTTACAAAAACATGGATCAATTTGATAGCTAAAAAGGGTCAGTTCCCAGAGCAAGAAAAGTTTAACTATGGAGGAAGCACACTGATCCCAGAGCTACAGAAATTGAATAACAATTCCTACTTTTCAACCTGCTTTTCAACCTGGATAATCTCATGTAATGTTAGAGAAAAATCCTGAAGGCACCGGTGTCAGTGTCTCTACAACAAGATAGAAAGACTGGGGATGTTCTGAAGGTCAACCAACAATTTGGTGGCAGGTCTGGGATGAACAGGCAGGTCTCTATTCCTTTTCAGTGGTTTTTGACATGTAAAGTGTTAAATGTCTTCACAGCTACAATGTATTGCATGTTTTACATATATTGTGTCTATCTTCACTTCAGTCCTACAGGAGTGGTATTATTCTCTTTATTTAAAGATGGCAAAATTAAGGCTCGGGGAGAGATTAAGCAACAGACCCAAGGTCACAGTTTATTCAGCAAATATTAGGCCTCTATTTTGTGCTAGGCCTGGGGTTTCCCAGATACCAGGCAGAGTGAGCACAGTTCAGAAGAAGAAACTCCTGAAACGTCTCAGCCGAAACAACCTGTATTTTAAAGAATTTTTCTCTCAAAGGCTAAAACAAGCATTTGGTGCACCATGGTTTTTTGTGCTAACAGGCTGAATTCCATGTAGAAATGAGAGAAATGCTGAAATTGTTTGGAAGGATTGCAGATGTATGCAGGGTTCATTTTATTAATTAAGCAGGCCTGGATGCTAATTCAGTTGCTATGCACCAGAGCTCCCGGGAAATGCATGCCGAGGCAGAAAGACATACACAGAAATCTTTAAAGAGATTTGTATGTAATGCAGGTAGGAATTTTGGAGGATGGGAGGTGTCACGTGGCTGCACATGTTTTGCAGCACAGAATCCAGTTGCTTGAAAGTTGTGCCTGTGGTCTGTGCCATCCCCAGCCACACACCAGCTGGAGGGATACATATCACAGTAAGAAAGCAGTTTTTTGTGTGACTCTGGACCTACCCACTTTGCAGGAATCCCAGGCTGCCTCAGCTTTCCCCCAGCTCATCATATGGCCCAGGGGTTTGAGTGAGCTTGCTACCTCCGGGTACGCACCAGGCTCCTGCCTGCACCAGCTGCAGCTGCTTCCTCTCGTTGGGAAGCTGCTGGTGCTGCTGAGGCCTGCCATCCCCCTCCAGCTGGAAGCTGCCCTGGCTGACCTTTGGCTGCCCTGTCCCTGTCCCGCTGCAGAGACTGGCCTCAGGGGTAATCCTGTCTTTAACACACCACCTCCTCTCCCAGAGGTCACAGAAGACTGCATCCAGAGCTGGCCTTGTCTGGAGGAGGTTTTAATGAAACAGTTCTATTTATTTGTGTTGCTGCCTCTGTTGCCTG
Organism: Pan paniscus; assembly: GCF_029289425.2. Taxonomy (NCBI): domain Eukaryota; kingdom Metazoa; phylum Chordata; class Mammalia; order Primates; family Hominidae; genus Pan; species Pan paniscus. The sequence continues at coordinate 35,246,443 of NC_073263.2, read as the reverse complement.
GGGCCATGGCATGGGTTCCCAAGAGGGGAGGCTGAGGTTTGGGGGAGGACACTCGGAGGGGACAGCAAACTTTCTCCCCAGTCACCTAGCCCCTGACACTGACCTGCTGTCCTTGCACCAATCCTGTGGCCTTTCTCCTGTTTTTCTCCCAGTCGAATCCTAGGTTGAATACAGTTTCATTTGCACCCTGCAACACTCACTAAAAGTAAACCGGTTTTCCCAAATGTTCACGATTCCACCAGAGGGAAAACAAAGGTCATTCAGTCATATGGAATCTGATTAACACAAAGCTCCAGACACGCACTCCTGGATTAAATGCTTTCTTAAGCCACTCCTGCCCCGGGGACAGCAGGAGCTATTTTAACTGTGGTGGAAGACCCAGCGGTTTGCTGAAGTTGCCCAGTGGGATGCATTTAGTATCCATATTTCAAGGCAGCTTTCCTAATGCTATTTTTACATTATGCATTTTTAAAGAATGAAACTATTGCTTGGATTTATAAGGAAAGGAATAGAAGAACCAATTTTATACATTGGAATAAAAGATTTTAAAAATCACTTTTAACAAGAATCAGGTTTACTGAGGTCTAACATACATGTAATAAAATTCATCCTTTTTAGTGTACAATTTGGCAACAAATATAGTGCCACCACTGCAATCAAATTTTCAGCCCCTTCTCTCCACCCCGTAAAAAAGTTTCCCTGGCCAGGAGCCATGGCTCATGCCCGTAATCCCATCATTTTGGGAGGCCGAAGGGAGAGGATCGCTTGAGGCCAGGAGTTCAAGACCAGCCTGGGAAACATAACAAGATCCTGTCCTAAGGAAGAAAAAAAGCTTCCTGTGACCCTTTGCAATGAGCCTTCCACCCTGCAACCTCCAGCCCCTGGCAACCGTCGATCTGTTTTCTGGCCCTGTAGTTTACCTTTCCCAGAATATCATATAAATGGAAGCACATACTTTATAGAGTCTCTTGTGTCTGGCTTGTTTCACACAGGGGACGCCTTTGAGGCTCATCCACATTGCTGCACGTATCAGCAGCTGATTTCTTTTTGCTGTTGAGTCGTATTTCCTTATATGGGCGTGCTGCAATTTGAATATCCTTTCACCAGTAGATGGATGTTTAGATTGTTTCCAGTTTTTAGCTATTAATAATAAAGCTGCTGTGAACTTTGTGAGGACATATGTTTTCATTTATTTGAGGGTAAACACCCATTAGTGGGATTGCTGGGTCATTTGGCAAGTATATGTAGAACTTTTTTTTTTTTAAGAAAGGGGGAGTTTAGGAATGTTGCTGGGTGGTTCATACAGGAAGTGAAATATCAGAGTGATGAGTTTGAAGAGTCAGCTCAGTTCTGGGCTCCATGGTGCCTTTCAAGACCTCTACCCATGGCCTTGCTGTGAGTTGGTAGACTTACTTTATTGCATCGTTGGTCTAGACACAAAGGAAGGGGCAGATCAGTTTCATTCTTAGGTGTTTCCACCTCTTACCAGCGGCATGGCCTCGGGCAAGTACTTGAGCTCATTGCGCTTCTGTTTCCTCAGCTGTAAAGTGAGCATTCCAGCAGGGATGCTGTGAGGGTGTTTTGTTCTTTACTGTGTACTCCAAATGCAGCCAGGAGGATTTTTTTTTTTTTAAGTATACAAGTGAAAAGTGTAGAACAATGCCTGGCACATAGCAAGTACTCAATAAACACCACCAGTTTAAAGTCAGAATCAGAACTAGAATTTCAAATGAAAAAGATTGTGGCAGAGCTCATTTGTCTTCCTAGAAAGCACTGATATTTTTAATTAAATATGCTCACCAGATGACATGAAGAATGTGTTCATTCATTCATCACTTCTTTACTGAGTGCCTGCTGTGGGCCAGGTGAGGAGGCCCTGTCCCGATTCCTACAGAATTTATAGTTCAGGAGGAGAGAGAGGTAGAATGAAAGGCCTGTGTTATAAGTAATTACAAACTCCTCCAGTAAGTACATCAAAAGAAAAGGACAGGGGGCTTGCAAAGAACATCCAATGGGAGAAGTCATGCCACTAGCACCACCAACCCACCTTGCGTGAGTACCGCGCATTGCAGGCTAGAACTTTAGGTCAGTTATTGACTCTGATTGAAGGGAAGTGGAGTCCAGCCCCTCCTGACCTCCTCCCATGATGGCTGGAAAATCATCTCCTCCTTCGTTTAATATTCATCAGCAAACATTTACCTGGTGCCCTTTAAAATCAAACTACTGTCCTAGGCATGGAGGAAACGTACAGGCAGGATGCAACATCGCTTCTCCTGCCAGGGAGTTGACAACATCGTGGAGGATGAGACCAGGCTAATACACAGTGACAGCTCCTCTCCCTGCTGGAACTGCACAGATGAAAAGGATCATGAAACCTTGATGGGTTAACAGTTAAGCACCATTTCCCCGACCCAGATTCACCAAGGGGATGATGCCACTGGAACTCGGGGCACACACTGGCCACCTTTGCCAAATGGGGCCCACAGAACTGGAGGGCCTTCTCCTTGGGGGCCATGAGGAGGGGTGAAATCCCCTGAGTAGGAGGCCGTAGAGCAACAAAAGACCAGGGCTCAGTCCCCCGCTGCAGCCAGATGGTGTTTGCCAGAGATTTCCAGAGGAAACTGAGTGTGAACGAGCAGCAGTCTGCGGTGGAGATATGTAACATGTCTTGGCAAGTAACAACTGTTTCTGAACATTGGAAAAGGTACTGGCTGCTGAGAAGCCATTCCTGATGTGCAGGAACGAAAGTGTCAGTGGGAACCTCCAGGACTGCTCTTCTCTTGGGTCTCGGCCGGGTCCAGCCAATGGCAGTGAGTGGACAAATGGTCGAGCTAATATAATCCATAGGTCTTACCTGATTTCTTACCTGAGTTGCCAGCTGTGCTTTCTGAAGGCCTTCTAAGCACTAAGCATGGAGCTCAGTCCTATGGGGCATCCAAGATGACGATATAGGTTGTGTTAGGTTTTCAGTATCCCCAATTCTTTTGGGGTTCTCCTCCTTCCCCATCCCAATCAGGTGCTGCTATGGGGCCACCCATCATGGTATCCTCCCCCTTCTAGTCATGAGACGGTCACATGTTTCAGCCCAATCTTTCTACCCCTTCCCCTGGCAACAGTGGTTGAACTTGGGCTGGTCATATGACTTGAGTTGGGCCAACTAGGGACTTTTATGGGACTTCTCAATTTGGGACCACAGGTGTGATGGCTTTGTGATACACTACTGTACTGAATTGCATTTCTTAGAATTCCTTCTCCTGTATGTTTTCAGACAGGGTGGGCCGTAAAAGACATGCTTTCAGGAGACTGTGAGGACGAGGACGGAAAAGAAGCAGTAGCCCTGTGTAGTACACACACCCTTCTTCCCGGTTACTCAAACACTCATACAGATGCTGCTGTGAAGGAACTTCACAGGTGTGCTTGAAGCCCCTGATCAGCTGGTGTTAAGTTACGGAGACTACCCTGGATGGGCATAACTTGCAAAGCTTTTAAAGACAGCTTCAGCTTTCTCCAGACATGAGCTTCTGCTTGTGTCTGTGGAGCCCTGCCTGCTTCTGATCTTGCCTTCTTGAAGCCTGCCCTAAAGATTTCTGATGTTCTTAGCCAGACAGTTCCTCACGATCAATTCCTAGGGATGCGTGGGTTTGAGAGTATGTGTCCTACAGATTCTGTTTGCCTGGCTGGACCCTGACTGGTACAGCGAGAGACAGAGTTTTGCCTTTGAATTATTATGGTAGTAGAGTCTGCTAGTTGTCCTACGCATCTGTTCTCTTCTCTCATTAGACTGGAACTCTTGAATTTCAGCTAGGCTCATCACCACCCACAGATTCAAAATTCAAAACAGGCTGGGTATAGGGGCTCAGGCCTGTAATCCCAGCACTCTGGGAGGCCGAGGCAGACAGATCATTTGAGGGCAGGAGTTTGAGACCAGCTTGGGTAACATGGTGAAACCCTGTCTCTACTAAACATACAAAAATTAGCTGGGCATTGTAGGGCGCACCTGTGGTCCCACCTACTCGGGAGGCTGTGGCAGGAGAATTGATTGAATCTGGGAGGTGGAGGTTGCAGTGAGCTGAGATTGCACCAGTGCACTCCAGACTGGATGGGAGAGCAAGACCCTGTCTCAAAAAAAAAAAAAAAAAAAAACCTCAAAAGAGAAGTAAAATATATAGTAGTCCCCTTTTATCCAGAGGGGATACATTTCAAGACACCGAGTGAAGCCTGGAACCATGGATAGTACCTAATCCTGTATTACTATTTTTTTTTCTATACATACATATTTATGATAAAGTTGAATTTATAAATTAGGCACAGTATTCTTGAGCTCTGGGACCATTGTTAAGTAAAGTAAGTGTTACTTGCACACAAGCGCTATGATGCCACCTGAGGGCTGAGGGCAGAATCTGTCTTCACATACACTGCACACTATTTTGGCCAATCTCAGCCAAGGCGGAGGCGGGGCTGCCCCCTCAGGTGACCTGGGATGCACCCTTCACTTCCTACACCCACCCTGGCTCCCCAAACCCAGTCACTCACACCCACAGCCACAGTAGTTGCACAGCTGTGTGAATTTATTAAAAGCTGCTGAATCAAACACTTTAAAAAAATGAATTTTATGGTAGGTAAGTTACATTGAAATAAAGCTGATATGCAAAAAGTGTATTAAAAATAAAGTATCACACAGAAAAACACAAATAATGAAAGGAAACTGAGAATGGCATTCTGGGGAATAAGTACCTTACCCAAGGTGGAAAGAGGAGGTAGATAATCAACAGAGAAAGTGGGTATTGGGAGAGGCAGGAGGTCCTGTCCCCCCACAGGAGGAGCATCAGAAGAAGTGGGCAGGCAGCTGCTTCAGGCACTGCCAAGTGGTCAAGGAAGAGTCGAACCAGTACAAAGGGCATGAACCAACCAGGTCACCAATGTCCCCAAGAGAGCCACGCTGGCAGTGACTTGCAGAGCTGGGTGTGGGTGGGAAGAATTTGAAGAAGTAACAGGGTGAGGCAAGCTCTTTAGGAAGACCTGAGTACATTTTTTATCCAAAAGCCACTCCCCTCCCTGACTCCCAGTGCTAGTGCAGTAGGAACAGGCTGAGAGGGCAGGAAGAAGGGGTGGCCTGGCCAAGGAGTAAGGACCGAGGTCTTTTCCAAGTTATGATCTTTTCTCCTTTACCTCTGGTAAGCGTTACTAGCAGGCATATTTGCTTAGGATATTAGAAAACTTAGTTTCTCAGGCCTAAAACCCCTTTGACATGATAATAATAATTGTAACTTATTTATTAAGAGTTATACTCTCAATAAATTGGACATAAGCATAAAGTGGTTTTATTCCTTCCAATAACTGTCCCTTGATAATGTCATGTTGAAACATTTTTCTTACTAAAGGCCAACTAAGGTCCCTTCATCACACCATTTTGACTTGACTCTATAATTATTCATCATTCTTGGTTACTAAAACAGATTTATTTCAGCACTGAAAGCTCAGTCCTTACCACTGAAAAGGGCTATAACTGCTTTGAGCAAAGGAGTGGGTGCGATTTGGCTTTGAGTCCCCTCTTCAGTAAGAGTGGGCTCCCCAACTCCTGGGCAGGAAGCAGGCAGTCTACCCTCATGACTGTCATGGTGGGGCCATGATTTGGCCCCTCGGTGCTCATGCTCTGCTCTCCTGGCGGCCTCACCAGAGGTGGTTGCCTTCACATGGGCAGTGTGGGAGCTTTCTCCTTGGAGAGCTCTTCAGTTTCACCTCCACCACTGAGAATAATTCAGCCCCACCAGTAATACTGGTCCTCAACCCATTCTCCAGATGGGATGTTCCATTGATCTTGAAGTGTCCCTGGTGCTCGTGCCTCTGATAACCTTTGTGCTCTTTCACTGCCATAGAAACCACAGGGCTCCTCTTCCACAGACTATGAGGGCCATGAAGGATCATTTCATGACCCAGCTTGGGCTCCCTAAGAAGTAGGGTTGCCAGATAAAATGTGAGATGCCCAGTTAAATTTAAATTTCCGAAAAACAGGACATAATTTTTAGTATACTGTCTTGTATAGTATTTGGAGCATACTCATACCACAAAGTTATTCATTGTTTATCTGAAATTCAAATTTAACTGGGCGCCTTGCATTTTTATGCACTAAGTCTAAGAACTGTAGAAAGAATCAGACTCCAAGATGCAGCTTGCATACAGGAAGTTTACTGGGGAATGCTCTAAGGATCAACACCTTTCGGGGAGGGAAGGCAGCTGAACCCAGCAGAGAGAAGTTGAACTGTGACGCAGTTGCAACAAAGGCCTCAGCCAACCCCACACAGGGGCTCCTGAGCTGGGGCAACCCTTCAGAGTCATCTCACATTGAGGGAGGTGGTTGGGGCTTTATACCTGTATTAGTCCATTCTTACGCTACTAAAAAAAGACATACCTGAGGCTGGGTAATTTATAAAGGAAAGAGGTTTAATTGACTCACAGTTGAGCATGGTTGGGGAGACCTCAGGAAACTTAAAATCATGGTGGAAGGGAAAGCAAACATGCCTTTCTTCACATGGCAGCAGCAAGGAGAAGTGCTGAGCAAAAGGTGGGCAAGAGCCCCTTATAAAACCATCAGATCTCGTGAGAACTCACTCACAATCACAAGAACAGCAGCTTGGGGTAACCGCCCCCATGATTCAATTACCTCCCAGTGGGTCCCTCCCATGACACTTGGGGATTATGGGAATTACAGTTCAAGATGAGATTTGGGTAGGGACACAGCCAAATCATATCAATACTCGACACCGACCATCACTGGGGGTGGGTGGACCCTGGAAGGGGGTGTGACCTTGGGCAAGGTGGTACTCTTTAGGAAGGGTGAATCCACAAGTGAGAAGTTCCGCTAAGAGCTGCCAGTCACCAGCACCTCCAGAACACACAAGCTATACCCCGTCAGGTAGAAACCAGGTGCCACTGACACATCCCACATGATCAAAGGTTTCAAAGCAGATCAGACAGAATCCAGTGGCAGGAGAATCTGAATTGTCATAAGGACAAAGGGCAAGAGGCCAAAGTAAAAAGAAACTGGACTCCAGTAGATTGGATGATAGCCGTGATGAAAACAATGATTTTGTTTCAGCAAAATTCCATTATCAGCCTCTTGCTGGGTATAAAAGTTGGACACAAGTGCATAGGTTTCACAGGAGTTGAAGAGCCTGAAGCGCTTGTACTGAATTTAACCCTTTTCCCCTTTAACACTGGGGACCAGAAGCGGTAGCTCACCTGAGACCTATAATTCCAGCACTTTGGGAGGCTGCAGGGGGACAGATCACCTGAGGTCAGGAGTTTGAGACCAGCCTGGACAACATGGTGAAACCCCATCTTTACTAAAAACACAAAAATTGGCCAGGCGTGGTGGTGGGTGCCTGTAGTCCTAGCTACTTGGGAGGCTGAGACAGGAGAATTGCCTGAACCTGGGAGGCAGAGATTGCAGTAAGCCAAGATGGCACCACTGCACTTCTGCCTGGGTGAGGGAGTGAGACTCCGTCTCAAAAATAAAACAAAACAAAACAAACAAACAAAAAACTGGGACTCCCAGAGAATCCTTTGCCTTTAGAAGAGGTGCATGCAGAGTTCACATTTGGGAGGCGGGGCTCCAAGTCACCGCAGGCCAGGCAGCTGTGTTGCTTCTCTGAAGCAGCGTCCCCACTGAGGCAACATAGGTCCGTCCCCACCCCTTGTGCCTGTCCCCTGGCCCTTCCTCTCTTTCTCCTCCCTTCCTCTGTGGGCCCACCCCTTCCCACCCATCGCTCTCCCGTCCTCTTCCTTTGCTCACATGCCCCAGGGTGGGGGCACGATCTGTCTTTGGACACACTGGACACTGTTTTGGCTGGCCTTAGCTGAGGCCTCCAATGTGGGCCCCCCCCTCGGGTGTCCTGGAATGCCCCCTTCACTTCCTAAACCCCCGCAGGCTCTGGCAAACCCAGCCACTCACACCCACAGCCACACCCAGATCTTGTCATCACCCGCTGCTCCTCCTACACCTTCCCCCCACCCCGCTCCATCCTCCCACTTGCTGGCCAGAGCCCCGTTATTCCAGCTCCCTCCCTGGCTCCCCTGGGTTTGCTTCCCGGGTCCCTCCCTAGACCACAAGTCAGCCCTTCAGCTGCTCTCTTACTCTAACTTCCTTCCCTCTAGCTCTTCCTCCCACCCCACCCACCCCTCTTCTCTCTCCTGCAGCCTGCTGGGAGCTGTGGGGTCAGGCATCGGTGATGTCTCTGGAAGCCATTCAGCAATGAAGGGATCCAAGGCCTGTGGCCTGCCACTCCTGCTCCCTGCAGGTGACATCCTCTCCTCCTCACATGGAAACATGGAGGACTTCAAAGGAGGTGGCCCTGGCTTCCCGCCCCTGCCCCTCCCCCTTCAACCCCTTCTGCACCTAGCTCACCCTGCTCTTCCCTCGAGTCTCATAGGAAGGCGGGGCCCTCCCTGTCCAATGTCCCTGCCATCCAGGCCCTGAACCCTTTCTCCTCCTGTGTCTTTAGCCTCCTGCTGATCATGATTCCATCCATTACCAGGACACTTCTTTTCTACTGGCACAGTCTTGTCTTGTCTTTTTTATTTTATTTTATTTTATTTTTTTTTTGAGACAGAGTCTTGCTCTTGTCGCCCAGGCTGGAGAGCAATGGCATGATCTTGGCTCACTGCAACCTCCACGCTTCCTGAGTTTAAGTGATTCTCCTGCCTCAGCCTCCCAAGTAGCTGGGATTACAGGCACACACCACCACACCCGGCTAATTTTTATATTTTTAGTAGAGACGGGGTTTTGCCACATTGGCCAGGCTGGTCTTGAACTCCTGACCTCAGGTGATCTGCCTGCCTCGGCCTCCCAAAGTGCTGGGATTACAGGCTTGAGCCACCGTGCCCGGCCTGGCCCAGTCTTTTCTGTTGTGTGAACATACTCGAGACCCTCCATGCCCTTTAAAGAATTAATCAGTTGATCCTCTGCTTCCACCAAGGTATCCCCAGGTCTCTGTCCTGTCGGCATTCAAGTTACCTCAGGGAATAAGTTTCCCTTCCACCTACTCCACCTCTCCATCATCCCATTTCAGTCTCTGAAATAGGCCTCCCGCCCCCTAACTTCCCCGCCCCACCTAGGTCCTGGCCCATGTCAGCCTCTATCTTGGGGACTCTTGCTGCTCTTCTTGGCTCTGTTGACCATTCTCTCCTTAAAAGTCTTCTCAGCCTCTTCCTCAGGCTTCAAGGTGTCACCACTGGTGTTGCCATAGGTTCTTTTGCTCCCTGCCCTCTTCCTTCCTCCCTCTACTCATGCCCATGCTCCCCATGGGCCCCACAGAGGCCCATGACTTCCCAAGTGTCACCATCCCCCCAACCCCACCCTATCCTCTCTGGGGATCTCAAGCCCAGGTCTGCAGCTGCCTCTTAGACCTCCCACCTGAGTGCCCCGGGGGCTCCTCTTCAGCTCAACACTGCCAAACCCACAGATCTTCTCCACACGGATCCCCAGCCCAAGTGTGTGCACCTCCTTCTACCAATGGCTCATAGCCAGAAATCTCGGAGGCATATTGAATTCTTTCCTTTTTCTTCTATATCCAGTCTGGATAGAAAACCAATATAACAGACAGCTGGCAGCCTCTCAAGGACAAAGGTTAAACTTTGAACTTCTTAGACAATGTTCTAATATTATGATTTGCATCTGAGCACTAGCAATGTTTGTTCATTCCTTTACCCCTTCCCTCACTAGCTCACCCAGGCCCAAGCAAGAGCTGAGTGTCTTCGAAGATCAGTGCTGTGTCTTCGAGATGCACAGTGTGGGCCCCTGCCCTCAGGGTCCTCCGGGCCAGCCAGAGAGATTCAGAAACAGGGAGATGACTGAGTGCATGGACCCATGCAAGCACTTGCACAGGACACAGACAAGGGAGATGCCTGTGCCAGCTCAGGGAGGAGGGGACATTTCTCCAAGGAGAGTAAAAGCTGTCTTGGCCAAGACATCATGCTCAACAGCGAAATCCAAAAGTCCAGAAGAGTGTTTGACATGTGCTAGAAGCACCGTAAATATTTGATGAGTCAGTGAGTAAGTGTGTGTGTGTTTGTTATAAACCATAGCATAAAATAAGAATCCATGGGTCCATGGTAATATAAATAAACAATTGGATAAATAAATAAATGGGGGCAGGGGAAGGACAGGACTTCCTTCCAGTAGAATTCCAGCTACTAAATGTGGAAGGAATGATGGAAACAGGAAATTACCATTCAGCAAACCCAACAGTAATCATTGTTTCAGGCAGGAATCAGCAATGGATGCTAAGATTAATGCATGCAATGTGATGACAGACAATATTTATGTATTTTCAGTGGACTTCCCTACAAAGCACTTATTAATTACAAAGGAAAAAATAGTAAGGTGACAGTGAAGAAACCTGGCAGATGACCCTTTATCCAAATGATCAAAGTCAGCAAATAAAGGGATATGGTGACCCCCAGAGGATATGATACCTTCAAAGGACACATCACTTCTGTGGCATTCTTTTTTATTTTTTAATTTTTAACACCTCTATTGAGGTATAATTCACCTATCATATAATTCCAGAACTTGAAGATATGATTCAATGATTTTTGTAAATTTACAAATTTATGTAACACTAGAATCTAATTTTAGAATATTTTCATTATCTGAAAAAGAAGCTCTGTGCCCTCTGTGCCCTCCTCACTTCCCACCCTCACCTCAGCGCTAGGCAACCTGTAATCTATTTTCTGTCTCTCCAGATTTGCCAATTCTGGATATTTCATATTCAGGGAATCATACAATACATAGTTTTTTGTGGCTAGCTATTTTCACTTAGCATAATATTTCAAGGTTTATTCATGGCATAGCATTATATCTGGATTTTATTTCTTTTCATTGCTCTGTAATATTCCATCATATGAATAGATCACATTTTGGTTATCCATTTATCAGTTGATAGGCCTTTAAGTTGTTTTCACTTTTTGTCTATTATGAATAATGCTGCTATGGACATTCACATATCAGTTTCATGTACATGTATGTTTTTATTTATCTTGGATATATATACACATATGTATCTTTTATCCATCTTTCTATATACATGCATACGTATGTATATATAAACCACACATACACACACACGCACACACACACACCTCTAGGAGTGGGAGTGCTGAGTCACATAATAATTCTGAGTTTAACGTTTTCCAGAGTAACTATGTTATTTTACATTCCCACCAGCAATGAATAAGGGTTGCAATTTCTCTACATCCTTGACAACACTTGTTACTCTCTGTCTTTTTTATTTAAGCCATTTCTGGTGGGTGTGAAGTGATAAAGTGATATTGTGGTTTTGATTTGCATTTCCCTAATGACTAATGATGTTGTAAATTCTTTCATAATCATATTGGCCATTTGTATATTTTCTTTGGAGAAAGGTCTATTCAGATTCTTTGTTCATTTTTAAATTGGGTTACTTGTCTTTTTATTTTTGAGTTGTAAGAGTTATTTACATATTCCAAATGCAAGTTTCTTATCATATCTATGATACGCAAATATGTTCTTCCACTCTGTAGATTGCCTTTTTATTTTCTTGATACTATCATTTGTAGCACAAAAACTTTTAATTTTGATGTGGTCTAGTTTATCTGTTTTCTATTGTGACTTACACATTTGGTGCCAGATATAAAGAACCATTGCCTAATTCAAGGTCACGAAGATTTACGCCTATGTTTTCTTTCAAGTAGTTTATAGTTTTAGCTCTTACATTTAGGTCTGTGATCCAATCGGGGGCTAATTTTGAATTTCAATCGCCTTTTCTGTCTCTTATAGACACTTATGATAACATGTAGGATCCACCCAGACAATCCAGGATAATCTCCCCATCCCAATATCCTTAATGTAATCACATCTGTAAAGTCCCTTTTGCCCTATAAGGTGACATTCCCAGGCTCCGGGGATTGGGGCATGGATATATTGTGAGGCCACTATTCAGCCAATGGCAATGACCTTGGTGAAAATAGTTTACCTGCGGCTAGGGTGCAGCAGCAGAACTCAGAGGGCTGAGATGTGCCTGGGACCTGGGTTGGGTGACTCATTTGAGTCTTGGCTATGAGGGAGATGTAGGGGAGGGAAACACCAACACTCAAGAATGGGCTTGTATTAGTCAGGGTTCTCCAGAGAAACAGAACCATTAGGTTCCCCTCTCTCTCTCCCTCCCTCTCCCTCTCAGGGGTACCGAAAAATCCTAAGATCTATATAGTTCAAGGGCCAAAGAAGCAGGAGAGCCAATGGTGTAAATCTCAGTCCAAATCTGAAGGCATAAGAGGACCAATGTCCCAGCCTGAAGACCACCAGGCAGAGAGAGGAACATCTCCTTCCTTAGGACTTGGTTCTATTCAGGCCTTCAACAGACTGGATGAGGCCCACCCACATTGGGGAGAGCATCTGCTTTACTCATTCCACCAGTTCAATGTTCATCCCATCCAGAAACACTCCCACAAATACACTCAGAATGGTGTCTGACCAGATATCAGGGCAAGTTGACACATAAAATTAACCACCAAAGAGCTAAAGCCAAACCAAGCCAAACAAAACAGGTATCTGACAGGAAGAGGAAGAATGGCGAGTCAGAAAAGGCAGAGGGGAACAGGAGAGGATGGTGTCAGGTAGCTCAACAGAGGGGCAGATTCAACAAGGGACAGTTCAGCATCCTTAGGTGTCACCACGAAGACAAGAAATGGACTGAAAAGCTCCCTCTGCCTTGGGCATGGGGCTTAGACTTTGCCAGGGTGTGGGAGAGGGAAGCTGACGTACAGATGTCTGATATGGGAACGTGAGCTGCAGATGCAGAAATAGGGATATAGAATATTATTTTTTGTTGTTGTTTTTGTTTTTGTTTTGTTTTTTGAGACCGAGTCTCATTCTTTCATCCAGGCTGGAGTGCAGTGGTGCGGTCTTGGCTCACTGCAAACTCTGCCTCCCGGGTTCAAGGGATTCTCCTGCCTCAGCCTCCCGAGTAGCTGGGAGTACAGGCAGGAACCACCACACCAGCTAATTTTTGCAGTTTTTAGTAGAGACAGAGTTTTATCATGTCCGCCAGGCTGGTCTCAAACTCCTGACGTCAGGTGATCTGCCCGCCTCAGCTTCCCAAAGTGCTGGGATTACAGGCATGAGCAACCGCGCCCAGCCTTTTTGTTGTATTTTTTTTTTGTAGACATGGGGGTCTCCCTCTGATGTCCAGGCTGGTCTTGAACTCCTGGCCTCAGGAGATCCTCCTGCCTTGGCCTCGCAAAGGACAGGGATTACAGGCATGATCCACTGAGCCCAGACAGATATAGATTACTTCTTAGAAGCTTGGCTAAAATGGAAAATAGAAGCAAAAAGCACAGTCTGTGGGTGAGGATGAAGGGCCCCAGACTTTTAGGGGCCGAAACCAAAAGTCCCAAAGTCTGTGAGAGAGCAGAGTAGCCTCAGCCCTCCGAGCTAATAAAGACATGACAGAAAAGTTGTGGTCCTCAATTTTTCAACTATAACTGAAGGGGCAGCCTCTATCTTCCGTGCTTAGATCCTCAAAGCTGTGTATCCAGGGCATAACATGACCAAGAAAATTCCTGCACATAACCCCAAATATTAGAAAATTAGAAGCATTTGCAAGCCCAGCCCTCAAAGTTGGGATGAGATGACTTCCTTTACTCTGGTCCTTGTGTGAGTTAGTGAGTCAGGGAAGCGCTATGTTGAGAATGACATCCCATAGCTTGCCCCTGTACGGACAAAACACCTCTCTTTCTCCTTCTGAACATCTTTCTCTTCTTTTTCTTGGCAAGGGCACGGCATTTGTTTGGAGAAACATGGGCTAGTCTGGAGAAATCATAATAATTTGATCTTGCCTTTTCTGGGGTTAGTTTTCATCCTGCCTTGTAAAAAATGAAGCCACTCTCCCAGTGTTTAGTTTTTTCCTCCTTTCTCTGTCTTCCTTACTAGGTTCATTTCTCTCCCCTCTTCTCTAGGTGCTCTTCCCTGGGCTGCAATGGTTTGTGCTATACTTTCATGTTCTTCTGCCTCTTTGTTCTCCACTCACTTCACTCCAGCCCCTTCTGCCCACCCACCCTGCCTTCCTCTGTTCTCTCTCCTTTTGATCAGGAGAAGCTGCTCCCTGGGAATCTGAGACCCTCTTCTAAGCAAGAACTAAAGACACCACAGTGAGGCCACCGGAGTCCTCATCTCCCTCTGGAGTGGAAGGAAGGGGGCTAAGAAGAGCAGCAACCCCAGTCCAGCCCAGGTTGCACCCAACACAGAAAGGGCGACAACCCTCATCAGCCCAGAGGCTGCAGAATCACAGAAACACATTTGAGTCTGCCTTTGTGAAAGAAAATGATCCTCGTGCAGGCAGGTGGTACTATTTTGGAGAACATTTTTATGTGCAATTTAGAGTGCACATTCTACACACAGCTCAGACAGAAATAATCAGTTTAATGTGTGTCTGCACTGTCACGCGGTCAAGCTTTAGGTGAGAGCAGATTTACACACTGAAATCAAAAGGAAATAGCAGGAGCCGTCTTCTGCTACATTCCATGACAATAAATGGTCACACGATGGAGGGCTGCCAACCCTACTCTCCTCTCCCTTTATTCCTTCCCAGAAAGTGCTTGCGTTTGAAAGAAAATTAGTTTCCAAGGTGCCTGAGTGCATTTGTTAAATATTGATTGTTATTAACAGGGGACACATGTAAACAAAGGCTACGTAAACAGAAAGATGCCTGGCAGCGAGGAGCAAGTATGCTTCTTGTCAGGCGGTTTTCCTTAAAACAAAGCGTGAGGAAGTTTATAGGAATTCTTGAGTAGGTGTTTCGGTTCAGGAAGATGTCCTGCTTCTCGATGTCAGCTACAGACCATCTCAGTCAAACCAGGGAGCTTCACGTTTACAGCACTGGGCATTTGTCACTGTGTGTTGTCATTAAGGAAAAAGGGGTTTGCTTGCAAAGGGGCTGGTATAGTAGAGAAATAACACTGAAATAACATGGTTCCCAGCATCCTTTTCAGAAAGTTCACCCTCCAAATGAAAGAATTGAAGATGATTTTTTAAATGCAAACACCATTGAAAGCATGCGAGTGCCAATACATCAGGCAGTTAAAAGCCCCTAAGTCAAGCCAGAGGCAGATCTACATACAGGGTAATATTCAAAATATGCATGTGTCACCCTTTGGCTCTCTGAAATAATGAATCAGTGTGGACTTTGCAAAAGCAGCCGGGCCGAGGGTGCCGGATCGCCACGGTCAAAGACTGCAGAGCTGGAGAGAAGAAAGTTTCAGATGGAAGGGGAGCATTTTCCCTCTGAAATGAAATAATTGTGATACAGGATTTGATTTTTTTTAAGAAAAACAATGTTCTTCCTGCTGTGATGAATTTATTCTGGAGGTTTGAAAGGAAATGTGTCCCCCCTGAGAGCATGAGGACCATGAGTCTGGAGGGTGAAGTCTGCGATTTCAGTACATGTGTTCTCATTTATCAAGGGGCGGTGCTCGGGTGTGAAGGGGGAGAATACCAAGGGTGAAAAGATTCAAGGGGATCAAACTATTTTTCCATTTGTAGCAGGAAAAAAAAGAAAGAAAGGAAATAAAGGAGGGAAGGAAAATCATTTCATTATGTGGCAACCAAACACAACCAGGGGTAGCAACCAGAGGTAGCAAGCAAGTAGCAACTTTGTTCTTCAGAGCAGTTCACTCTAGGGTGTCCTGAGTTTTCCAGGGTGCAGTCTGTGACTGTGGAATTTGAAAACAGCAGGAGCACAAGAACAGAAGTTGCATGGATGTCTAGAGTTGTCATCTCTCGAATGCCCTCTGCGGCGAAGATTCCTCCTAGCGCCACCTGGATGAATCACTTCCAGGGGAAAGTGGAAAAAGAAAACTATTACATTGAACATTGATTTCCATGCTAGGCATATTATATGCATTTCTTTCTCTCTGAATAAAGTCTGCAAAATAGGTATGATTTTCCCCATTCTAAAGATAAGCTGAAAGTTTCAATTATCTTATGGGCCCTGTTCAAAGTGGCCTAGCTGGCAGTGGAGGTGAGATGGAGTGAGCTAGCAGTGGAGGTGAGATGGAGTGAGCTAGCAGTGGAGGTGAATTGGAGTGGGGCCTGTCTGCCATCAGCACCAAGTCTTGTTTAATTATTCCACTCTGCCTTCCCAAGGTGTCCCTGACATGTTAGGTGGAGTTCTGAAGGTCCGTTTAGCAACACAGGATAAAGGCCTAAAGGATCTCCCTCCCTCCATCGCTTAAATGCTATTTTTATGTATTTATTTATTGTTGAGACAGTGCCTCACTCTGTCACCCAGGCTGGAGTATAGTGGCGTGATCATAGCAAATGAGCAGCCTCAATCTCCTGGACTAAAGCCATCCTCTAGCCTCAGCCTCCTGAGTAGCTGGGAGTGCAGGTATGTACCACCGTGCCCAGGTAATATTTTATTTTATTTTTTTTTGTAGAGATGGGAGTCTTGCTATGTTTCCCAGGCTGGTCTTGAATTCCTGGTCTCAAGCAATCCTCCCATCTCAAAATCCCAAAGTGCTGAGATTATAGGTGTGAGCCACCGCACCCAGCTTTAAATGCTATTAAACAAGGGAAATCAGTAGGTTGGGTAGATGTACTCAAAGGGCAGGAATGAGAACAACACACTGAGACTCATTTGGGGAACAGGAGCTGTGCCTTCCAGTCACTGTGGGGTAAGGCAGAATGGAGCGAGTCCTAAGGGCCCCCTAACGCACCCAGTATGTGATATGTGATAGAGAGAACGGTTACTCATCACCACTGGGGATTAACAAGGTCTCATCTGCTGGTCTGGTCGCTTGGCTGTGCTGTGACACCTGACACTGGCTGATGATCAGAGGCTTTACCAGCTTTAGAACACACCTATGTGTGAAAGCCTTGGGCTCTGAACCTGATCCACTCCCCAGGGGCCCTTCAAAGGGTTAACATTGACCTTCCCCAGACCCTTACCATGGGGCCACAGCCTTATCTAAGGAACTTGGTCCCACACCCTCCACCCTCTGCCCTCCGTGAGCCTTTCTCTCAGGCTCCTCCACAGAGGGACACTCATAAAATTCCTGTTGGTCACCACCACATTCCAGAATTCCTCCGTGGTCACAGACTGGGCCTCGCCTTGACCCTGAGTGCTGGGCTGCAGAGAGTTGAAATCCATCCCCAGGTTCCCCGTGGTTCAGGTGAGAGAGCGGGATGGAGCTGTCCCAAGCCCAGGCCTCTGCAGTTGTTTGAAACCTGAGCCCCTGCTTTTCTTTGAAGTTTAAATGTGGACCTATTGTTTTTTCCTGATAATAATAAACAGGGTCAGGAGAGAGGAAGGCAGATGAGGAAAGAGGAGGAGGGCAGGCAGCAGTCTTGTCAAGTAAAATTAGCCCAACTCTGCCTTTGAAGGGGCGCAGCCTTGGTTCTGCGGTCGGCATGAGAGTGAGGGGACTGGCCAGGCAGGGTGGGATTTGCAAAGAAATCAAGGGTCCTGAAATGTGGTCACCGAGGGAAAGGGGATACGCGGCCGTCCAGTAGGAGGACGGGCCATGGTCCTGCCAGACATGCCAGGGCAGCCTGGGCTCTGGCCGCAAATGTGACCTTCCAGTCCCTCTCATTGCCTGTTCACTGCCCCCAGGAGGTGTCCTCGGCCTCCAGTGAGTGGCTCCAAACCATGAGTTTGTTTGGTCTAAAACCCTTCCCTCCCCTTAAAGTGGCAGAAACAAATGTTTGGAAACAAATGTTTGGAAACAAAGGTGAATTGAGAGTGACAGCTCGTGACCTGGCTCTGGTGCATGTTAAGCCAGTGTCCGAGCGGCCACCGGACACTGTGCCATCAGGCCAGAGTTGATTTCCTGCAGACTGTGACTCTGAGAAGCAGCCCAAACCGCCCACCTCTGTTCAGAGGAGACAGGCTCTCCCCACAGGATGAGCGTTTGTGTTGCCTGAGAATCCATGGGCCCCGTGGCACTGCTCCTAGCACAGGAAAAGCAGACAGAATGTGTGCGGGGTGAGAGCCCGCAGCAAGGTGGAAGCCCTTTCCTCAGCCCAAGGCTTCAGCAGAAGGCTCAGCAGTCCAGCAGTCTCAGTTTCCCACATTAAAAACATGGGAGTGGGCCAGGTGTGGTGGCTCACGCCTGTAATCCCAGCACTTTGGGAGGCTGAGGTGGGAGGATCACTTGAGGTCAGGAGTTCCTGGCCAACATGATGAAACCCCATCTCTACTAAATACAAAAATTAGCCGGGTATGATGGTGGGCGCCTGTAATCCCAGCTACTCGGGAGGTTGAGGCACAAGAATCACTTGAACCTGGGAAGCGGAGGTTGCAGTAAGCCGAGATCGTGCCACTGCACTGCAGCCTGGGCGACAGAGCGAGACTCCATCTCAAAAACAAAAACCAAAACCATGGGAGGGAGTGAGAGGCAGACCCAGGATCAAGGTTGCAGGCCCCGTCCCTTACCATGCGAGTGACCTGCAGTGGTTCTCCTTTGAAGCAGACTCCAGTAGTACTAGCTGGCTCTGGGGGCTGATGCGAGGATTCAGTGAGGCAACATATGCAACCTCTGCTTGGACTGTTGGATGCAACAGTCCATCGCCTTCCAATTATTAGCCGTCACGATTCAGCTAAAAATCAGCTAAGGAGATCTGTAGAGGGGCCAGTGTTGCCCTGAGCCAGTTGATGGAAAGTCTGGGATTTGAACCCTTGTCTCTCTGGGTAGGCAGCTTTCAGGATGGCTCTGATCATCCCGGCCTCCTGGAATTCACACCCTGGAAAAATCCCTCCCCCATATTGTATCCATAGATCCAGCAGAAGTGACCATACGTCCTGTCCACAACTAGGTGGCAAGAGCCTGTGGCTTTTATCTCCGGCTCTCCAGCTTGGTCATACACCCTCGCCCAGGGAGCCGGCCACCATGCCCGAGGACAGGCAGGCCACCCACGGGGAGGCCCAGGTGGTGAGGAGCCAAAGTCTCCGCATTGCCAGCGAGGAACCGAGGCCAGGCAGCAGCTGTGAGCGAGCTGGAAGCAGAGCCCTGGTGTGGCAGCCAGGCTCAGCCAACAGCCCGCCTGGAACCTAGCTGAGCCTCCGGTTCCCATCCCACAGAAACCGCGAGAATAAACTGCGAGGTTTGAGGAAATTGGTTACATAGTCATAGACAAATAACGTCTGTCTTTACATCACACCCTTCAACACGATTTTTCATTTTATTTACTCTTTCAGCGAATATTTACTGAGTATCTGCAATCCGCGCCAGGCCTCGAGTTCAGGGATCCGCAGAAGGCAGGGGCCCAGGAGTGGGAGGGGTGGGGGCGTTGGGAATGGGGGATGGGGTGGGTTTGCAGGCGCCGCCCGGGAGGGGCCAGAGAGGGAACCAGAAGACTTCGGGGAACTAAAGCCTAAAACAGGAGTGGAGAAGGGCGTGGGCACATAGGGCGTGGAGAGAGAAGAAGCGGAGAGGCATGGGGGAGATTCAGAGCCATTAGGAGGGGTGGGTGGGGGACTGGTGGGCTGAGTGTGAGCAGACAAAGGGCTGCTGCAGCTCTCAGCTCTCAGCTCTCAGCTCTCACCAACTGTGTGCAGCCATCGGACCCCACAGCTTCTCTGAGCACCACGTATGGACTGGACGCCCCGGAGCTGATTCTCATCAGGTTCCCAGGAGATGGACCCTGGGAAGAGGGACCGTTCGTTTCCTGGAACTGCCATAAGAACGTACTACAGACTGGGGGGCAAAACTACAGAAATGTATTGTCTCATGATTCCGGAGACTGAAAGTTCAAGGTCAACGTGGGGTCAGGGTTGGTTTCTTCCAGGCCTTCTCCCAGCCTCTGGGGGTTTCCCCATGAGCTTTGCGTTCCTCTGCCTCTGCATCACCCACTCTCTGCCTTCATCTGCATATGGCCTTCATCTGCACCTGTCTCTGTGTCCACATTTCCCCTTTATAAGCACACCGGTCACAGTGGACTAGGCCCATTCTGATGACTTCGCCTAAACTCGATCACCTCTCTAAAGACCTTATCTGCAAATAAGGTCCTATTCTCAGGTCCTGGGGGTTAGGACTCTAGCATAGCTTTTGGAGTGGGAGGGGCTGGGGACACAGTTCTACCCGTAGCAGGGACGTGGCAGGGGTAAGCTGAGGGAAGTCTTTTAGGATCACCCAGAAGTTCATGAATTATTACAGTCTCCAGATGGCTTTTACAACGTGTCCCGGGCCGTTAAGGAGGCAGAAATGAAGCGATTCCACTGGTGTCAGAGGAAGAAGCCACCCTATTCTCCTGGTGTCAGTGACAGCAAAAACGTGGCCCGCTTTCCCTGGAGCCATAGGTTGGTTTGTTTTCAGTAGTGTATCAGGTGGCTCAGGCTGCCATAACCCACAAGCCAAATAACACAAACTGGGTGGCAGGCGTGACAGAAACGTATCTCCTCACAGTTCTGGAGGCCAGAAGTCCAAGGTGAAGGTGTCTGCAGGGTCAGTGTTTCATGAGGCGCCTCTCCTTGGCTCGCAGACACCTGCCTTCCCACTGGGTCCTCACGTGGCCTTTCATCGTTTACGGGCCCCCGGTATCTCTTCCTCCTCTTACAAGGACATCGGCCATCAGTCATACTGGAATAAGGTCTTACCCTAATGACCTCATTTAACTCAATTTCTTCCTTAAAGCCCTTATTTCCAAACAGTTACATTCTGAGATACTGGAGCTTGGGACTTCAAAATATTAATTTTGGGAAGGGGGATACAATTCAGCCAATACCAAGTAGCTACAGAGAAAGTCAGTGTTCTTACTTATTGAGGATCAGCTAAGTTGGTCTTTAAGTTGAGCAGAAGAGTGGATTTCCCCCAGGAGGCTGTGGGGAGACTTCCAGATGAAGGTGTCTTAAATCCATGCCAGCCTGGAAGTCTCCAGGCCTTTACAGGCCCTGCGCAGCACCTCAGTGTTCCTTGCCTGCAGGCTCTCCCCTCGTCCCCAGGTCTGTGGGGATAGCTCTGGGCAGGCTGTTCTGTCTCCCCTGTCATGGTGCAGTGGCTGCCGACCCCTTTGGGGCCAAGCAGATTGGACTTCTGTTTTGACTATTCGTTTTCTCACATTTTCCCTTTAAATGTAGACTGTCTTCTCTCCCCCTTTCTTATTTTTGTTTCTAACCCCCCTGTTCCTCTTCTATGTAATTTTAAAGTGAAAACACATGGCTGCAAACCCAGGTCTCTCCATTTACTCAGCTGCACCTACTTATTCAATTTAAACTGGAAGGCCAGTTTACAAACTTTCAAAAATAAGTCCTGGGCCAATGAGGAGAACTGTATAAACACAGGTCTAATTTCATTTCTACTTGTTGCATTTTTTTTCTCTCTCTCTTGCAAATGACCTTCCTAGTTTAAAAGCCAGAACATATGTGCGTACACACATATGCACACACACATTTTCTTTCTGGAAGTTTCTTGATTTCTAATTCTGTGACAAAATAAACAGGACTTGAACGGAAAAGGAGAATTTTGAAGAGATGGTTTCCAGTAAACTGTCAATTAACATTAGTGACATCATTCAACACAGTATCAGTTTAAAGGGCTTTAGGACAGAGTGTTTGGTTATTAGAAAAATGGCTGAGTGAGTTCTGCTTTTCTCCAAGAAAGACACACATACACTAGTTTGTCTAACTGTTGATCCTAATCCTCTTTCACTTTTGAAAGGAAAAGGAATGCAGCTAGCTTCAGAAAATAGGGTGAAGAACATATTTCTGGCAGCCCAGCTGTTCATATTTTGGTACAAAGGAACAAATATGAGAACATTAGCTAACCTGAAAAGCCCTGGAAATAAATTCAACTTGCTTTATTTTATCCTACAATAACCAATACTATAACCGTATATATTTGACCCAACTCAGTCACAGCATTTTGACTTCACATTTCTGGCACACACAGAATCATCCAGAAGAGTCATTGAACTATCAGGTATTCATTTCTTGCTATTCATAGGGCCCAGGACTACACATTTTCATGTATCATATATGACCCTCCCAAAATGCTTGTTCAGGAACCTGCACAACATCACCTTAGCAGGTAAGGGGTAGAAGATTCAAAACCACATCTTGTGAAGACAAAGGCAGTGCTCTTCCTCTCAACTGGGAGGTTCGAACAAGTCTGAGGTCTTGTCACATTTTCAGATGTCACAAATGAACCTCCATAAAGCAATACTTTTCTTATGAACTGAATCGCGTGTCCCTGGAATTTACACGTTGAAGCCCTACCCCCCGGCATTGCAGCTGTATTTGGAGGGAGGGCCTTTAGAGAGGTAATCAAGATTAAATGAGGTCAAAAGAGTGGATCCCTAATAAGATAGGACTGTGGCCTTATAAGCAGAGGAAGAGAGACCAGGGACCTCCCTCCTTACTCCCTTCCTCTCCCTTCTCCTCCCCTCTCACACAGGAAGAGGCCATGTGAGAACACAATGAGAAGGTGCCTTGGCCAGGCGCGGTGGCTCCCACCTGTGATCCCGGAATTTTGGGAGGCCAAGGTGGGTGGCTCCCTTGAGGTCAGGAGTTCGACACCAGCCTGGGCAATGTGATAAAACCTCATCGCTACTAAAAATACAAAAATTAGCCAAGTGTGGTGACGCACGCCTGTAGCCTCAGCTACTTGGGAGGCTGAGGCAGGAGAATCACTTGAAACCGGGAGGTGGAGGTTGCAGTGAGCCAAGATCATAACACTGCACTCCAGTCTGGGCAACAGAGAGAGACTTCGTCTCAAGAAAATAAATAAAATAAAATGACAAAGAAAAAAAAAAGAAAATATAAAAGAAGTTGCCTTCTGCAACCCAAGGAGAGAGTCCTCACTAGAAACCAACCCTGACAGCACCTTGACCTTGGACTTCCAGTCTCTAGAACCGTGAGAAAATAAATTCTGTTGTTTAAGCCACCCATCTGTGATATTTTGTTATGGCAGCCAAGCAGACTAATACAATTGTGTTGGGGGATCTTGGCTGGGGGCTGCTTTCCTAGTTTTATATGCCCTTGAAAGAACGAGACTTTTGCCCTTAATAGCATCCTATGTTTTACTCTGTGCAGTAGCCATTATGACAAAACCTGGAGAAGTTCTTGAACTTAGGACTTTATGGAAGAAGTGAAACATTAGGTGACTGGACCCATATTGGAAATGAAAACCATAATGGCCTGAAAAAAAAACCAAAAACACTACTGTGAAACACAGGGAAATTATAAAATTAACTTCTATTTTCTACTTGATTAAAAAACTAGTGAAAACCTTCAAAGAGGTATGACTTAGGGTGTTACTCTGATGAAACCTAAGTTCTGCCCAACCTCAGCCTCTTATAAGGCTGCCCCCCTACCCCCTTGACCCTGTCCTATTTTTCATATTGCAACAGAAGTTTGTATATCTGAATTTTTAAAAAAGAAATTAGTCTGTAGATGTGCAATTGTTGGGATTCATTTTCAGGACATCCTGTTATCAGTGTTTCTAAAGAGACTTCGTCCTTGCTATATTTTCTTATGAACATTTGAGGTTTGTTGTTGATAATCTCCTTCTCCATCGGCTGGACAGTTCTTCCATCATCCCAGGTGGTTCTCTGCTTCACCTCCCCAGCTCTTCAGCAGAAGAGCGATTGCTAATGGAATCCACAGGGAAACGAATCCCCTGTTTGAGCCAGAGTCCTCCCTGTGTGATATTATTTCACATCCCTCCAGCTGCGGGCATCCAGGGGTGTTATTTAAAAACAAAACAAAAACCATTTTGTGCCTGTTCTTATATGGGCTACCCCGTAATGAAGTTCAGAAAGATAGCTGTTCATTATTAGTCCTGACTGCATTCCAAACAGCTACAGAAAATGTAAGCCAGCTCTGCCAACACTTACTCATTGAGTGCTTTCCCCTTCCTCCGAGGACTTCCTTTGGTACACAGGGGCCTCTGTCCTCTAGTTCTTGGTTTAGTAACAACCAGAAACAAAAACAAGCCTAAGCAGGTTAGGAGGTAACACCTCAGGTGCAACATGGAAGAAGCTTTTCATGAGTTTACTACTATACATTTTTTTTTTTTTTTGCCTAAGCAAAACTTATGTATAATAAATGGGAAAAGTGGCCAGGCACAGTGGCTCATGCCTGTAATCCCAACACTTTGGGAGCCGAGGTAGGAGGATCGCTTGAGGCCAGGAGTTGGAGACCAGCCTGTGCCACATAGTGAGACCCCATCTCTACAAAAAAAGAAAAAATATATTAGCTGGGTGTGGTGGTGTGTGCCTGTCATCCCAACTGCTCTGGAGGCTGAGGCAAGAGGATCACTTGAGCCCAAGATTTCGAGGCTGTAGTGAGCTATGCTTGTGCTACTGCACTCCAGCCTGGGCGACAGAGTGAGACCCTGTCGAAAGAAAGAAAAATAAAAATAAATAAATAAATAAATAAATCCTGAAACTATTTCTTTTTTTACTAATAAACAATGTGTAATTGGGGATCTAGGGGATGGTGGTATGGTTTTGGGAATGGATATTGTGGAAGTAGATTCCTCATTGACAATCTGAAGTCTCATTGATCCCAGGACAACTGCGCAGCCTGAGACTTGTAGTAGTCAGGGTTCTCTAGAGGGACAGAACTAACAGGAGATATATATATGTTCTTTTTTTTTTTTTTTTTTTTTGAGACAGAGTCTCACTCTGTCACCCAGGCTGGAGTGCAGTGGCGCCATCTCGGCTTACTGCAACCTCCACCTCCTGGGTTCAAGCGATTCTCCTGCCTCAGCCTCCTGACTAGTGGGGATTACAGGCACATGCCACCACGCCCAGGTAATTTTTGTATTTTTGGTAAAGACAGGGTTTCACCATGTTGGCTAGGCTGGTCTCGATATCCTGACCTAAAGTGCTGGGATTACAGGCTTGAGCCACTGCACTCAGCCGAGGATAGACGTATACATGAAAGGGAGCTTCTTAAGGAGAACTGACTCACACGATCACAAGGTAAAGTCCCACAGTAGGCCGTTAGCAAGCTGAGGAGCAAGGAAGCCAGTGGTGGATCAGTCCAAGTCCCAAAACCTCAGAAGTAGGGAAGCCTTCAATCTGTGGCCAAAGGCCCCAAGAGCCCCTGGTAAATCACTGTTATAAATCCAAGAGTCCAAAAGCTGAAGCACTTGGAGTCTGATGTTTGAGGGCTTCCTAGCATCCAGCACGGGAGAAAGATGGAGGCTGGAAGACTCAGCAAGTCTGCTCTTTCATCTTCTTGTGCCTGCTTTATCCTAGCCACGCTGGCAGCTGATTAGATGGTGCCCACACAGATTGAGGTTGGGTTTGCCTCTCCCACTCCACTGACTCAAATGTTAATCTCCTTTGGCAACACCCTCACAGACACACCCAGGAACAATACTTTGCATCCTTCAGTACAGTCAAGTTGACACAATATTAACATCACAGACCTGAGCCCTTTTCCTCATTGGATCAACCATCTTAAAATGAACAAAGTCCCAAGAAAAAATATTTTGTATTTGAACTCTTTAGAGCCTTTCTTTTACTTTTTTAAAATGAGTAAAGTAAAAACAAAATCTAATGCCATTCTTGCTATCAGCCCAGGGGAGAATAAGGGTTTAGGGCTTCTAAACCCTTCTGAGCAGGCTGTGTTCTGGCCACCTGTAAGATCACCAAGAAGCTGTCTCCTTTATCAGCATCCCAGCAGACAACACAAGGACCCTAAAATGCTTTATCACCAGTCACTACCCGCTTACAAGATACCATTCATTGTCTAGGACGCGGTTTCCACCTTTTGTTAACTCCCTATATGAGACATTGTCATTATTGTTTGTTCAATTTATTGTTTACATTTACTTATGCAATTACCAGGTTCTTGCAGGGAATTTCTTTTTGCAGCTCAGGTCTTTCTCTCTGTGATCCTTTTTCTTCTGCTTGAAGAATATTAAGTCCCTTTATAAAGGTCTGTTTTAGTTAAGCTCTCTCTATTTTTTTTTTTTTTTTGAGATGGAGATTTGCTCTTTCACTCAGACTGGAGTGAAGTGGTGAGATCTCAGCTCACTGCAACCTCTGTCCCCCGGGCTCAAGCGATTCTCCTGCCTTAGCCTCCCAAGTAGCTGGGATTATAGGTGCCTGCCACCAAGCCCGGCTAATTTTTGAATTTTTAGTAGAGACGGGATTTTGCCATGTTGGCCAGGCTGGTCTCTAACTCCTGACCTCAGGTGATCCACCCACCTTGGCGTCCCAAAGTGCTGGGATTACAAGCGTAAGCCACCGCATCTGGCCAGCTCTCATTTTTATTTACCTGAAAATGTCTTTATTTCACTTTTATTCTTAAAAGAATTTTGCTGTGAATGTAGTATGATTAAAATACAACACACTACCTGTTCTTTTCTTCTCAAGTGCTTTAAAAATATTATTCCTTTGTCTTCTGGTTCCATTGTGTTTCTTGTTGAGAGGTCAATTTTCTGTCTGATTGTATGGTTTATAGGGTGATCTGTCTTTGCTCTGTTAGAATCTTCTCTTTGTTTTACAGGGTCTATATTACCACTGCAATGAATCTAGGTGTACATGTGTTTCATTTATCCTGCTCGGGAATCATTATAATTCCAGCATTTGAAGATTCAAGTCTTTTATCAGTTTTGGAAAATTCTGAGCCTTTATCTTATTGAATATTGCTTTCTTCCCATTCTTTGGAATTCCAATTAGATATATGTAGAACTTTTCATTCTATCCTCCATGTCTTCATATTTTTCATCTCGCTGCTTTCTGTCTTGTATTCTAGCAAGATCTAAATTTCAGTTCACTAATTCTTTCTTCAGCTGAGTCTAATCTGCTGTGTAACCCATTAAGTTCATGTCTTACTAATTGCATATTTTATTTTCTGAAGTTTGCTTTGGTTAGTTTTGAAATCAGCCTGGTCTTTTGAGATGGTGTGTTCTTCTTTTTTCTAATATTTACTCTTTTATATTAATTTTATATGCATTTTTTTATATTTGTTTTAAATTCATTCTTTTATATTCATTTTAAATTTACTTTTATATTAATTCTCTTTTCTTGTTTTCCTTTCCTTAAAAATAACTGATATAGAAGTTAAGAAAGAATTACTTAGCAGATACCAAGGGTATGAGAGTCCTCTGTAAGGCTTTTTTTTTTTTTTTTTTTAATAAAAAGCAGCCCCAAATCATTTTCTAACTAAGAACAGCCTGCAAGCTAGGAGCTTGTATGGGTGAATGCCAATGGGAACTAAGGATTAGGCATGTTCAAGATGGCAGCTCCATCTTCTCTTCTCTGCCAGCCACCTGTACTGTAAAGGAGCAGACAAGATGGCACTGATCAACTAGAAAGCCCATTTGCATAAGAAGATTAGGGTGGGGCGACCAGCCTTCCCCATACACTATGTAGACATCATACCTGATCAAACCAATCTGTGAGCCCTGTGTAAATCAGATGCCACCTTCTCCAGACTGCCTATAAAATCTGATACAGTCCACCACCTCCCGCCTTTTCGGACATCTCTCTCTCTCTTTCGCAAGGAGCTGCTCTCCTCTCTCCTTTCCTCTATTAAATTTTCCACTCCTTAACTCACCCACGTGTGTCTGTGTCCTGAATTCTTTCTCGGAGTACGACAACGAACCGCAGGGTATATACTCCGGACAGCATAGCCACTTCATAACCAGTAGAATTTCAGAATATGAAAATACATATTAAAAATGTACAGCATATTAAACATAATTTTAATACATTTTGATATTTGTAGTTCTCATATTTGTAGTATTTAGGAGTCTAATTCCGCTGTTGATTACTTGTACTGATTCTTATTCCTAGTAGAATGTTTTCTTTCTCTCTCTCTCTTTCACTCTGTCTCTCTCCCAAGAGCTCATTTTCCATGCAAATTTAATCATGGAAAATTACTGAAGACTAAGGTCCATTTTTCCAAGGACAATTTGCATTTATTTTTTCCAGGTGCCTAGGGAAGTAACAAACTAGATCCACTTTAAATGGAAGCCTTGGCTTGAGTCTTTCAACATCACGCAGATCATGGTCTGGGATGTGATCATGAATTTTCAGTAGAGACTGTTCCCCTTCTCCACACAAAGCCAAAGAGAAACAAATTTGTTTCCATTTTTTTTTTCCCTAGTTCACTCTTACACCTTAAGAATAGCCTTTTAGGAATTCTGGCTTTATTGTGTGTTGAGGGAGTGGGTGGGTGCGGGGGAGGTGGGTGGGCTCTGTTCCAACTCTTTAGTTTGATGGATCTAGGCCTTATCTTTATTTCTCCACAGGGCTGTCTAAAGGGGATTGGCAAATAGCCTTAGAGTAGTTTGAAGAATTTAGCTTTCGGAATTCACACCTGAGCTTTGATACTGGCCTCTTGTGTGCTCCCTTACATTCTCATGGGCTCCAACATTTTTAGGTGTTTTGTAATGGGATGGTTTGAGAATAGCGAAGCCTCCATATTGCCAAAATAGAATCTAAATGGTTTGCTCTGATTCTTGCTAAATTGTTTATGTCTCTTTACTTCTTGTATTATATGCCCTTCTTTATAAGCTTAAAATGCAGTCTACTCTGTTTTCCCAATATCCCCATGTCAGGATCCCACATGCCCATTCATTTACTTCGATAGTTTTTCCTTCTAAACTTGTGCCCGTTTTCTCCTTAGAACTTTGGGTCTGGATTTCTCATTACCGTATTTTATATGAGGAACAACTGGATTTCATTCCCAAACACTGACCACTTCCATATTTCCCTTCACCTTATGGAGAAATCTGCCAGGGATAATGCAACAATTATTTAAATTTTTCTTTGGTCTCTCTATGAACCAAATATTAATGCCCTTATAAAAATCTGCACTACACTTAACAAAAATCAGTGTAGACACTCACAATCTTTTGATTTTGTACATAGATGTGTGAAGTTCTGTGAAACAAGGATTTTTAAAAAAATCTTCCTCATTTACAATTTATAATTAAGTGGTCTGGGCTTGCTTTTAGAAGAACTTATTATAGCCCCCTTGTCAAATCCAATAGGAAGATGGGTATTCTCCTGTTAAGTAATGAATTGTGAAGCTTTTGTTGTCAAGGTCCCTCTAATAAGCAACAAATGCTCTCCAAAAATAATTGGGGCTCCTGATGCCAGGAGGATTGTTCATTTTTTCCAGTACCAATTTGTTTTGCTTCCAGAGGCAGAACTGAGGGTATGTTTGGAAATGACAATGAGGTAGATTTTTTTTTTTTCTATACAAGAAAAGCAAGGCCAGGCACAGTGGCTCATGCCTGTAATCCCGGCACTTTGGGAAACCCAGGCCGAGGTGGGCGGATCACTTGAACCCAGGAGTTTGAGACCAGCCTGGGCAACATGGTGAAACCCTGTCTGTACAAAAAATACAAAAATTAGCCAGGGGTGGTGGTGTGTGCCTGTGGTCCCAGCTAATCAGGAGGCTGAGGTGGGACATTTGCTCGAGCCCAGGAGATTGAGGCTGCAGTGAGCCGAGATTGCACCACTGCCCTCCAGCCTGGCTGACAGAGTGAGACCCTGTTTCTTACCAAAAATTTTTAAAAAAATAAAAGACAAAAACAAGCAAAACATTTGAATCTGTCCAACAAAGGGGCAAGGTCTGTCTGTATTCTCTATCTCTTAAAAGTCCCAGAAAGGAGATTTCTTCTGGGAAGCCTGTAAGTCCATGTTAGTGATGGAGGAAGAGAACCCTCTATAACCAGAAAGATGCAGTTTGTTTCCATCTTTGTTACAATATATTAGTGAAATTTAAGAGTTAGGAAACAACTGCCTACTTCAACATCGGCAGCTGCATTCTCTGACATTGATTTTTGAGTTCCTTAAGTGCTAATTCATACATTTAGGTTGAGGGGACACAGCAGAGACCCTGCCGCTGGGAATCAGTCGTGCCTAGGGTGCTGCTAATGTTCTGAGGGGTTGAAGTGGATACTAAGGATTGTCTGTTTTTAGAATTGTTCAGACATCTCTTCTAGAGTGTATGCTGCAGTCCATTAAGAGTTAGGTGGGGGCTGGGTGCGGTGGCTCACACTTGGAATCTCAGCACTTTGGGAGGCCCAGGCGGGGGGATCAGCTGAGGTCAGGAGTTCGAAACCAGCCTGGCCAACATGGTGAAACCCCATCTCTACTAAAAATACAAGAAAATTAGCCGGGCGGGCATGGTAGGGGTGCCTGCAATCCCAGCTACTTAGGAGGCTGAGGCAGGAGAATGGCGTGAACCCGGCAGGTGGAGCTTGCAGTGAGTCAAGATTTCGCCACTGCACTCCAGCCTGGGTGACAGAGCGAGACTCCGTCTCAAAAAAAAAAAAAGAGAGAGAGAGAGTTGGGTGGGGCTGGGCATAGGGGGTTCACTCCTGTAATCCCAGCACTTTCGGAGACACAGGATAGAGGATTGCTTGAGGCTGAGTTCAAGACCAGCCTAGGCAACATAGGGAGACCTTGTCTCTACAAGAAAAAAAAAATTAGCCATGGTGGTGCATGCCTGTAGTCCCAGCTATTCTGGAGGCTGAGGCTGGGAGGATTGCTTGAGCCCAGGCGGTCGAGGCTGCAGTGAGCCAAGATTGGGCTACTCCACTCCAGCCTGAATGACAGAGCAAGACCCTATTGAGAGGTGAAGCCAGCTGGACTTCTGGGTTGGGTGAGGACTTGGAGAACTTTTCTGTCTTACAAGAGGATTATAAAATGCACCAATCAGCACTCTGTAGCTAGGATTGTAAAATGCACCAATTAGTGCTCTGTGGCTAGCTAGAGGTTTGTAAGATTGACCAATCAGCGCTCTGTAAAATGGATCAATCAATCAGCAGGACGTGGGCAGGGACAAATAAGGGAATAAAACTTGGCCACCCCAGCCAGCTGCAGCAATCTGGGTCCCCTTCCACTCTATGGAAACTTTGTCCTTTTGCTGTTAACAATAAATCTTGCCGCTGCGCATTCTTTGGGTCAGTGCCACCTTTGAGAGCTATAACACTTACCTCAAAGGTCCACGGCTTTATTCTTGAAGTCAGTGAGACCATGAACCCACTGGAAGGAACAAACTCCGGACACACTATCTCAAAAAAAAAAAAGAAAAGAAAAAAAAAGTAAAAGTGAGGTGGGTCCTGAACTGCCTCCTGAGGAGCACCCTGGCACTGCTTGCAGCATTCCCTGTGTGGCTGGAGCACAAACAGCAAAGTCACAGCATCCAAAGATGCGAGGTCACCTCTTCTCCACATTCACGTCCTTTTCTTCTCTAACTTCCCATCCTTCACATCTCAGCTTCTGGTCATCACCCCTTCCAGGAAGCCCACCGCAGCCTGGGCAGAGGTTCTCCACTTTGTGCCCCTGCACTCTGCCCACAGCCCTACCGGAGTGGCGATCACAATATCTATTGGCGTCCAGGATTCTGGCTTAACAAGCGACATTTCAGAACCAGGTTATGGTACTTTTGTTGGTGTAATACTGATTTTTCAGAATTTCAATCTGAAGTCATATTCATTTATATCTTGATATGCAATTACATAAAATAAAGACACATGGTCTTTACATTCAAACTGAACAAAGGTGCACATGTTTAGAAAGGGCTCTGATCACATCCCTTCTGTTTAAAACCCCTCCCAAAAGATCTCCCTTGGATTCTCATTGTTTCTTCTGCTTATTCCTCTTTTTCATGTCTCCTCAAAGCAGTTTTGAGTTCCAGTGAAATTCTATCGACTGGAAAATCATTTAGAACGAGGGTGGAGTGGAAACAGACAGTAATGCAAACAGGATGGGGTATGGTGAGGGGATTGGAGGGGATGGCAGCGAGGGGAAAGAGGGAAGGAGACAGGAGCTGGGGAGTTTCCCAGCCTAATTCCCATCTCTTCACCTGGAGCCAGACGCATCCCTTCTCCCACAGGTGGTTCTTTTCTCCTCTCATCCTCCATCCCCTTCTGTTTTCTTTCTCAGCTAATGCCAGTCCCTGGAGCCTCCTTTCTCCTGGCCTGAGAAAATTTATTTCAGCCTGTACCGTCTTTCCCGATTATCCTACCTGGAGAAACACAGCTGTGCTTTTAGCAAGAACAGAGACCAGGGACTAGTTTGGAATAGTTATTTTAGCTAGAGGTACACAGTTTGGACATGGCTTATTTTAAGATAAAATACAGTGTATCAGTATTAATGTGGCGATTTGGGGATCCCAGGATGTGATCCATGAAGTGAGAGACCTGCATTGTCATTTTGCCTCTGTTTTGCCATCACTCACCGCAGCAGTGATACTTGGCAAGGAAACGATGCGTGTGTTGTTGGGCTCCCCCACTGAACTCGAGGGTTTTGCTTACTGCTTTGAATGCGGGGCCTCATACAGAACTTGGCAAACCATAAAGACTTAAGACATAATTGCTGAATGAGTGAATGAATTAATGATGGGGGCGGCCTTCATGCTCAGTGAGGACACCCGTCAGGCTTCTCAACATTTGTGAGAGATGGTGGCCCCCATTTCTTGCATTCATGATTTCTAAAACTTCCAGGTTTGGCTGGGCACAGTGGCTCATGCCTGTAATCCCAGCATTTTGAGAGGCTGAGGAGGGCGAATCACTTGAGGTCAGGAATTTGAGATCAGCCTGGCCAACACGGTGAAACCCCTGTCTCTACTAAAAATAAAAAAATTAGCCAGGCGTGATGGTGTGCACCTGTAATCCCCGCTACTCAGGAGGCTGAGGAAGGAGAATCGGAGAATAGCTTGAACCTAGGAGGCAGAGGTTACAGTGAGCTGAGATCATGCCACTGCACTCCAGCCTGGGTGACAGAGCGAGACTCCATCTAAAAAAAAAAAAACCTTCCAGATTTGCCTCCACCACCACTATGGCAGACAGGCCTCTTCAGGCCCCTGTGAGGGGAGGTTGTCTGCCCTCAAGTTCTTTGCAATGTGCCAACCTGGAGACAATCTATCAAGTTAGATTTCCTGAAGGCTGCAAACCTGGTCCTGCTCATTTAGCACGTCCAAGGGTTTGATGCCCTGAGCTGCTTTCACATCATTTCCTTGAATTTTATCAAATGCTCTGTTGGGAAAGGTCACATAAAAACTGTGTTTGCATATGCTGTAAAAGCATTGCTTGTTGATTTCTCAGTGTCTCATATATAATGATAAATTAATTTCAGAGTTGTGTGTATGTCCTTGGACAGGATATTTAACCTCTCTGGGCCTCGGTTCCTGTATGTGAACAACTGGAATGATAGTGTCTACTGTATATGGTTGCTGTGAGGATAAGAAATAATGTATTTAAGTCACATAATTGTGCTAGGTACCCGGTACCCAGTAGGGCTATTCAATAGTTTTTTCTTCTTCATTTTTTGAGATGGTGTACAATGGCGCGCTCTCAGTTCACTGCAACCTCTGCCTCCCAGGTTCAAGCAATTCTCCTGCCTCAGCCTCCTGAGTAGCTGGGATTACAGGTGTGCGCCACCATGCCCGGCTAATTTGTTTTTGTATTTTTAGTAGAGATGGGGTTTTGCCATGTTGGCCAGGCTGGTCTCAAACTTCTGACCTCAAGTGACCTGCCTGCCTCGGCCTCCCAAAGTGCTGGGATTAGAGGTGTGAGCCACAGTGATGGCCTCAATAGAGTTACTAATAATAACTATTATTATGATGATTATGCTTCTTTTTTGTTTTTGACTGTCCCTGAGAAAGGGCAAACTAGGAAGAATAGCAACCATGCTAACCAAAAGGGAAGGCTGCTATGCCTGAACATCGTCAGTTTTGAGATTTGTGGTGTGTAAATCCCTGTTGCATGGGCCTGTGCTTTGCGAGTGTCTTCATCCTCACCCGCGGGCCTCACATTTTGACTACTCCATCTCTACTGACGGAGGCAACAGCCTCCCATTTCCTCACTCACAACCAAACCAAACCAAATGCTGAACCAACACATACAGATGCTTTTTTTCTTTCGATGAGGCTATGTCCCCAAAAACCCAACATAAGTCAACATCATGAAGTGGAAAATACATTTAATACCCCAGACATCCATAAAGTGGAAAAATTCTAAATCCAACCATCGTAGGTCGGGTATTGTCTGTTTATAAAAACTCCTGACGCAAATGCATCCACCTAGATCCCTTGCCTGCTGAGAGCTCCTGGGCCTCTGGGCAGCCAGCCCCACTCCACCCTCCTTTGGTCTCCAAAACAATTCCCTGCAGGGGACCCAGGCTTCCTACTCTCACTTTGTGCTTTGCCTCTGGGACTCTCTCCTTTAGTGTCAACCCAGCAATGCATTTAAACACTGGTTTTTGTATTTGATCCAAAGCAATGTTCTAGTTGTTCCATTTGGGTATGGCATCCAGGGCTTCTGGTCCACTCCACAGCCTGAAGTAGAGGAGGCTTTTTTTTCTTTTGTTTTTTGTTTTTTCTTTTTCTTTTCTTTTCTTTCTTTCTTTTTTTTTTTTTTTTTTGAGACAGAGTCTTACTCTGTTGCCCAGACTGGAGTGCAGTAGTATGATCTCAGTTCACTGCAATCTCCGCCTCCAGGGTTCAAGCAATCCTCCCTGCTCAGCCTCCCAAGTAGCTGGGATTACAGGCGTGCACCACCACACCTGGCTAATTTTTGTATTTTTAGTAGAGACGGGGTTTCGCCCTGTTGGCCAGGCTGGTCTCGAACTCCTGACCTCAGGTGATCTGCCCATCTTGGCCTCCGAAAGTGCTGGGATTACTGGCATGAGCCACCGTGCCCAGCCAAGGATTTTCCCAAATACCCCTTGGATAAACCACTTTTCTGCTTCAGTTACCAAAAGCTGATTTTCTTTGCTTCTAAGAAGCACAGCTGATGGAGGGCAGACCCTGTCTCCCAGGACAAAATCCTCTGAGTTTGGCAGATGGTCCACCCAGCTTCCCAGTGTGTGCTGGGCCTGACGTTCCAGCTCCTGAACCTGGGCATCCCCCGCTGCTCCACTTCAGATCATGAAGGGTGGTTGCCTGGAGCCTCGAAGTTCCCTCTGCATCCTGCCAGCTTCCAGCCCTAGCCTGGCACCAAGACCTCTGGCCACAGCCCCACAAAGGACTTTGGGACAGACTCACAGGGGGTTCCTTTCATCTATGCAACCCCAGGTAGAAAGCCAGAGCTTGGGGTAATCACTCCCAGGGGCAGGGACACACAGCAGCTGGGGCGGGGGGTCCCTTGCAGGAGCTTTGTGATGGAATCTGTTTCTGTGGGCAGAACTAAACCAGTAGCTTCCTGCTACCTCAAGTAGACGTCCATTCAGATCTCAGCTCTGTTGAACCACCCAGGCACAGAGGAAGAGTTACTTTAGTTGGGTTCAGCAGAAGCGTGATGCCTCCGGCTCTGCACCCACCCTGACTTTGGCCACCCTGGCTGCTTTTAGCCGCAGCATCCTGAGTTTGGGGACTTGGGACTACCTCTTCCAGGGCTTCCCAGTCCTCTCTTCTCTGGAAGACAGATGCCAGGTCTTAATCAAGTTGATTTTGGAATTTCAAAAACAAGTAACATTTCAAAAACATTCTAGACACTGGATTTATTTGATCAAGAAAGACATGAATAGCGATCATCTATGGTTTCCTTAATTTCATTTGACAGGAAACTTTCAGCACATACAAAAGACATAACCTCAGAATAAACACAATGGGGTGATTTAGGCATCGGGACAAGCTCGCTGTATGGCCCTTATTTGTCTAATTTCTCCTCATTAGACCAAGGGCATCTTTGTCCTGGGCCCTCAGATCAGGGTTGAGAACAGCTGGTCTAATGACACAAGGGATGCTAAGCAGCCCACCCGTCTGCCCCTGGGGGAGCCTTTGTATCTGCAGCAGGGTTAATTCTCTGTGTTGTCTTAACCAGCCACTGGGTGCCCAGATTCAACATTACCTCTGGGTGTGTCTTTGAGGCTGTTTCTTCATGGGATTTGCACTCTGTAAAGTGGTACCACCGCCAGGTGTGGTGGCTCATGCCTGTAATCCCAGCACTTTGGGAGGTTGAGGTTCATGGATCACCTGAGGTCAGGAGTTCAAGACCAGCCTGGCCCACATGGTGAAACCCCATTTCTACTAAAAATAAAAAATTAGCTAGACGTGGTCATGCACACCTGTAAACCCAGCTACTCAGGAGGCTGAGGCAGGAGAATCGGAGAATTGCTTGAACTGGGGAGGTGGAGGTTACGGTGAACTGAGATTGTGGCACTGCACTCCAGCCTGTGCGACAGAGTGAGACTCTGTCCCTCCCAAGTGTGGGCAGACATCAGCCCCTCCACAGAGGCCTGAATCCAACAAAAAGGTGGAGGAATGAGCGAGCCACCCCTTTTGCCTCCCACCTGTCTGCTTGAGCTGGGGTATCTCATCTCACCTTCTCTGGTGCTTGGACTAAGATCGACACCTTCAGCTCCTGCGGTTCTCAGGCCTTCGGGCTCAGGAGGAACCACACGACTGGCTTTCCTGGGTCTCCGGCCAGCAGATTGTGAAACCTGTCAGCCTCTGTAACTGTGTGAACCAGTTCCTCATCAAGCATCTCTCTATATGTATGTGTGTATGTGTGTGTGTATGTGTACATACATATTTATGTGTATGTGTGTATATATTTTTGTGTGTGTATATATGTGTATATGTGTGTATATATATGTATGTGTGTGTATATATGTATATATTTCTGTGTGTGTATGTGTGTGTATATATATGTATATATGTGTGTGTATATATGTATATATTTATGTGTGTGTGTGTATGTATACATATAGATAGAGATGTATTCTACTACAGCTCTGTTTCTCTGGGGGACCCTAATACAGTCTTTCTCATCCCAAACTCCCCTCCCCCACCACCCCCTCACGGGCCTGCAGCCCCTCTCCAGCCTTGTCCTATCTGATCTGGGTGTTCATTAGGGCAGGGGAGCAGGATGGGGACCCTGCCACCTACCACCTGTGTGGTTGGCCTGGGACAGGGATCATGACCTCTTTGGGCATCAGTTTCCCAGTAGGATAATAGAGGCCAGTGGATGAGTTGGCCTCTGTGGCCCCTCAGTAACCTTGGGCTAAAGGCTTCTCTCCTCAGGCCCGTGGCCTGTCACCCGGCCTGCCCCTGGGAGGCAGACTTGACTCTTCCCCAGGCCTCTCTCAGCCTGAGTGGAGCCGGCTCTGGTCTGTCCTTCTCAGCATTCCTGGCCTCCAGCTGCAAAAGCCCCTCTGCCTTCAGAACCATTCCTGGGGGAAGTTCTTGCCACCAGAGGGGAGGGAAGTACAGTGGCATCCGAGGCTCTAACCACCCCTTTCCCTACCAGGTTTTTGGCTATAGACGCAGAGGTGTCCAATCCTTTGGCTGCCCTGGGCCACACTGGAAGAAGAAGAATTGTCTTGGGCCACACCCAAAATACACAAACACTAATGATAGCTGACGAACTGAAAAAACAATTGCAAAAAAAAAAAAAAAAAAATCTCACAGTGTTTTAAGAAAGTTTACGAATTTGTGTTGGGCTGCATTAAAAGCCATCCTGGGCCACATGCAGCCTATGGGCCACAGGTTGATCAAGCTTGCTCTAGAGGCAAACAGGGAATACAGTTCATTTCTCCAAGAACAATCACAGCCAGGTGCAGTGGCTCATGCCTGTAATCCCAGCACTTTGGGAGGCCAAGGCGGGTGGATCACCTGAGGTCAGGAGTTCGAGACCAGTCTGGCTAACATGGTGAAACCCTGTCTCTACTAAAAATACAAAAACTAGCTGGGCATAGTGGCACATGCCTGTAGTTCCAGCTACTTGGGAGGCTGAGGCAGAATTGGTTGAACCCAGGAGGTGAAGGTTGCAGTGATCCCAGATGGCGCCATTGCACTCCAGCCTGGGTGAGAGACCAAGACTCCATCTCAAAAAAAAAAAAAAAAAAAAGAAAAAGAACAATCACTCAGAGAAAGGCCCGGTTGAGAAGAGAGCTGGCTTTCCCAGTGATGTCAAGTAGCTTTCTGTTTTTTTTCTGTACTGACTGGGAAGGCACATTAAAAAAAACAGAACTCAATTAAACAAAATGTCTCTTACTAGGTGGTAAACTGAACCAAAATGCAAATTTATGCCGCTGGCCCAGGCTCCCCCACGGAGAACATAGATTTCATAGAAAAAGAGCCCCAGATCCTCCTGGGAGGTTTGGCTCTGTCATAAAAACTCCAATTGAGGCCCGAGGCCTTCATTGTTCAGTAGTGAAACCTTAGTTATGTGGCACCTTATGATTTGCAAATAATGTGAAATCCACATTCTATTGTATCTATTTTACATCTGAAGAAACTAAGCCTAAGAAAGGTTAGAGGACTTTCCCAATGCCACAGAGCTGGCAAGCAGGGGAGTTGGGACACAGACCCAGGACTCCAAGTTCCAAGTTGGCTATTTTTTAAGAGGTGGGACCTTTTAGGAGGTGATTAGCACATGAGGGTGGAGCTCTCATGAACGGGATTAGTGCCTTTGTAAAAGCGACCCAAAGGAGTTTGTTTGTCTTTTCCGCCCTGTGAGGACATAGAAGGTGTCATCTATGAATAATGAGCCCTCACTGAACACCAGATCTGCTAGCCTTGATCTTGGACTTCCCAGCCTCCAGAATCATGAGAAATACATTTCTGTTGTTTATAAATTACCCAGTTTCAGGTATTTTTTAATAGTTACACTAAGACAGGTGCTAAAGGAGGGGTGTGTACAAGCTGTGCACAGAGAGCAGGGTTCCTACTGGACAGTGGAGGGGAGGCTGCCTGGAGGAGGAAGCACTGGGGCCAGGCTGTCGTCAGAAGAAAAGTGCCCATCGGGATATGGCAGCCAAGGTGGCAGACCTAAAAAGCACTGGAGAAAGGGACGAATGGTGATGGTGGTCCCAAATTCAGATGATGGGCAGACAAATTCAGAGTGGTGACAAGAGCCAGTGCTTTTTCAAAAAATTTTTAAAAAGTGAACTTCTTTTTATTGAAGAGTAACATACACACAGAAAAGTGAAAAATCATCATTACACAGCTCAATGATGTTCACAGAGCAGACCCATCTTTGTAACACCCGTAGCTCTGAGATAGAGTCCAACACCCCAGAATGGCATTTCAGTACCCCCCAAACCCCCTCTGGCCCTTACCAGTCACTACCTCTGGTCAGAAGTAACCACCGTTCTGATTCCTAACAGCATATATCAGTGTCTGGATTTTTAAAAAACTCAACAGGTATATTTGGTTATTAGGAACAAAGTTGACAAGAGCATTCTTTTCCATGTGTGTTGACGGATGGACAAAGCATTTATGTTGGAACTATATGTAAATGTGGGATTATGGCGTCATACATAGGCTAAGAATATGCTTAGTTTCCTACCAAATTTGGAATATGTTACATTTTTCTAAGCAAGGGTGGAGAGCTGGGGGCAGGGAGCTGTATGACTTAAGGGTTATTTGATTTGATCTCAAGTACTAAAAATAAATAAATAAACAAACAAACTAAATACAGCTTCGATCAATGTAAGGGGGAGAGAAAAGTGTTTATTGGTCATTGACTAAAGCAAACATCCAGAATTGGGACATCTGTAAATATGAGGGCAATTTAGGTTCCCAGAAGCTTGTGGCTGGCATACAAGTGCACATGCTCTTTCATTTCTCGTGGCTTTATTCTTACCTATTGCAAACAGGTCTTCTCTACAACAGAGAACAGGGTTGCTAGTAGTCCCCGATTTCTTATTGACAGGTTAGTGACTCTGGGAGAAAAAGACTTTTCTTTCTGACTTCAAAATATAAAAAATTTCAAAAGGGTTCTCATTGGCCCAACTCAGGTCATGTCTAACCCTGACCAATCATCGAGGTCCCAGAAATGAAGGTGACATGGTTGGCCAGGCCTGAGTCCAGGAAGTTCTAGGGATCTGGTGGTACAACTGGCAGTCCTACTAAATCCCATGATGAAAAGAGGAGAAGTTTCCCACAGGAAGATCCATAGCAGGTAAATAGGGAAAGGGATGCTGAGCAGATGAGGATAATCCATGCTCACCAGACGTTGGGAGGCAATGACCATCTGCTGAACTCTGCTGGGAGCCAGGTGCTTTACTAGGTGCTTGGCATATGCTCTGTATTTTGATACTCAAAACAATACTTAACGTAGCTATTGTGCCTATTTTAACTGATGAGGGAGCCAACAAGTTATTCTCAGAGTGAAGAGCCCAGTTATTGGATTTTGTTCTTAGGCAGCTTGAATGGGCTGCAATACCAGAAGCTCTTGCCCCAAATCATCTGTCAGCTCCTTTTTCCTCCCACTAGATGAATGTGGGTCAAGAGCAGTAATTAAAATCTTAAAATATTCCCTCTTTTGGTGCTTATTGGAAATTGATTCTCTGAACTTTGATGGAATAGGCCCACAACTGAGGTGGTACTTGGAGCAGGAGGTTCCCTGGCAGGCACTGTCATGCAGGCTGGGAGAGGGTGACATGAGGCTGTGGGGCCCTGGGGCAATGAGAAGAGGGAAGTTTGGGGGCTCTGGACCGTCCCAGCCAACTTTGTCATTTTGCTTAGGGATGTGGTATCTGTCTGCTTATCTATACATTCCGCAAATCACATTTGTTGAGAATCTGCTCTGAATCCAACACTGCTTTAAGGACAGAAGCTTCGTGTTGCCCATGAAGCTCATAGCCACATGGAGGAAAGACATGTGAGTTACAATAATGCACTGCTCAGGGCTGTGCTAGGCCCACCACCAGGGGTGAGGAGGCTAAGCCCGTGGTCAGGGAAGACGTCCCAGAGTGGGGAGCCTGTAAGAGTAAGTAGGAATGTTACGATGTTGTAATTTACTTTAAAATATCCAGTATAGACATGTGATGTGTTAATTTATACTGCATTCTAGGGATAGTCAGTTGCCCTGATCAGAAATATACATTTCAGAAAGGTGTCATTCCAACAATCCAGCTTCCTAACCCTGAATAAACTGGAAGCTCTATGAGTTAGGGTAGTAAATACTAGAAATGGCTTTGCAGCAGGGGAAATTATTGGCTTCTAAATTAGTTTAATGGATGACAGAAATGTTCTTTTGTTGATGGAATTAATGATGCTAAATATACATATAAATTCAGTATATGCTGGCTAAAGTATTTGAACTTTTCCTACCTCTCTATAACCAGGGTTTAACAATCTACTGAGGCTTTTAGCACATACTCTTAGGGTGGTGCCCAGGGCTTGATGGCTTGATGATTGGGTTGGAGGATTGAGGCTGCTGATGGCATTACAAGGCTCATGGGATGCTACTTCTAGAATATTAGTGCATCTGCTTCAAGTGTACCTTTGGAAATGTAAAATGATTTTGAGATCACGTAAAAAAGCCAAGCTCTGGACTTCACCAAACTCACAGAAGAGTTGCAGGCACTCTTTTGCCTGCTTGCTAAAATGTGTTTCATTTAAAAGTATACCGGCCGGGCGCAGTGGCTCACGCCTGTAGTCCCAGCACTTTGGGAGGCTGAGGTGGGCAGATCACTTGAGGTCAGAAGTTCAAGACCAGCCTGGCCAACATGGCGAAACCCATCTCTACTAAGAATAAAAAAAATTAGCTGGGCATGGTGATGCGTGCCTGTAATCCC
Organism: Pan paniscus; assembly: GCF_029289425.2. Taxonomy (NCBI): domain Eukaryota; kingdom Metazoa; phylum Chordata; class Mammalia; order Primates; family Hominidae; genus Pan; species Pan paniscus. The sequence goes on along the minus strand of NC_073263.2, from coordinate 35,204,964 downwards.
AGCTACTTGGGAGGCTGAGCTGGAAGAGTTGCTTGAACCCAGGAGGCGGAGGTTGCAGTGAGCCGAGATTATTCCGCCACTGCACTCCAGCCTGGGCAACAGAGTGATACTCTGTCTCAATTAAAAAAAAAAAAAAAAAGGTATACCCACACATAGCAGAAACTGTTTCTAAAAGTTGTTTTCATCATGAAATAGTGAAGATGTGGTGTTTTGGGGGCTACCTTTACCTGCCAAAAAAGACTGTGCATGACCAAATTGGTTTAGGTCAATCTGCAACAAGGCAGTAGGCGAGTGGTGCAGGCAGAGAGGGGCCGCCTGGCAGGAGGAAACTTAGGGACTCAGGTGCAAGAGAGTTCTCAGGAACTTGGAAAAAGGCTGGTTTACTAGGGGTGCTGGCTGCTGGGGGTGGTTCCTGAAGGACTTCTGCGCTTCACTGAGCTTAGAATTTATCCCTCCAATCAGTGCTGTTGAAAATGTGCCCAAGAAGTGCCTGGGGTGGGAGAGGGAGCGGTGGGACTCTAGATCCTGCTTTTAAAAGTAAGCTCCCCAGGTGATTTTCAACCCACCAGAGTTTAAGAATACCATTTTAAGCCATTGGTATTGGTTTTTCAAAGTGCTGGGGGGTTCTGGGGGGCGCTGGGGGGCACTAGGGGGCGCGGGGCGGCAGGGAGGGAGATGACTGGATGGGTGCCTTCGCAGCAGGGCGGAGCATGGATGGGAGGGGACAGGTCAGACAGAGGTCAGGAGGTTTTCGGACAGTCCAGATGACAGTGCTGGAAAGGGCAGGGGCAGTTTCAAAAGACACTTTAGGTGGTGATCAGTCAGTTGGCTGGAGTGCCTGGCAGGAGGGCTGGGTGAGGGAGCCAGCAGGGCAGATGACTGACAGATTTCTGGTTTGGGGATAGGATGGAAAGTAAGAGCGCAAACCTTCCTTAGGCTACTGTTGGGTCTGTCCCTTTAGTCTCGGGAATGCGGATGGAAGCACGGCCTGCAGTTCTGTCATTCTCTGGGCCTGTCTGGGCCGCTGCCCCAACCACCCATGCCAATCTGTGTGACCGAATCCCCCTCAGCCCACTCGTGGCTGCCCTTGCTAGCAGCTGCTCAGCCTCTCCAGGTCCTCGGTCCCTGCCTGTGCCATGCCTGGTCACTGATGGGTTCTAGAAGGTGTGGTTTCAAATGAAAAAGGCATTATGTGATAACACTCAAAAAAGGAGTTATTATAACCTTCACTACTTAGTTCCTTTTAAATAAAATAAAGACAATCCCCAAAGTGGATTATGCAGAATAGACAATGAGGGCCGTTTCCCCATGGTCGCTGTTGCCCCAAATCCCTGCCAGATGGCTCGGCAGAGCAGCTCAGGTTTCAGCAAATTGCAGAACCTCATTAGGACTCGATTTCATGTTTTTAGATGCTGTAGGCTCTACATCAGATGATGATGACTTCTGAAACCTGTATGACAACACAATGAAAGCATGCTAGTGACATGTCCAATGAAATCTGAAACAGTCGGTGAATTCTTTGCATATTTTATTTTTCTTTTTTTGATTTCCAACTCACACACATCTGGCATATTTTACATCTTTGCAATAAAACATGGTTACAATAGCTTAAGGAATTTATATATCCAAAATATTTCACCATGATCTCAAGATGAAATGAACTTGTCTTCCAGATGTTCAGTATCCTCCAAATTCTAAGCTACAAACTCAAGATATTGCTTACAGCCTGGTGATGAATAACTTAATCATTACGCTGATTCCCCATAATTTCAGAATTTCATAAATACAAACAACAGTGAAGAAGGAATTCAGTGCTAAAACTTACTAGTACAAGGTGGATAACAAATAAGTAATCACATCAATAAATAATGATATGTTTCTGGTGCAAAGTGCCAATACAAAGAACCCATTATCTTGTTTTATCTTTTTAAATAAATGACTGCAAGTGAGTGTAAATTCTGAGAAAATTACATTCCTGTAACATGCCTCATAGCCCTACCGACACAATATGTACATCTATGACAATACGGTCACCAAATATACAAAGAAGAAACATGAAGAAAGTGTATATACCCCTGGGTGTATAACTTGATCAGTACAATGTATGGAAAATCATTTGATAGCCATCATTTTATATCATAAAAGATGAAATGCCTTAGGCTAAGAATGTGGCTTTCAGTGAGAATTTCACGAGAACCTAAAAGAATAACTTCAGTTATTGTTGTAATAAAGTTTGACTTGTTATTAAAGAAACTAAGCTATTCAAGAACCAAAGAGAAAAAAAAAGTTAGCATCAGATTATCCTCCCCTAATGTATACACACCAAGCCAGTGGGATGACTCTGGAAGAGATGTCCAGGTGCTGGGAAGTTATTACTACAGAACTAACGCCCATGACTCCTATTTATACAAGAAAAACCAGGACCTCATCCCTAAGCCCCCTTTCTGCTGTGTCTTCAAATTATGCAGGGTAGGGCTGAATTTTCTTTGTATAAAGTACCCAAAATGGCAAATAATGGCTTAGTATCCAAATGCTTTATGAGCAAATTTCACTCAGAAGGGATGACTTTAGATTAAAAAGTGCAAACTATATTTTGGTGAAAATGTCAAAAATTACTGATGGAGCCCAAATTCAACCCTTTCATACAAGCTGTGTCCTTGGACAGATCTTTCTGTTTCATAGTGTGAATGCACCTGTTCCATCAAGCCATCAGGAGTAAGGAACATGCAAGTTGTAACTCCACAATAAAATTAAGAAACATTTTGTTCTTTATACAAGGTTTTACTTTTACAAAAGTATCCCTTTTAAATAAGATGCATCTGATGTACAAAGTATCAAACGTGTTTTTTTTTTTTTCTCAGCTTGAAAAGAGGCTGGAAATGGGATGCAGGTTAGGTTCAAAGCTTAAACTTTGTAACAACTGGACACAAGGTTCCTCAGAATTGTCAAAAGTCTCTTGTGACACATCCTACAACCTTTTCTCAATAAACAACAATATATGAAATAATTACCAAAACATCTCCTAATTCATATAATTTACATGATATAAGCTTGCTTGATAGCAGCTGGTGTTCAGTCGTGAAAAAACACACAAAGTAAAATGGTTGCTGACTACAATGTACAGCTATTGCTGGGTGTGATGGAATGTACAAACGGAGGTCGATGTAGACGAGTTTTTTCCACCAGAGATATTGCCTTTCCATGCAGCACTTGTGCTCTCAGCTTTAACTTGGCTTTTGGTTCTTCCTTTATCTTCAGTATCTGTTCTGATGCTCATAATGCCACCGATTAAAATCTATATTAAAAGCTACAATGCTACCAGAAGCCATGCCAGTGATCAGAGTCCTGGAAAAGCAGAAACAGCAGTTAAAAGTGATATAAAATCATTTCTGTGGTTGCTATTTTACACTAGACATTATCTCAAAGTTTGGCATTTTACACTAGACAATATCATGATCTCAAGGTTTGCCAAGTCTTAATTTTGTAATTTTTAATTCATGGAAGTAGCACTGAAATTTCTTCTTGGTTCTGCTGAGAGGAGCACAGTTAGCCCGCACACACCTGGACAGCCAGCCCTGCTGCAGAGCGTGAGGGGCCCACGGAACCACATTTCCAGCCTCCACTGGGTGCCCCATTTCTCTCAGCAATCACACATGTGCCTGTCCGCTGCCTTGTTTTGGGCATCTATTGGCTTCTCTGAGGATATCTGGCATCTCTTCCTATCTCTCTGACCTTTCTTTTCTTTGCCCCCTTGAATCACTCCACCTCTTGTCCTCTCGGTCCACAGTCTCCCTGGACGTAAAGGCAACGACGTATCTTTCTGAAGCCCCAGATGCCGATTTCCCATTGCCAAGTGGAGGTCATTGCCAGGCTGTCTTGTCACAAAACCCTCAGATTCAACATGTCCACCATGAATCACTGGTACTTTCTGACCTTGCTGGTCTTTTGCTGGTTAAGTCACCTTGTCTCCTCTCCCTCTCCCTCCTAACTGATCAGCTGTTCAGCTCTGAGGCTTCTTTTTCAGGGATATTCCTCCCCAGTCCCACTGCCACTGACTGAACTCAGGTTTCAGGATTTCTGTCTACATAAAGTGTTGCTTCACTTTTGATTAGACACCTCATCCAATAAATACCTTTTGAGTAATATCCCCAATATATGTTTATCAGTTTATAATTGATACGCATGCAGTATTCATTATAAAACAACAAAATAATCAAAACCAAGGATGAGGTTAAAATAGAAATAGAAACTTAGTATCTTTCCCCCCTCCATTGAGACCCCCTAATACTACTGCAACTTTGAATATGCTCTTCCATCCACCCTGTCTGTTCATGCCTGGTGAATGGATGAGCCTCTTCTGAGGTCTTTCCTGCCCTCCCCAGCCCTCAAGAAGAGTTCATCCCTTCCTTCTTCTGTTAGTCTGTTCCTGGTGCCCTCATATGCAATGATTATGAGGATCTGAGCTCTCTGGGGTCAGTTTCTTGTTGTGGATCCTTAGTACTTTGCACTGCACTCAACCTATGATGATGGCAGCAAAATGAATACACGAATGAGTAAGAATATCAGGGAAATATTGAAACTGCTTACAAACACAAATCATTTCAAACACTCTGGAAACACACATATATACAAATAGTAACACAACAAACCATTCCCATTTATTCCTAAGTATGGGCTGCAGCACTTTGGGATACTCCAATAATAACCTTAAACCTTCTTTAAAAACAGTCTGGGCTGCAGACCAAACATCCTTTCCCAGACTAAATTAGCTTACAGTGTTTTTCCTGATGACTTCAGTGCCATTTTATTATATTGTGAAGATGCTTTGTTAACTTTATTATGTCTTAATATTTAAAATATTTTAAAACCAATACTGTTATGAGGAATATTACATGTAGTTGGGAAAAACGTTGATTAACAAGCTTTTCTTATTTCTGTTAAATAGCAAAAATTAGAAATCACATGCCATATTCAGATTATAGGGTTGTAGTTTATTTTAAAGGCTTAGGAACTTTAGACTTTATATTTCTAATATTATTTTCACTTTGTAAGAAACCCAAAGGTAAATTTTAGGAAATAATAAAATCCTATTGCAAATTGAGGAACAATGGAAAATCATTATTAATTGATTAACATTCATATCAACTCTTTCCAAGAAAGAGCTGGATTAAAGGATTAACGTGTTTTAAGGAAATACATACAATAAAACAAAATAACATAAATGAGAAACAGGTAAATAAGAACATGGGGGTAAAAAAATTGTTCTGGGTAACGCGTGAGTGCCGCATGCTGTTGAAAGGGAGGCCAGCTACGGCCCACACTATGCACTTTGCTGGAAACTGGTTAGCAAGAAGTAGGTCTCACACTGAATCCCACCTCTGCTGAAAAATACGTGTTTCCCTCACATCATATAAGCCAGGGTGGCCTGTCTGAGACTAGGCAGGAACCTGAGAACAGGGAACTTGGTGGGAGTAAGTTCTATGTCTTGGGCCCTTAAAACATGTCTGGAGGCACCTGTTCTTCATCAGATCCTTTTCTTTTTTTCCTTCTTATTCTCTTCCTCTGTTTCCCTCTCACTAGAATCCTTACTCTTCCCCTCATTTTCCCCTTTTCTTTGCCAGTCTTTCTTTCATTTGGATGCTGGAATTGCACTCACAGCACAATTCACCCTTGGTAGAATGAAGAGAGCCTTCAATGACAGTTCTCAGTGATGACACTTGTCCTTGACGCAGCTCACCTCTGGTCATGGGACAAGTCCATTGCTCTAATGCCAGCATCACATCCAGGGTAAATGTACAGTTGCTTGAAGTCACAGGCCTGCCAGACCTCTACTACCCCATTGTCCCCTCCGGTGACCAGGTTCTGGCCATCACTGCTCAGGAGAATGGCCTTCAGAAAAGGTAAAACAAACAAACAAAAAATAAAATAAAATAAAATACACAACAACCATTTCTCTCAATTTTTCCTCAATAGCCAACTGTCACTACTGAAAAGTACTCAGTACAGTTCCCTTATCATTATTGCCTACTGTCAGTCATTTGTCCAACAAAATCAAGTTCAATCCACAGAATTTCCATTGTGGAATTCATCGAAGTTCTTACATATACAAAAGATCTTATTAAAACCAAGATTAAATTCCCAAGAGAATATTATCAATTTAATCCAGGAAGAATTTGAGCATTAAGTAACATGTTTAGTTAAATCTTGAATATTAATATTATAGAGAATTAAAGAACAAATGGAAGAAACATATTTCAAAACAGTGTTTAATAATGACAACCCAGCAATTATAATTTATTCATGAATGAAGGGTAAATGGGTATATGTAATTTTTGTTTAGGGTTCTAAAGATAGAAATCTTTGAAAATAAACTCACTTTTAATGTTGTGAGGGTGCAGCACTGAAACAATTATAAAAGGAGCTTTAAAAACCCTCCTGAGGGTCTAAACTTTAATCAAACAACAGCTATCATTTCTGAAGTCTAATGCACTGAGTTAATTACTTGCAATTAAATGAACTTTGGGTTTGTTTAAAGTACCAGTCCACGTGAAGTTATATACTTTTAATCTAGAACACATTTATCTGGATAGCACAGACATTCTATTATGAATTATTTAATGTAAAACAATCAATCTTTAATCTCTTGGCTTCAGTCCTACTTAGCACGAACTATGCAGATTTACCCGTGTTGAATCATTGATCTCCATTTGAGCCAAAAGTTTCCCATTAATGCTGAAATTACTGAATCGCCCTCGTTCATAGTATATGATACAGTGGCCTTCGCTGGAGACAGATATCAAGCGTGGGAATAAGCAGTTTTCTGGTCCTTCAAGGGCTCTCAGCAAATCTCCAGTGATGGTGTGGACAAGGCAAGGGCCCTCTGCAAAGTGGGGACATCAATGCCAGGGTCAGTTGGGGATGACAAACGACATACTAGCTCCCACCAACCTGAAAACCTTGCTGGGTGTGCACTCAGATGTGACGGAAGAGGACAGGAAAGAGGTAGGCTGGCCAGGCCAAGCGCTGATGCTACATTTAAACAGAGCAAAGCCAGAGTACCTGCTACATATCACACTCCTACGCCGCACACTTCTTCACCAGGTAAATACTTGGTCTTTTCCTTTGTCAGGTAATATTCATAGTAAAATGGTACAGCTCACAGATTACGTGAGAATAAAAGACTTTATGTGCCATTTTCTCTTAATATGCTTTTAGAAACTTTTCTTGAAAGTTTAATAGAATTATCAGAACAGCTGCTCATTTTCTCAAGTAGCATCAAAATTTTATGCGTTGTACCACATCAATACATTGCCGTCAAGTACATTTTACCTTTTTCTGTCATCCATACACATAAAATGTAAAAGCAAAATTGAGAAAACTTAAGTATTTCAGCCTACAGAAAGATATTTTGTCTTTTAAATAAATGAATAGTGAGGCAAGAGTGTGAAAGGAGGGTAAGGAGTGACATTTGGCTCTGATGGTTTCTGGGTTTTTTTGCCCTTATAAAATAGTGTTGATAACGTAAAAAATTCACTGATCAATTCATAAAAATTGGTCACTATAGTTTGGTATTATATATCTATTCCCTTGTCCCAAAAAGATTTCCACAAAACAATGTATGAATTACGTGTTTATTTTTAATTGAGCTGAATAGACACATATTTTACAAAGCAAGTGACATTATTAAATTTTGTCCTGATTACTAAAGTAATAGACTTGCCCTAAAGAAAATTAGGAAAACACCAGCAATCATCTCTAACATCACACAGCCCCTGTAGGAAATGTCTCTTTCTTGGTGCCTACTATGTGTCACTTATTTTCCTTTTTTTTTTTTTAACTTCACAGGGTAAAATGGTATTACACATATTATTACTTTTTAAAATTAAAAGACTGAAAATATCCTACGTGTCCATTTCTGGGTTATTTATTCTTAGATACCAAAATTTTAAAAACATGGTGCCAGCCTTCAGACTCTATCCATTCTCCGTAGAAAAGCTGAAATGAGCTCTAACAACCAAACCTATCTATCTCATCACCTCGATTAAAAAACTTCAATAGTTTCCTACTATACTCATTTAAAAAAAAAAATTGCAAATGCTTGTGCCCCAGGCCCCTCCCATCCCTTCAGCCTTCTCATTCCTCCAGGTTGTGGCACCACGGTGATACTCCAGCAGCACCCAGGGCTCCTTTCAGTTTCTCCAAGCATCAGGCTCCTTTCTGCCTGGGAGTCTTCCCACAGAGAACTGCTATTTGAGCCAGAACTAGGACCTAAGTTTCCTGACTTCCTGAAATGAAAGGTCTTCTACAAAAACTCCAAAGAGGCTGGGTGTGGTGGCTCACGCCTGTAATCCCAGCAATTTGGGAGGCTGAGGTGGGTGGATCACCTGAGGTCAGGAGTTAAAGACCAGCCTGGCCAACATGGTGAAACCCCATCTCTACTGAAAATACAAAAAATTAGCCAGGCTTGGTTGCGGGCGCCTGTAATCCCAGCTACTAGGGAGGGTGAGGCAGGAGAATCACCTGAACTCAGGAGGTGGAAGTTGCAGGGAGCCTGGATTGCACCATTGCACCCCAGCCTGTGTGACAAGAGTGAAGGTATGCCTCAAAAACAAAACAAAACCTCCAAAGAACCAAGTAATCTTTGTTTCCTTTCCACCAACCTCTACACAGCCCCTGGCCTTATAAAGAAAGGGACTTGAAGAGGGAGGGGATCCAAGGCCGTGTCTGATGAGTGACATGACCCCCCACCTCCCCCACTACATCAGGGACACTTTCCCCTTGTCTTTTACATGTCCTTTACAATGGCTGCATCATAAGAATACACTGTAATTTATCAGTGTTCTGCTTAGAACACTGTTGACCACAAAATACTACATAAAATTTTATACATATTTTATATTAGTGCCAGTAAATATTAATCATAAAACTAAACATCTACAAATAACTTTGGGATACCATTTGTCTATGGGAAGCTTCCTGGAAGAAATAAACTGACAATCATGCTTAGTGTGAGAAAACAGTCATCTTCTAGACATTGAAAATGAAAGAAATGACTTCTGACCTTTAGCACCACTGATAACAAGCCCAAGTTCTGCACAGACAGAAACACAGACAACTTCATGGTCATGGCCTGTGAGGACGGCTCTTGGTGCCGGATAGTCACCTGCAAGAAAACAGCAGCAGTGAGGCACTACAGACCAATAGCAGGGGGAGAGAGCAACACCAGCAATGCAATATTCAAAAAATACCCATGTTTATTAAGGGCATTATTATTAAGCTGTGTGACCATGAGCCAGTTACTTAACCTCTCTGCTCTCCTCTTCTGTGAAATGCGCATAACTAGCGAATCTATTATACATGCTGTTTAGATGACAGGAGAAGTTAACGTATGTGACATGCTTAGAACATAACGAGAGTGGTAATGGCTATTCTTTTTCTTCCATTATTGTTATGAAACAGGTATAATGCCTGCTAAGGCATTTATCTGTGTTACATCATGTATTTATGGTCATGCTCTATGAGGTAGGAACTCTTACTACCCCTAGTCTATAGCCTAGACACCCAAGGCTTTGCAAGGTGATTCAACTTGCCCAAGTTCATACAGCTAAGGGTTGGAATTGAACCTACTTCACTTTATTAGTGCGAACCTAGCTAAAAAGTCCAGCTGAATTATATCCCAGAGGCATTTTCACTGCTAACTGCTTTCATAAATTGAAGGACTTAGAGAATGTTATGCCTTTTGTAAAAAGTTCTATATTTTTCTCTTCTTTTATCAGAAAGAAATGAGCTTATTCTGCATCACCCATATAGGTTGTTCTGTTTGCGGTCTTTCTTTTCTAGCACTTGTGTTCTTTGCATGCTTGTCTGTTTTTCTTTGTGAATTCCTATTTTTGGTGGGGTAACCACCCCCGATCCCCTATCTTGTCTCTCAGAGAACCACCCTGTACTTTGGTCTTGGTGCCCCTCTTTCCTAGAGCTGCCTCCTAGGTTGAACTACTGGCCCTCACTGGGGTTGGGGGAAGTTAAATGTTCCAGGGCTGGCAGATGCACCTCCCCCTGAATAGCCCCTTCTTTGGCACTTATGGGACCTCTGGGTGCTGGCCAGCTGGACTGCTGCTCCAGTTCTCTGCCCACAGTGGCTAGAGGGAAGCCACAGAGAGTTCATGAGGAAAGTGCATAATCACAAGGCCTTACCCAGTAAGACGCCCCACATCTTCCACTCTGGTCGGCCAAGAGCCCCTTCCTTAAGACCTGCCTATCTTCTCTTAAGACCTGCCTATCTTCTGTCTCCCCAAGGATTTCTCAGTTTTATTTGCATTTTCTCAGACCCATCAGCTCCAATTTTTTTGAGGCATCTCTTAGATGGAGTGTGGGAGAAGGGGGACAGCAGCTCATGCTAGTTTGCCATCTTCTTCTGAATACATGGATATTGCTATAATGTGTTTTGACTATTGGTAGAGTGTCCATTTATAATGTCAGCAGTCCTGGATTTGTCTGAAACATATTTATATAATTTATAAAATTGTGTTTCACACTGCAGGAAAAAGGTGAAAAAGAAAAAAAAATTGTTTCAAAGATGCCCTGGGCTTCCTGGTAAAATAAGCTTTAAGCATTGATAAGAGTTTTCCAAACAAAGGAAATCAGCAAATCAGAGATATCTGCACCCCTGTGTTGACTGCAGCACTATTCACAATAGCTCAGATATAGAATCAACCTAAGTGTCCAACAAATAATGAAAAGATAAAGAAAATGAGATATATTTACATAATTGAATATTATTCTGCTATAAAAAAAAAGAAATCCTGTCATTTGCAACAACATAGATGGAACTGAAGGACATGAGGTTAAGTGAAATTAGCCAGGCACAGAAAGACAACTGTCCCATCTTCTTACTCATATGTGGGAGCTGAAGAAATTGATCTCACAGAGGAAATAAACAGAATAGTGGTTACCAGAGGCTGGCAAGAGTGGTGGGAAGGTGTTGGTTAATGGGTAGAACAATACAGTTAGATAGATACAGTTAGGCAGAAGGAATAAAATCTAGTGTTTGGTAGCAAAATAGGGTGACTACGGCTAATAATTTATTGTACATTTCAAAATAACTAGAAGAGAAGATTTGGAATGTTCCTAACGCAAAGAAGTGATAAATGTCTGAGGTGTTGGATATCCTAATTACCCCAATTTGATCATTACACATTGTATCCTTGTATAACATATCCCATCAATATGTACAACTATTATGTATCCATAAAAATTAAATCTCTAAAAAAGTATTCGTAAGATTTTATGTGTAATATCAGGTTTAATTTTTCTAAATGATAATTTTATCTTGGAGAGACTAGCACACTGGAAAACCCTGAAATTATACACTTAATTCATTTATATAAAATGAATAGTTTTGGGACCTTTCCCTAATATGCTATAGAAAAAATAAAAAGCAATCTGATCCTATTGCAGGGAATTGAGAAAAAAATGTATAAAAATATTCCTTATGCATGTTATACATTTTCTGCTAGGAAATGAGTTTTTCAAAGGCTCATGTCTGATTTAGAGAGTTTAAAATGTTTTATTTTTTTCATTACAATTTCCCCAGATCATCTGAATAAACTGTGGAACTTAACTATTAGGGGGTATTGTTTAGGGCCCCTGAAAGCACTGTTTCCTTCTTTAAGTGAAAGGCAAATAAAATGCCATTCCAGGCTTTCTGAGTTGGGAAACCTGCAGCGGCAGGAAAGCTTGTTTCCTATATTTCATTTCATTGCTAGGGACAGATGTCACACACCCCAACAATCATTCAAAATCCTGGGAATATTCTGTCACTGTCACATCACAGTTGATGGATGTAGCCCAGGGTTAAAGGGCCCAGTGCAGAGGGAGGTGCAGGTGGACCGCCCCTCTGAGGGCCACCGCCGTTGCCCTCAGCCCCACCACTGCCTCCACAGAAGCACTCACCGTGTGCTGGAATGACTAGAACTGATGAAGAACAAACACGTCCAATTTTTAGATTCCTTATAGACATGCATTTGGAAACTCCGAATATTAAAAGGCTTAAAATAAACAAATTCCATCCTCCTTTTATCAAAGGTCATTTCAATATTCTCAAAACGGATGATAAAAAAATATACTAGTATTAGATGCTGCTTATTCACATAGGAGAGGTTTTTTAGTGAGATGGTCTCTGGCTTTTAGAGAAATGGCCAAAGTAAAGAACTCATGGTTCTTATTTTAAACCTCATTTGTGGGACACTGATATGCTGGGGAAGCTGTGGTCTTTCTGATTTAGAACTAAACAAAGCCAGTGGAGTTTCCAAGACCTCTGCTCCACAGTGAGAGGATGAATCTCCTGATAAAATCTGATTCAGATTTTATTTCTGACCCTGGGGAAGTCACTGCAGAATCATGGCAGAAGATATTTTTATTCATGTTTATACTTAGATAAAATATGATGGAGTTTTGAAAGTTAAAATCCCAGAATAAGGGATTTAGTCAAAGGGTATGGTAGTTTCATTACTACTATGATTTCAAGATTTATTTCAACATATTATGTTAGAAATTTGCTGGAATAGCTGAGAAGAGCGGTATCGGTCAGGAGTCCCTTATCAAGACCCCAACTCCTCAGCCACAGGCAGGTGCTGTGGAGGTCTGTTCCAAGTACCAAATACACTTGGACCCGCGTTTCCCAAGGTCCCAAGATAATGCAAGTAAAAACATTCTGTGGGTTGGAAAATGTCAAATTCACCCATGATGTGGTTTCATTTCCTTATGTACTCACAGAGTATTCAGTGAAGAATGGAAGATAGATACGGTGAAATTATTTATTCATTCACTCTAACTTCTTTTTCCTCTTCAGAGATAACAACGACTACATTTTCCTCTGAGCACTGCCACTGCAGGACAACCTCTTCTCTTGAAGTCCTGAGCCCAGATCTAGGTCACAGTACATTACTGTCCTACGCTCACCTAAAAACAACTAATAGTATCATCCACCTCCCCTTCCTCAGGAAGCTGGGCTCTGCGTAAAGCCCAGACACCCCCTGGTTGGAACCTGAAGCTCTCTGATCAGAACACATTAGTCGCTCTGTATATATTGCTTCCAATCTAGGCCAAAGACCTTTCTTGAAGCCTTAGTCCCGTAAAAGGAAAGGAAAAGCTGAGGCCGAGTGGCAAGCAGCTCCCTTCTCAGTCTGGAACCCTGGAAAGTCTACTGGTGTTAGAATGAGGGGATGGGGTGGATGAGTGGTCTACTGCAGAATGGGCTCTGTGCCATCGATGTTCCAATACATCCATTACCATTTGGTCCTCAAAAAGCCCTGCAAGGTGACAACTATTGCATATGGAGCTACGCTTCCTCTGATCTTAAAAAGATGGTTTAACATATGCTAAATCCTAGCTAAGATTCTTTGCTCCGAGAAGTGATACAAACTTGTTTAATGTATCTAAATCTAAATACACTCTACAAATCTCTCTGGGCTATCCATCGCCCATGCTTTCATTTCTTATAGTAGCACTGGTTAGTGGCAGTTGTGGAGCTGGGCACCAGGATAGTCTTTTTAAAAGAAGCCTGGATGCAAACAAAGAGAGGGATGTGATTTGGCAGATGTTTGGTGACAGGTTGTGGCTGGCAGGAGGGTCAGTGTCCAGAGCTGAGGCATACACAATGGGAGCCCAGAGAAGGTGTGTGTGCACAGCTGGAGTCTCCTTTGCAATTGGCTTCTCCTTTGACAGTCTGCATAATGCCCGTACACGAGCTAAAAGACTTATTCTTAAAAAGTGGAATAGAAAAGCATAATAACAATGTGTTATACAAACTACCCAATGAATATTTGTAGATTAGAGTTGAAAAGATGAACGGTAAATCCTCTTTCAAAGTTTCACATGGCTATGATTTAAAAATTTTTGTATGTATGCATATCAAACTCTCTATAAAGCACCTTATATGTGGTATAAACATTAAAACTACATTCTTTAAAAGCAGATTGGCTTTTGAGCTGAAGTCCCAATGTATATTGAGTGTCTGTTGAAGAGACAACAATATTAACTTGCCTCTCTTGTGACTATCTTGTTGGAAGCTACAGCACGTAATGAGAAATGTGAAGTCCCAAGATCAATGAAATTTTGGACTCTAGGGATTCCACAGGAATACCATTGATCCTTTTAAAGAACACCAGTCAGAGATGGGTTGTAATATATTGCAAAGAGAGGCTCAAGAGGATAAGCGGCCAAGTCCAAGATACCTACCTGACAAAAAATTCAATCAGCTTTTAGCACAAATTGCCTGCTCTGCTCTGCTCTCTTTCATGCAGTAGGCTGCTTCCAATTAAAGTGCGCAAATTAATTTTTATCACTTCCAAATTAGTTTCAGAATTTGTGTAAAAGTCTGTTTCGGATGAAAGCATCTGTCCTTCACATCTTTGCAATTCTGTTATCTAGTTAGGGACCTATTTAAAGTCTCCAAGATAATTTATACGTTCAAAGCCACGAGTTTGAAAGAATAACAATGAATAATATTATAAAATACATTAATAAAGCAATGATAATTCAACTCTAACCTACACTAGGTAGACTTTGCTTATCTCTTTTATGGTCTGAGACTCCATATCTGATAGTCTGCTTACAAATATTTATTATCTTTGTGACCAATTCATCACAATGGTCAAAATGATTAGAAAAAGACTAATATTTCTGAGATGTCTGCATTCTTCACAATATATTTGACACAATAAAACCATACATACTTTCTATACCTGCCTAAAAAGATTTCACAAACATGACATTTTTTCTTCATGGAATTAATAGAGCTATCGATTACAATATAATAATGACAATGCAAGAGAAACAAATATGTTAAAGTCAGTTGAATTTTATCTTGAGAAGATTTTAGTGATATGCCTGTAAAGGTTAAATGATAAATCCTATCATTTCATGATGTTGTGATGAACAGGTGTGATTTGGCCTCGGTGACACACAAAGCAGTTCCATGTCCACACCAAGGCCAATCCCTTCATTATAACAGCTACTAGGATATTATGTTACATGCCAGGACTTGCCACGTCAAAGATTGGTTAATACATACAACCTCCAAAACCTAAGGGCATTGTGTCACACACTTTAATACAAATTTAGACATAACTAGCTTTCTGGTCTTGAGTATCAATGTATTATGAGATAGAAAACACATATGGCCTGCTTCTGTGACCTGTGAATTGGAAGCTAGAGTAGATTAAACTGGAACAGAAGAAAATCTCTTTCACATTGTGAGTTTTCTGATGGCAACAACTATGTCTATGTCAAACCACAGGCAGGGCACTGATACGGCAGTCAATTCAGTGTGTGCTGTGACTGCCTGAAAAAAGAGTGAAGAGACCGACACAGATGGTTGCCCTAGTCAGGCATATATATGCTACTAGGTTAGCTTTTTAAATAGATAAGTGGGTCACAAATCAGTCAGTCAATCAATACTAAACCTGAGATCACTTTTTTACTACTGTGATCATCCTTATGGAAAAAAGCTAAAACCAGTTTTTTTCATAATCATCAATTTGATGTAAAGTTAAGCATTTTATGAATGCTTAAAGCATGGTACAAAATATTATCGGATAACAATTCATGATTCATTTAACAAATACTTGACATCCTCAGTATATCCAAGCAGGAGAAACAGTTTGTGATTAGTATAAAAGTAGATTCTTGTAAACTCTAGAAAGTCAGAGGTTGTGACTTTGCAGCATTCCCAGCTGCTGGGATAGTACCAGGCTCACAGTAGGCACACAGTAGGCACCCAACACATACTGTTGCTTGACTAATACTTTAGGTGCTTATCTTGTTTATTCTAGAAGAGCACTTTTCCCTTTTATTAATGTACCATACTACGTATGTTCACATTAAATATCTAATAAAGTCTTGACAGGATGGATTCTATGAAAGTGGTTTAGGTTCATAATGATGACAACAGCTTTTGACTAAAAATAAATTCCTATAGATGGAGGTAATACTGAAAAATACATATTGATAATTTTGTCATAATATCTTTAAGATAATCTTGTCCTTACTTAAAACTAAAATATGATACTGCTTTTTAACAAATATAATATCCATATTTTTGTTCTTAAGAATTAAAAAAGCATTTTGTATTTACACAGCTCCTGTTGTAAGGAGCTTTAAATAATTTAAATATTATTGTATTTAACTTTTCTTGCTGACTGATGTACCAAAGCTACAATTGATAGTTAGCCATCTTTTGGTTTAAGAGATCATTAGAAAACACAGTAGTGAACATAGATAATTACTATAATTTAATATTTTTCTTTAATATTCTTTACCTCCTAGCAGTACATTATATAAAACATCTTATCTCAGCTACCAGATGGCAGCTTTTAAGAAATAAATCCCCTTTTTGGAAATAACACTTGCATCATTTCTGGGCTTCATTTTGAAGATGGTAATTAATTAGATTTAAAGCTCTATTCTGTTTCTTTTAAATTTTTTCTAACAAGTTCTAATTTTTATCAATGTATATGAAAGATACTACACAGACCTGCTGCTTAATTAAACTTTTTAAAGAAATGCTACACTATTATGGAAATAAAGACAATTTGGAAATATGTGAACATATATTTAGATAAAATATACTTGATAATGTACCATTCTTGAGAATAACAAAGCCATCGCTGGTAGGTCATATGTCTTATATACATGTACACATACGCATACATAGGCATACTAGAATTCTGTTAAAAATGAATTTTTTAAGGACATGGCTTTACAAAAGAGTAAATAGGGAGATTATCTTACTGGTATTTAGAGCATAATGTTTGTTAATAACAGAATTGGTAACTAATTATTTGAACTGGTTGGAAATCAAGCAACATTGAATATCTTTTCCCTCAAATCAAGATCACATCTTGTTCAAATTTAGAACAGAGACTCGTATGTACAATAGACACTCTTGTTCAGTAGCTATGCCAAGAGGCATATGCTATTTTACAATACACCTAGTTTCTTCATCCACTGTTCAACTCTAGCTACGGGCAACAGGAATAAAACTTCACATAACATTTGGACATCTAATCCAATCTTCCACTATCTTCTCATACAAATATATTTCTCCATTCTCTCCTGTACTATGATGGGGCCTTTGTTCTTATCCATCCAAAGCCATTTCCTATTTTTGCGGTATTCCTGTCAAAATGCATAAGGGTTGGGGGGATGGAGTGGGACATGAAGGGTGGGTGTGCAATTCAGTTTCCACCCCTAGCTGTCTCACAGGTTGGAACTGACCAGAGAGGCAGCAGCCAGCCACGCAATGTAACATGGCATCTTGTAGATTTCTTATCTACTCTTATAGTATTTTAGTTGTAGATGCACAGGTTTCCTGAAAAATTTTTATCTCTGTTGGGTTATAAGTATTCCCCAAATTCATGTTTCAGTTTATTTTGGAGTGCTGTGTAAGCTGTGACAATTTGAATAATCCTGGTTTGAGTACTTGCCATTATCACTTCACAGAAACCTTTCTATATTTTACAGGAAAGTCATGCATTTGAATGAACTATTGAAAGCTTAGTTATTAAAAGCCCTAATTATTTCTAGCCAATCTCTTATCCAGCTCTTCAGTCATTTAATTTATTGGAAACCTATTATGTATATTACTATGACAGGAACTGAAGATGGAAAGACAGACACTCATTATCTACTTTAGTGTTTTCTTGGGGCAGCAGTCCAACAACTAATAACTAACTTCTCTTAACATAAATAAAAGTTTCCTTGGAAAAAGAAGTTTGAGAGGCTGTGGATTAAACAAGCATCAACAAATTTATTTGTGTAAGACTTTCAGAGCTTATGTAGAAAGTTTGAGTATAAACACTGTACCCCAAAATTATTTCATGAAGGAGTCCAGCCTCTCCCAACGCTTTCTTCCTATGGGATATCTTAGGGTGCACTGTGGAATAACTATCACTTGAGGAATCCTCCCAAGCAAGGAAACTGTCTTATTCAGTTTTTGCATCTCCCACAATGCCTCATGTGAAGGGGGTACTCACTCACTGTTTGCTAAACGAATAAATGGAGAAATTTACTACAGTATATATGGTAGATAGCAGTTAGTGCCCTGAATGAGACACAGGCAAAATCTTCTGAAAATTCAGAGCAGGGAGAGATTATTTTCAGCTGAAAGAAATAATATGAGGTTTAATGGATAAGGTGAAGCTGAAGAAAATTTCTGAAGGATGGGGACATTTGGCGACTGGGCTGCTGAGCAGAGGGTCTGGGTAGGGGACTGGTGAGGGGATCTGGAAGTCTCTCCATGTTGTAGGTGATAGTACTGCTCATTTTAACACTTTGAACATAGCTACGTTCCAGTACAGATTTTGGCCACTTAAGCTTTCATATTTTAAAATCCTTACACCTCAGGAAAAAACTATTAGGAAAATCAAAAAGGCAAAATATATTTAAATAAACTATAGTTTGATAGGACAAATTTGATACAAACACTCACTGCTGTTAGGGTTGTCTCCTATGATATGGTGCCGCCCACTCCAGTACCAGAGCAGCAGGGTGGCATCTCGAGATCCGGACACTATGTAGCAGTCCCCACCAATGTATGACTCAGACCTGGCCAAGCACGTGACCACATCCCAATGGCCAAATACAATCTGAGTCAATTTCCCTGCAACACAGAAATGACAGGTTTGCTTCATTTAGTCTTTTCTTCAAATGGTAATAAGTGTAACTTTATCAGATTTTTTTTTTAAATTTTACCATATTTTTAATTTTATTTTACCAGTTTTGTGAAAAGTTCATCTATAGGCTGATAAAGTTACAATGTTATTCAAATCTGGCTACAGGTTGCTTTCTCGCATTGCTTTTGAAAACTGATACAAGAATGTCACTTGAGATTTTTAAAGAAAAGACTTTATAAAATAACACAATCACGATTTTTCTCTTCAGGATTTGGGCCAGACCAAGGGGAGTTTTAGGATCTTTTACTGCATATGAATTTGTGGGAAAGAAACAATAGCCCCATTTGTCCTATGAATTCTGGGATCATGCTAACGTTCGGAATACATGAAGTTATAGTTAGTTACTTTGCTTACAGTGTGAACATTTAATTTGAATCTTGACTACTCAAGTTGGCAAATGATAAAAATGCCTACATTAAGTATGATTTCATATTCAGCTTTGGTTTTAACAATAGTCATTTCGAAGAGAATATGGTGTTTCATAGTTAGGATTACCTGTTTCTGTAGAATAAACTCTGAAGCTCTTATCCCAGAATCCACAGATAAGAATATAGCGATTATCTGCTGTTACCACAAAACAATGTGCATTGATTTGTATACTCTGGTCAACGAGGTCTGTGATCTGCCGTTTGTTTACACCTGAATTATTGGCTAAAAGTAAATGGAAAAAAGCATTTGAAGAAAGATTCCATATGAGTTTTGCCAAGCACTCAAAGAAGGAAAACAATACTTTCATGCTTCATTTATCCAGAAATAGTTTTTTTAATGGTATGAGATTATTAAGATTCTCCCTTGAGGAATATAAATTTCCTTAGCAGTAATTATTTATGAACCACATTATGTATTTTAAAATTATGCCAGAAATTTTAGTTCTCCCTCCACCAATAAAAATATGAGGAATTCAAGACAATTAATTTAAAACATAATACAATATTTTAATGCATTTAATTCTTTAGATGTTCACTATATACAAGTTCATTAGTTTATAAGAATCACATGAAAACTAAATATTGTATGAAGTATGTTATTAAGGAAGAGATATATTAATATTTGCCCCCAGTCTGTCATTTTCGGATGGTATTTATAATTCCTGTGAAAAAGGAGGGTAGAGATTTGAGCAACGGATGTTGTTACGTGGGCAGCCCCACAGGGAGCTTCAGGTCAGCAGCTTTACAGGCCTGGATTGTCAACAGACAGAAGGCCTTTCCAGAAAGGGCTAGCAGGGGAGGAGAGGAACAAAAAAGATGAGAGAGGGACTGGGGAGGAAAGAGACAGGCAAAGAATCAGTGCAGAGCCCTGGGATTGAATCTGAATAAAGTCAGGAACTCAGAGACACCATCTGATTTCCCCAGTGCCTGTCTGCATGCCAGCCTGTCCCTTACTGCGCACCATCCTTTCAGGATAAATCCCTGGGCTGAATTCTTAAACAGAAATGCAGATGTAGAAGGTAACCACCACTCTCTAACACCAGTTAAATATAAGTAATACTATCTGTAGATATCTACTAACAGTATAAAAATAATTACTAGGAAACATAAGCAATAAAAATATTATACACAAAAGTCAGTAAGGACAAGAAGACCAAGGGTCCCAGGCCACTTGAAAACTATACAATTGGTCCTTTACTAATTAGAATAGACCTATTAATTTTTCCATGGTTACACATTAGCTGTATATTTCATTGTCAATGTCTACTGGAAAGAGAAATAGCTAGACTAGACTAATAATATTCTTAATCCTAAAGCTTATAAGCTCCCAAAGACATGTAAATGGTATTTTGTGTATGGGTATAAGTAACTAATTGAAACATCTGTATCTTATCTTATTTCCAGGTTCAACGATGAAGGATGAATTTGAATCTAAGAATAAGAGGCTGGGCGTGGTGGCTCACGTCTGTAATCCCAGGACTTTGGGAGGGCCAGGCAGGCAGATCACTTAAGGTCAGGAGTTCGAGACCAGCCTGGCCAGCACAGTGAAACCCTGTCTCTACTAAAAATACAAAAATTAGACAGGCGTGGTGGTGCACGCCTGTAATCCCAGCTACTCAGGAGGCTGAGGTGGGGGAATTGGTTTAACCTGGGAGGCGGAGGTTGCAGTGGTCTGAGATTGCATCACTGCACTCCAGCCTGGGTGACATAATGAGACTCCATCTCAAAAAAAAAAAAAAAAAAAAAAAAAGAACCTAAGAATGAAACACCTTGACTTTAATATGTAGCTTAATAATTTTTCGTAGCATTTTCAATTTTTTTCTAATTTATCTTACTAATCATCCAGTGATATAGATAGAACAAACATTATTAAAAATTGTCTTACAGGTATGAAACCGGAAGGGCCTCGAAAGACTAAGACGCTAGCTCTGGATCAAATGGCTAATAAATATGTACACGATTATTTAAAAATATTTTGAATGTCTGCTGCAAAGAGTTATAGCTCATCAGTTTGCAATTCATATGAAACATTTGCTTTACAACATGTCAGTTTAAAAAAATTCAATGATAAAGACTGCCAGAGGTGGCCGGGCGCAGTGGCTCACGCCTGTAATCCCAGCACTTTGGGAGGCAGAGATGGGCGGATCACGAGGTCAGGAGATCGAGACCATCCTGGCTAACACGGTGAAACCCTGACTCTACTAAAAATACCAAAAATTAGCCGGGCGTGGTGGCGGGCGCCTGTTGTCCCAGCTACTCGGGAGGCTGAGGCAGGAGAATGGCGTGAACCCGGGAGGCGGAGCTTGCAGTGAGCCGAGATCGCGCCACTGCACTCCAGCCTGGGCGACAGAGCGAGACTCCGCCTCAAAAAAAAAAAAAAAAAAAAAAAAAAGACTGCCAGAAAAGATGTTCTTCAATATTAGCTTCCTTTTTTTTTTTGAGATGGAGTCTCGCTCTGTCACCCAGGCTGGAGTGCAGTGGTGCCATCTTGGCTCACTGAAAGCTCCGCCTCCCGGGTTCACGCCATTCTCCTCCCTCAGCCTCCCGAGTAGCTGGGACTACAGGCGCCCGCCACCACGCCCGGCTAATTTTTTTATATTTTTAGTAGAGACGGGGTTTCACCGTGTTAGCCAGGATGGTCTCGATCTCCTGACCTCGTGATCCGCCCGTCTTGGACTCCCAAAGTACTGGGATTACAGGCGTGAGCCACCATGCCGGCCCTTTTTTTTTTTTTTTTTAAATTTAAGTTCTGGGGTACATGTGCACAATGTGCAGGTTTGTTACATAGGTATACATGTGCCATGTTGGTTTGCTGCACCCATCAACTTGTCATTTACATTAGGAATTTCTCCTAATGCTATTCCTCCCCCAGCCTTTAGTAATCTTTTTGAATCCTTATATTTTAAACAATACTGAGCTGTTAGAGAACACTTTAGGCTGAAAGAAAATACAGTTTGGAATTATTTGCCTTATTTATAACCAACTTAAATGACCTCCAAAAATATCAAGAAACGATTGCTTTAATACCAAAAAGTTCTTAGATGGCATATTATGATTTACACAGCTCCTTGATGATAATTTGATATTATTAGCATTTTAATCTTGTGGTAGAAAAAAATATTGTTCAACTATCTTATGAAAAATAACTATATATGAATATATGGATAGTATCCATGAAAATTTATTCTTTTTTATTAACATACCTATTAATGGATCCATTTCAATGGGAAGATGGTGGGCTTGATCCAAGGAGTATCCTGGAGCTCCTCTGAGGCCTAAAGATTAAAAAAAGAGAGAAAAACTAACAAAAAATTCTCAGAAAGAAGGGATTTCCTAATGGGTAGTGTTTTATGATGATTTTACAAAATGCATATTTGCTTAAAAATGATTTGATAAATTGTTCTGATTCAGTTATACTATGTGTCTCTGTAGACAGCCTTACAAAATAATCACCACAGGGACTTCAGGTTTCCACTTACAATGTACAAGGCTGGGAAGAGTTTTGTTTCTGTTCTAATGATGAGAAAAAGCTGGCTAAATAGAAGATTGTAACATTTATTGAACCCATCAAAAAGCTAAGGTCATGAGCAATCAATGAGCCTGAAATCAATGAAAGGGCTATGCTTCCAAGCAGGGATGGGTATGAGGCTGGGCTCACCTGGGGCAGGACACAGGAAGCTGAAATCAATGAAAGGGCTATGCTTCCAAGCAGGGATGGGTATGAGCCTGCGCTCACCTGGGGCAGGACACAGGAAGCTGGGGCTCCCATCCAATGGGGCCTTTTTTTCAACATGTGACAAGTAAATGGAAGGTATAAAAATTGGGCCACACCTAAAATCTTAATCTCACTAAAAGCTACTTTCAGAGGATTAATGTTTAGAGCTTGATGAAGTTCATTAGTCATAGTTTTCCACACGTGATTATATAATATATACAACACTTTTGAACAATTTTAAATAAAAATTTAGTCCTTTATAGTTTTTCTCAATGCAAAACATTTCTAGAGGCTGTCTCCTGAGAATAATACAGTCATATATTTTCCTTAAGATATGTGCTGCCTATCTCTGATGGAATGGAAGTAGCGTTACCTTACGTTGATAATATCACCAATAACCTTAAAATAGGTGCACTTAGAAACTCTTAGGAGATAAAGCTAGGATACAAATCACTGTATTTTTTAGAGCAATGTAGAGGTCAGTAGAATAGAAAGATTCAGGTTACTTCGGCATGGCTCAGCTATTCAACTCTGGAGACGGGGAGTCCTCGGCTTCCTGGGAGATCTCAAGTGGTGAACTGGGCCAACTAAATCATTTGGTCACATCCACTCTGCCCTGGTTAAGCATCAATATGTCTAAATGTGTTTTGATTTGTTTGTTTATTTTGAGACAAAGTCTCACTTTGTAGTCCAGGCTGGAGTGCAGTGGCGCGATCTCAGCTCACTGCAACCTCTGCTGCCCGGGTTCAAGCGTTTCTCCTGCCTCAGCCTCCCGAGTAGCTGGGATTACAGGTGCCTGCCACTGTGCCTGGTTAATTTTTGTAGTTTTAGTAGAGACGGGGTTTCACCATCTTGGCCAGGCTGGTCTTGAACTCCTGCAATATGTCTAAATGTTTGCCACAACGTTATGTCGCTTCAAGGTGTACTGGCTGGTACTTTCAGGAATGAGTTTGGAGAACCACATGTGAAGTGTGAAATCACTGGAGAATTTAGATTTTGTCTTTTTGCAAAGATTCTAAGCTCTGCAAAAATAGAGCTGGTGCTTGTTTTGTTTATTGCTGTATATACAGTGCTTAGGAGTACTTGACATATAATAGTCAAATATTTGCTAAATAAATTACTGATATAGAGACAAGAGGACTTGAAGCCAGCATCCAGAAACCCATATTCAAACTCTCTTCTGTTTGATATAGGAAAAAAGAGGGGTGTATTTTTTTGCAGTTAGGCAATAGCAGAATAGAGTAGGAGAACCTGAATTATTGGTAGAACTGCTTCAATTTGTCAAATAGTTACTGAGTACTTGACTATGATCCAAGCATCCCATGAGGCATTAACATACAGCAGAAATGAAGGAGACAGATAGAAGTCCCTTAGTTGGATTTGACAATTATTTATTTAGTCTGCTGTTTTTTGTAGATAATGTGGGATATGAGCTAATCCCAGTACACTTTTTTACTTTAATTGTAGCTTTTAAGAAATCTTTAGTAAGTGATTTGCTCAGGCACACATACCTACTGTGTTGTGCCATCTATTCACTGCAAACAGTCGGCTGCAAGTCACTGTCACCACTGCGGGGATGGTCAAGTGGGGCAGAGTGTTGGCTGCCACATGGGTTACTGGAGAATTTGAAGGAAACTTCAGCACCATTATCACATCCTGTTGCATCTGATCTTTAAACATGAGCGGACTCTGTGGAAGGAAACACTGTTGAATAGAAAGGGAAGAGAACAGAGGAAGACAAAAGGAATAACATAGTTAGTGAAAGGTCTAGGGAGAATGAGGTTAAACAGACAAGTCTAGCACGAGCACACACAAGGAGGAAAAGCCACCTAAACTTTCATACTGGTGAATGTCTGCCCCAAATCGAGCAGCTTTGACTGGGGGATGGCACAGAGAGTAGAGAATAAGAATTCTGTGAAGGCACTGATACAGGGACACAGAATCATTAAAGACCAGCCTCAATTCAAATATCACCACAATGCAATGTGAAAAGTTAGCTCATAGACACACCCGCATGACGTAACACAGTTATGCAATGCAGCTTAAAAATCAGTTTGGTGGGAAAGTTAGTCAAATTAGTGACTCCCATTTTTCACATGAAATATAAAGTGAATTGACTAATACTTTCATTTCTATCTGGTTGATCTGGGGTCATGACTACAGTCTAAATAATTAAAATACAGTAGCTCCATAAAGCAGCCGAGCGCTTCCCTGGCAGTTCTCCCCAGGTTCTGCTCTGGCACTGACTGTTTATGGTTGAAGCCTTGTTTCTCCCTTCTAGGCTGGGAGCTTATGGAGGGCCAATGCTTTTTCTTCTTCTTCTTTTTTTTTTTTTTTTAATTATTTTAAGTTCCAGGATACATGTGCAGGACACGCAGGTTGTTACATAGGTAAACGTGTGCCATGGTGGTTTGCTGCACAGATCAACCCATCACCTTGGTAGTAAGCCCTGCATACATTAGCTGTTCTTCTTGATGCTCCCCTCCCACCACCCCCACCCCCATGACAGGCCCCAGTGCGTGTTGTTCCCTATCATGTGTCCATGTGTTTTCTTCTTTCTGTTTTTAGCCTCTGTTTTGTCAACATCTAGCATATGACTTGACAGAAAGTAGATACTGTAAGTCCTACAAAACACTACAAATACCACCATATTAAAAACATAAAGTAGGGAGGCTGGAAATAACCATTATTTAGCTTTCATACATGTTTCGTAATGGTTTGCAGTATATATGAATTCTCTGCTACATGAACTTAGAAAGCTTAGAGTTTCTTTATAAACAGTTTCATGCCAATTCAGTCTCTAACAACTTCCTCTAGGAAAGTAATGAATTCTGACTGGGCATATCTCCAGGATAAATATTTTTATTATTATTATTAAACACAGAAAACTAACACGGGAATAAAACTCTTCTGCCAAAGCATTTCATAAAATAAAGTGTTAGAGATATTCTTCTGGACAGTTTATTAAAAATGGTGAGGCTCCGAGGCCACATCTCTATGTCTACAATGTGGCTGAGGGGTTTATACGGCAACAGCCTGAGCTTGGTGCAAACCTTTCTGTTTAGTTACACAGAAAGACCAACTGCAGTCAAAAGAGTTCACTAGTGACTAACCAAGGAGGCTGAAGCTGTTTGGCTGAGCTGTTGTAGGAAGGTAAAAAAAAAAAAAAAAAAAAAAAAGGAGTTTAAACACACACCAGGCAGGCATGGTGGCTTATGCCTGTATTCCCAGCGCTTTGGGAGACTGAGGGTCCCCAGGAGTTCAAGACCAGCCTGGGAAACACAGCAAAACCCAATCTCTACAAAAAATTTTAAAAATTTAGCCAGGCGTGGTGGCACACACCCGTAGTCCCAGATACTAGGAAGACTGAGGAAGAAAGATCGTGTGAGCCTAGGAGTTTGAGGCTGCAGTGAGCCATGATCATGCCGCTATATTCTAGCCTGTGCAACAGAGTGAGACCCTATCTTAAAAAAAAATTTAAAAACAAATGCATTTAGGTCGGGCGTGGTGACTCACACCTGTAATCCCAGCACTTTGGGAGGCTGAGGCGGGCAGATCACGAGGTCAGGAGTTTGAGACTAGCCTGACCAACATGGTAAAACCCCATCTTTACTAAAAATACAAAAATTAGCCAGGGGTGGTGGCGCACACCTGTAATCCTGGCTACTCGGGAGGCTAAGGCAGGAGAATTGCTTGAACCAGAGAGGCAAAGGTTGCAGTGAGCTGAGATTGCGCCACTGCACTCCAGCCTGGGTGACACAGTGAGATTCTGTCTCAAAACAACAACAACAAAAAGCATTTATGTGTTTCCCAAAAGTTCGACTACTGATTTCTTGAAAGTTTAGAGGACTTGTCACTGTATCTCCAGTGCTTAGCATCAGATCTGACATACAGAAGGGGCTCAATAAAAATTCGTTAAATGACAGAGTAAATGAAAGGTGTGATTAATACTTCCATCACAAAATAACAGCTTATACATTTGTTTACACATATATTATGGACCATATTCCAGAGCTCTTTACTCTAAAATTAGAGTACTTGTTGTCTTGAAGTTCATCTTGTGAACGCATTTTTACCTTCAAGAATTGTTTACTTCAGTAAAAAAATAGTGAAAAATCAGTTTTAAAAAAAATTCTAAAGAAATTGCTCATAAAAATTTTACCTTCTTCAAATTACTTAAAGAAGAAAATGTTTACTATTTGCTAATAAACTGTAAAGAAACTTTTTTATGGAAATGGACTTTTAAATTCAGATTAAAATGAAAAGAATATGACTCCCTTGCAAAGTGGGAATAAGAGGTTTAACCAGTAGCTAATTATGATGATGTCAGCTCACATTTATTAAGAACTTATTGTATGACAGGTGCTGGTCTAAGTGCT
Organism: Pan paniscus; assembly: GCF_029289425.2. NCBI lineage: Eukaryota > Metazoa > Chordata > Mammalia > Primates > Hominidae > Pan > Pan paniscus. The sequence goes on along the minus strand of NC_073263.2, from coordinate 35,177,708 downwards.
ATACAGTATTGAATCATTCAATTCTCAGTAGTAGGTACTATTTTTACCTCTATTTTACAGATGCTGAAATGCAAAAACAGAGAGGTTAAATACCTTGCCCAAGTCATTTACTAGCTAGTGCAGAGATGGTGTTTGCCCTGTCCGGCTCTGGGGCCCTTACTCTTAACCACTCTGTTCAACAACTTCTCTGTAATAACCACAAATTACCTTTATATTTCTTTCCTTTTCTTCAAATGAACTACTTCCCCTACTGTATCTTGCCACGAAATTTGGCAATATCATATTGTGTCTGCAATACATTTTTCATTGTAATTTACAAATATAGTCTAATTCTGGTGTCAGTGTGTGTCTCTATGCCTGTGTGTGCATGAATGAGTTTATGTAGAGGCATACATAGAGAAGATGGCTATTTTTGTGAATCCAAAAGTGGGACAGCTTAAGTAGGACTTAAAGGTAGATTTACACTTCCTTCTCTGTCTCTCCCTGGGGTATTAGTTTGTACTTAGGCTGAAGAGTTAACCAATAAATCGAGAAGCCTTTTAAAATATGCTGTTAAAATCACAATTTTATTTGCTCTATTCCCAGGTAAAAAGGAAAGAAAAAAAAAAATCTCAACATGCTGATATGTCTTACCAGGTGCATGGCAGAGCTCCGAGGCGGATGTGGCTCAATAAGCAACTGAGATGGCGTCTGTCCAAAGTTCTGTATCTGTGCCTCCATGGCCTGCAGGGGAAGGAGGGTGATTGTCATAATCAATATGCATCAAAGAGAGAGGCCAACACACTCTTTGACAATGCAAGTGTATCCCAAGTCAGCCATGAAAAAAAGTCCAGAAAATTCAACGGGTGCTCTTTTCTCAGGGTGCAGAATCATCCAAGTGTTAGTATTTTGTAGACAAGCTTTGCTTCTCCTTCCAAACATGCTTCAGTTAACCCAGTCACTATTCTTATTCCCAGAAGCTGGGGTTAAATGTGGAAAATCTAACCTGTGAATACATGCATGCAGCTAAAGACCAAAGAACACTTTCCACACTAAATACAGCACATATACCTTAATAAAGTCCTTTGTAAGAAGGAAAGTGTGGGGGTCTCTAATGAAATAAGCTTCTGGAATCTTAATGGGGAAAAAAAAGAATGAGACATAAAGTCTATCAATTATACAAAATAAAATTCAGAAAGTTATAGGTTCCAATTAATTCAGAGGGTGATCAGCAGAAAGAACACCAAGATTTTATAGAATTATTAAATATAACAAAACTTTTGTTACAAAAATATATTTTAGCTTTCTATGCTATTTTAAGATGAATTCTGGAATATTATTTTTAAGGTATAAATTCATTTTCTCAAAAGTTTTCCCTGAAATTTTAGAGAGAACTCACCCAAAAAAGAAATAAATCTTTCTGTATCCTAAGCTATACAATATTTCATTAAAGCCTATGTAGCTGGAAATGAGATTTTATAGCCTCCAAGGAATAGAAATAATTTTAGCCCTCAAACTGTCTGGACTGTACAATATACCTTTCTTGTGCGTGTCAAAGAGATCATCTTAAAAGAAACTTAAGTATTTCCTCGATACATGAATTCTATAGGCAAAATATTTCCATATATTAAGCTAGACTAAGAAAAATCTTTTTCTGAAATATTATATGTAATTTATGTCAACAAGGAGAAGCATGATATTTACTATGATCATTACTCTGCTACCATGCTAATTTTTTCCCTAAATTGTGTGCAATTTGGTTGCACGTAAAAGTGAAACAGGAAAATCATAGCTAGGTGCTTGTAGAAGCACAGGTGAGTTGGTAGATGGCTCTTGACATAGCACCACCACTAATCTCATCGCTATCTACAATTCTAATTTATAAAGTACTTAAATTTAAAAATCTGTCCCCTACACTGTATTTCAAGAAAATGTTTATCAATAAAAATGCGAACCTGCAAATTTATTAGCAATATTAAACATGAATGCATCATTATCTGCCATATTTTAGCCATCGCGTAAATGGGACTTTGGTTCTTTTATCTGCAGAGGCAATGGGATGAATTATTAAATCTCCTTAAGTGCTGTCCAATTTTTATGTATACATTTATTTGCATGGTGTCTACTCACAAGTGTGACTATTTAACTAAATTTTATTCACATATGATGCATTTACATCCTACTTTTGTCTCCCCAGTGCAAGATTTATGATTATAAAAGGGGGAAGAGACCATTTCTGGTTAGGTTCACATTTTTAATAACTAACTCTTGAGAATTATTTGGAAAGAAAAGTGGTAATTTTATTGTTAACGCTGCCCTGGTTAGCAAGTGCTTAATACCTAGCTTCATGTATCATGAACAGCTAAACGTCTCTCTAACAACAGATACTGCTACTCCTGTTTTTACTTCCCCAGAAAAAGGACACAAGTGGGGGCGAGGAGCCGGGGGTAAAATTAAACATGTTTTAATCTCTAGATCAGTGTCTTGCACTTAGTAGGGAGCCTTTAAATGTTTATTGAAGGAATTAGTCAACAAACATGCTTTGCTTGACTCTAGTTTTGTTTCTTAAAGGAAAGTATTAAAATTGTACTAGAAAATGTTATGAAATGGATAAAATTTCTAGAAATCTTCTGTGCAGTTCTCTTCAGTGAGTCCCAACTCTGACCATTTTGGACTAAGGCAGAATACATATGCATATATATTTAAAAGAGTTCCCCAATCAGGCATCAGGATAAAGACGAGATTGTGACTAACTTTATCCTTTCATTAAGACAGTCAGTTCTCGACACTGAACATTTATTTCTTTTGAGACTATACTGACTCCCTCTTCCTTGTGATCTACTTTACATGCCTTCATGACCCAAAGGATCTCAGTCCAATATTTACCTTTTAGCTATCTGGTAGTCCTGCCTTCCAGTAATTCCTTACCCTCTGATTTAAAAATGTACAGATCTTTCTGATCTTGAAAAGCATGCTGTCTCCTTTAAGTTCTACTTCTTGTCATTACTAAAATGTTTGAGGGGGAAGTGAGCACCTACTATCTTTCTTCACCTGCTCCCCATGTAAGATTTTCTGTCCTTTCCCACTTTCAGGGGGTCATCAATGACTTTCTTGTCAAGTGTGCAGGTCCTGTGAATGGGAGGGTTGCCTGGTGACACGCAGAACTCATTCTGCAACCCACGAATTGTTACAATGAAGTAGTTGTTCTGAGAGCTACTCCCTGTGTAGGAGAAAATCCTCCCCGAATGCTAACCTTGGGCAAGGATCTAAATCCTTCACCTCCTTGGGCAAGGATCTAAATCCTTCTAAATCATAATGAATGCTCTGCATATTCTCACAGCACATTTTTCTCCTTTACTATAGATTTTAACACACAATTATTTATGTATGTCTGTTTGTTCAGACTGAATCTCTGCAGGTCAGGATGGTGACTTAGTCTTAACAGAGATTCTAAAAATATTTGGTGAATATAGAAGCAGGGCATTTGTATAAAACTGAAACCTGGTCTAGAAAAAGAAAAGCACTTCAGAATTTTTTACTTTTACAATTCAATACCACAAAAACAATTATCAGACATTTGCTGAATGCTTACTCTATGCCAAAGGATACAAAGTCAGATACCAGGCTGACCTCAGGAAGTTAGCAGCCCCCAAAATAAAGACGATGAGTGTGTCAGTGCACATGGTAGGGAGCAGGACACAGGGGAGACAAGCCCAGCCTGCCCTGGGAGCCCAGACGAGTGACAGAGGGGAAGGGGAATAGGTTCTTAGGAAAGAGACTTTTGGAAAAAGGACAGAGCTCAGGTTTGAAGATTAAGTAAGAATTAGCTTGTCCACAGCATGAAAAGGTTTTCTACCATATAGAAAGTTTCCCTTAAAAGTTTCCAAATATATCAAGTTAAAAAAAAAAAGAAACTACTGGAACTGTGAGATGAATTCCTTCTATATTATCCAGAAATGTCATTAAAAAAATTCTACATGTATCTATTTCTCTATACATTGGTCTGCAAGGGTCAGTGAGATTTAATGTTAACTTTATTTATTCACAAAACATGTATTTGTTGAGTACCTACTACATACTAGATTCCATTCTAGATATTAATGATACTGGTAAAATGAAACAGATAAAGATTCCTGCCCTCAAAGAGCTTACATTCAGCCCAAAGTCACACACTGGCATCCCATGGGCTAGATTCAGCTCACAGACGTGGTTTCTATTTGAGTCAAAATTTACAGGTCAGTAAATGGCATACAAGAAATTGGATTTTTTGGCTTCTCTTAAAAACTTAGCAGATCAGGCAATACCACATCAGCATTCCTGCACAACTGCCCTTTTGTAACGCCCACCACTCACGTGACCTGGGCACTGCCACTGGCTTGTGTCACTCATCTATTCCCTGTCGGTTCTCATATGCTTTGGGGCTTGTGAATCCTTTTAAAATATAATAATGAAAACTTTAATTTGTATTACAAGATATCAATTGCTTTGTGTATCTGTTGTACTTTCCAGTAAACCCAAAATGAGTTAACATTGAACACGTGAGCTCATGAGCATGTATAATGTATATGGAAAAAGACTAAAACTTTGGAAATGTCCGTCAATCCAACTTCATTAAATCTATGTTATCCATTATTAGAAGCTCCATTATTTTATACACTATTAATAAGTAAAATATGCTATCAATTAAAATATGCTATGATTGATTGTAAGACACATTATGATTTTGGAGTATTGAGATATGAAAATGGTGTGTATCTTAGAATCAATAAATCATAGTAACTTTTTACTTAAACAGTGGTATCATGAGTCTTACATATTTCATACAAAGCCAGCATAGGTAATAGGCTTAAACCACTAGATTTTTTAAAACAAATGTGGCTAACAAAACGTTTGGTGTTTCACAAATACAAAAGACCATGCAGCCATTGGTAGACAACACTTTGGTAGAATAACAGGAAAATATAGATTTGCTTCTACTTAAATAATATTCTTTCTTAATGTTATTAAGAAATCACTGATTTTGGTATCTTGAAGTTAAGCTTATTATGTGCATTCACTTTTATTTATTTATTCAAATTACTCATTTTTTAAGGTTTAAAAGTGTATAAGGTGCACTAATCTTAAGTGTACAGCTTGATGAATGTATATATGTATGTGTATACATTTTTTCAGTTCTTCTAACCACCATCTACATTAAGACAGAGGACTTTGGAATGGAACTAGAAGGTTCCATATCTTGGTCTGGGTGGTGGGTACATGAGACAATACATAGATACTGGTAACCTTGTGTGCCTCCCCAGCCAATTATTCCCCCTATCTAGCCCCATCACCCTGTCAAGCTAATAATTATTCTGATGTTTATCATCAATTATTTTTCATTCTTGAATTTTTGATAAATTGAGTTATACACTACATATTTTCTGTTTCTGCTTTTTTTGATCAACTTTATGTCTGCAAGATTCAACCTTGTTGTATGTATCGGTAGTTTGTTCATTTTTTTTTGCTGTATAGTATTCCCCTGTATTAACCTAACACAATTTATCAATTCTGTTGATGGATATTTGGGTTGTTAACAGTTTCAGGTTATTGTGAATAAAGTTGCTTAGAAAATTCTTGTACATGTCTTTTGATGGAGGTTAGCAGCCAGTTTTTGGAGGGTCTATACCTAGATATGGGATTGGTGAGTCATAGGGTAGGAGTAAGTTTAGTTTTACTGCCAAAGTGTTTCTCCAAAATGGTTTTGTGTATTTATTTTCTGTAAGTATTTGTGAACCCAAAATGTAATGGTCAAAGCTGTAAATAAAGTAATGATTTACATTATGTAGTCTTTTAGGGTACTGATAACTTATTAATAAAACTTGTATATATCAAAACTCAATTGTCTCATAAAATAATTATAATAATTATTTCTTTACCCGAAATTGTTAAAGTAGAAATGAAAATTAAGTTAAAGAGTGTTAAATTTTCATTGTTATATGGATTCTTACTGATCATAAAAATTGTTTTGCTGAATATTTATTGAACTGACATCATGCACTTAGCATTTATTTTTCTCTCCAGCTAGGACCCACCGAGAAATAGGTAGGTTGAACACCTTGAGGAAGTTCTAAAACATGGAATTTTGTAGGTATAGGCAGAGAAGTAAAGATAAATGTGAACTGAGTTATGCACAAATGAACAAAATAAGAAAATCTGAACAGCATAAATGATTTTCAGGTTACAAACACATATATGACACATAACTCAGTTTTACCTGCTTATCTGTATATAGAGCTCCCATTAAGGAAAAGTTTCGATTAGGGACACTTTCTCTTTTGTCCCCTCCCTACTTCCTGATTATCCCATTCCTTAGTCTGATGAGGCTCTCCTTTATACAATTCTGCAGGACCCACCTACTAAGTTACGAAATTATGACATCTTCATGGGAGTCCCCTTTTTCCTTACTTAACAAGTTCTCTTGAGTCTTTCTTCTTCCTCATAGGTCAGGGCCACTGTGCATGGGTATGCTGTTTATGCCCTGTATAAAGATGCCCAGTTGGAAGGCAAATAAGTAATAGAATCTACCTTGAGAGCCAGAGAAAGGAGTGCCTTTTGTAATTCATCCATTTAGAGAAGGTGTCCTCTAAAGTGTGCACAAAGGGGCATGTGTGTTAGCTATGATGTGACACATGCCTTCTTTCTTTGACCTCCGTATCTCTTAATTGTTTTCTTTCCTTTTTGGCTTTCCTTCCAAGAAGTTCTACCTCCTCTATGAATAAAGATACATACCTGGAATTGAATCCTCAGAAAAGGAAATCGATAAATATAATGTGTGCTTATGTGTTGCACATTTGCTTATTCATATAAAAGACTTCCTACTAAGGTAAAATTAAATGTGGCAACCAAGTAAGCCAGAATTCAGAAGCCATACCTTCTCTGGTGTGTGGTAGGCAAAAACTTTGGTTAATCTTGTCTTTTCCACATTGCAGGTAGATTTAACCCATTTACATTTTTCTCCATAGAATGATTACAACTGCTTTTTTTTTTTTTTTTTTTTTGGTAAATGTAATTCAGTATTATCTTTCAGATGAAATGCCATCAGGTCTACAGAGCCATGACAAACAGCATGAAGGAGCTAATAATACAGGCTCTCAAATGACCTATTCATCCATCTCCCTGGTCTGTATAAACTTTTAAATTGTTTTTCAGAAAAATCAGCATTTTATAAAGTACTATAGGTTATGGTACCCACAATGCAAAATATCAAACTACGTCCAAATACCAGTAAATTCACTAACAATTTTCAGAAAATTCAAGAAAAAAGTAGTAAAAGTGGTTGCTTGAGAAAACAGAAAAAGATTTTCAAAGTTTCCTTAGCATTTTGTTTATCTCACTGTATAGCTCTTACTTACAAGGCTTTTAATACTTAAAAGTGCTCTTTTTTAAACCAAAAAATACAAGCTTGACACAAAATAAAAAAATACGTGTGATTGATATCATCTTTCTGTTCCACCTGCAATTCTACCAATGCCAAATAGGAAAAAAATAAACAAAAACAATGGAATTTTAAGTCTGAAATGATAAAAGGAAAGGTTACTTAATGGCAGACTACATTTTAACTGATAAGCTTTTGCTTCTGGTTTATTGTTGTAATAAAACAAGATCATATAAAGCATTACTTTTTAATGCTGGAAAAACAGGAGCAAAATAAATCAAGCAAATAATATCTGCACTTTGTTGTTTCTTGCTTTATAAATATTAAACTATATAAAAAATTAAAATGCTATTTTATATTCAACTGCTTCTAGTTTTTCATAGAAACCACAAAATAGGAGAATAAATATTTTTCCTTTTGTTTTAACCTTCAACTGCATTAAGGCTAAAATTATCCTGGCAAAATTATTAGAATATTTAAGCAAATATTTGGTAATCCGAGTAAAAAGGGACCACAATTGCCTTAATTAGTAGATGCGCTTAGACAGTATTTGAGAGAGAGATTCTGATTTGTCCAGTTACCTGCCTTAATTCTTGGTTTCTTTCTTTTAGCACAAATCTAAGTAGAATTAAGATGTGACTTCTCCTCTTGCTGATCCCTGTTTCCTCCTTGGCATGTTGAATTATAATGGTGATATTACATAATTGACTTAACAAACGAAATGTGAAAAAGTAAGCATCATTTCCTCCGGAGAGAAAATGCTCCATCCAGAATATTTTCTGTCCAAATCAGATCAGTGCCATCAATGACAAGCTCACTCAATTTCTCCACTTAAAATAAGTATAAGTCAACTCAGGTAGGAAGAGTGAGTGCATTTTAATGTAGCTGATTGTGGCTGACCAAGCCTGGAAGCCTTAAATAAGTCTTCTTGGCCTAGAGAAATGAACAACCCAGGGGGAACAGACCAGTGAGCTGGACACCTTCTTTGGCTCTGGAAGATGCGCCTCCATAGACCTGTGCTCCCTTGCTCTCTACCTTCCCAGTGGGTTCAGCCAATGACACAGCTCAGGAGCAGAGACAGGATTATATGGCCCCTCTCTGCCAAGTCCCGTTCTGGCAGTGCCTGGCCAGTACTCCTCTACCTAAGGTCACAGCTCTTGTTGGGTGAGCACTTTTATTGCCAGATTCTGGGAATGGCTCCCTTTCCTTGTCGCTTTCCCTTGTTCATCCACTTTACCATGTCTATACCTTTGTAAATAGAACCATTATTAAACTCTCTTCATTATCCTTTAAAAAAAGTTAATTGTGGTAGAATATATATAACACAAAATTTACCAACTTAACCATTTTTAAGAGTACAGTTCAGTAGTGTTAAGTACATTCACACTATTGTGTAACCAATCTCCAGAACTCTTTTCATCTTCTAAAACTAAAACGCTGTATTTATTAAACAAAAACTCGCCACTCCCTCTAGTCCCTGGGGGTCACTATTCCACTTTCTTTCTCTATGATTTTGACTCGTTAAGATACCTCATAGAAGTGGAATCATACGGGATTTGTCTTTTTGTGACTGGCTTGTTTCACTTAGTATTAATGTCCTTAAGGTTCATCCATGTTGTAGTATGTGTCAGAATTTCCTTCCTTTTTAAGGTTGACTAATAATGCATTACACACACATACACCACCCCACATTTTGTTTATCCATTCATCCATCCACGGACACTTGGGTTGCTTTCAACTTTTTTTTTTTTTCTTTTTTGAGATGGAGTCTTGCTCTGTAACCCAGGCTGGAGTGCAGTGGCGCAATCTCAGCTCACTGCAACCTCCGCCTCCCGGGTTCAAGTGATTCTCCTGCCTCAGCCTCCCGAGTAGCTGGGACTACAGGCGCCTGCCACCATGCCCGGCTAATTTTTGTATTTTTAGTAGAGACGGAGTTTCACCATATTGGCCAAGCTGGTCTCAAATCCCTGACCTTGTGATCCGCCTGCCTCAGCCTCCCAAAGGGCTGGGATTACAGGTGTGAGCCACTGCGCCTGGCCTCGACTTTTGACTATTGTGAAAAATGCTCCTGTGGACATAGGTATACAAATGTCTCTTTGAAGCCCTTTCTCTCAATTCTTTTGGATATATATCCAGAAGTAGAATTTGCTGGGTCATAGAGAATTCTATTTTTAATTTTTGAACGATTGCCATATTGCTTTTCCTAGCAGCTACGCCAGTGGTAGCATTTTATATTCCTATCAATGGTGCACAAAGTTTCCAGTTTCTCTACATCCTCACTAACACTTGTTATTTTCTATTTTGATAGTAGCTAACCTAATGGGTGTGAGGTGGTATCTCACTGCAGCTTTGATTTGCTTTCCCTAAAGATGAATGATGCTGGCACATACTTGTTGGTCATGTGTACGTCTTCTTTGGAGTCTTCATTATCGCTTTGAAAGGTAATGTGCTGAGATCCTGACTGATACAAATAGGATTGTTATTCAGGCACAACAAATGAGAGAAATGCTGGTTACCTTTTGCTACATGTTGGGGTAGGAATGACCAAAAAAAGATTATATCCAAGCAAGGGGCATTTTCATTGAGGATTTTAAATATTTCAGAGATAAACATTGTAAGCATATAGGAAAGGCTGTAGAGTCTCATTGCAATAAATATTTCTTGATACTCAGGATGAGAACTGAAATACTCTTTTCTAGATGACTTAGGGATTCGCCTACCTGGAAGCGAAGATTTTAGCAGATGATCGCTTAAGGATTCTTCCAAGGTTTCTGGTTCTTTGCCCACTTTGGGGTTAATCATTAAATGGTACCTAAGTAGAGGACTCAATTCACAAATCCTTTACCACAAGTGAGAACAATCAGTATGACATCCCTGCCAAATTTTCCCTGGTTGAATAAGTTTATATAAACTAAACTCTATGCTGGCTGATTCAGGAGGTGAAGGAGGAGGAAAACAAGTTGAGGGGGAGGTGGTGGTGTAGGAGCAGGAATGAGAGAGAAGTGGTGGCCTTTATAAGTTCACTGGAAGTGTTTAATCATGGGAAAATATTTTTTTAAAAAGCTGAAATAGATTTGTTTGGTATGTGGAATGACATTGAGACACAGGTTTACCAGGTGCTGGTATAAATATTCCAAATTGAAATCATGTACTTTTAGTACACTAAAGTGAGAATAAAGAATTATTGGATGCATTCAGCAGAACAAAATATTCTTGATTTTGACATAAATGGGCAACAGTAATTTAGATATACTGTACTGAGACTTCAAATGGCTTTAAATAGGCTCATTATCAATATGTTTAAAATGTTTAAAAATGAGTTCTAAATATCTAACTGAAATGCCTAGGTACTTAGATTGAGTAATATCTATTTCAACAAACTGAAGAATGCAATATGTTTTGAATAATTGTTAATTTATGCTGAGGTAACAACTGTGTTACAGAAGTGAAATCTATGTTAATAGAAGATAAGGAAATCCCTTCCAGCTATTTCTATTATAAACAGCAGGCTGCAATTTTCACCCTTCTTCCCTTGAGTAAAATATGGCTTTAGATGCTTGTGAAAGTACTTGCTGTTAATTTCTGAAAATCAATAATTAGCACTTCTCAACACCACACAATAAAAATAACACAAAGCGGAGAAAGAAGCACAAGTCACATAAATGACATACATCCAACTTTGACTAGCTGCATTATTTATGCTTTTCTAGTGGACGATTGATGACCATGGCCTAGTGAAGTACTGCAGTAATTATGAGCAGGTAAGATAGACCTAAATTAAAGATTTATTCACTAATCAAAATTAAATGTGTGTCATTAATTTCCTTGATACTAATTTCTATATTAAAACCTTATTCATCAAACCTTTGCAATGCAAGCCTTATGGCTCTCAATGCAAACCTTTGCAGTGAGAAACACATAACAAATATATTTGAACCTATATCCTTATTAGTTTTAGGAATCATGGTATTTTTCGTGTTCCCAAAATGATCCTTTAGCTTTAAAGAACACCAAATACATATTTTCACTCCACTAATTAAAATGTAGGGGTTTTCTTTCCATTTTAATTTCGCTTTTGAATCTGTTAAAATTTTCATCCCAGTAAAACATGCAGTAATTATAGGGGGAAATTAAGATGGTTTTAAGAAATCTTTATCACCCACTTTGTGATCATTTGTTGCAATCACTTCTCAGAATAACTGCCCAGGAGAAGAACCCTGGATATCCCCCATATGAAGACAATTAGGCATCATGGCAGTTGTAAATGGATAACTTTGTGCTACAACTCATTCACGCAGATCGGGCAGGTGGTGTTGATATTCCTTGTCATATCAAAGAGAGTCAGAAATGGGGGGAGGAAAGGCTGAGGGATAAGGGATTCATAGAAAGAATAAAGAATAATAGAAAGAATTCAAGGAAGACAATGATTGTAGAGGTCCTCAATGTTGTCATTATGGGCCTTTAAATTACCCTTCATTTACATCATCAGGATGAAAAAGTGTGTTAATTTTTTGTCTTACAAATTTTATGAAATCATCTTCTCAGAAAAGCCAGCATTGCAGCTGTTTTGGTTAAAGACACATCTATCTTCTGGTTCTTGACAGCCCTATCAAGTCAATTCTCTGTAGTAGCAAGGAATATTTCAGCAAGAAAATAAAGTAAAAACTGAAGTAATCTAGCCTACTTCCTATGGGCATATTTTCACCATAGCAGATCCAAAGGGAGGCGGTGTTATCCCTGACAGATTGAGAAAAAGATAGAAAAAGAAACTATAAGCTAAGAAAACCAAGAAATATTAACAGAAAATTAGACTAAAAATGCCACATTTTTATGACTGTTGGTAATATTAAAAACTACTTAATATTTTAATATTTCCAGCATAAATATATGTGTATATCTATAAATAAATATTGCAATGGCTCGTATGTTCTAATAGCTGCCAGCAAAACAGCCTTTTATGATAGACTTATGTGCATACCTCTCACTGTTAAAAAGAAGCCATTGAAATCATTTTCAGTTTGGCAATGTCAACTATAGAATGATGACAAGTATTACGACAAGCTCAGAACTTAGTATCTTGTTAATAACTTGTCTGGTATATGCTTACAGCTTCTGTTGAAATATTGACTCGATTTTTTTCTCTTGCTGAACCAGTACAACCTTAATGCCAGTAATAGTGATGCTAATTCATTTGATAATATGAATAGAAAACTAATGACACTAAAGTAAAACTTTTTTTTCAGACAGTCTCACTCTGTCGCCCAGGCTGGAGTGCAGTGGTACGATCTTGGCTCACTACAAGCTGCGCCTCCCGGGTTCACACCATTCTCCTGCCTCAGCCTCCCGAGTAGCTGGGACTACAGGTGCCTGCCACCACGCCCAGCTATTTTTTTGTATTTATAGTAGAGATGGGGTTTCACCGTGTTAGCCAGGATAGTCTCGATCTCCTGACCTTGTGGTCTGCCCGCCTCGGCTTTCCAAAGTGCTGGGATTACAGGCATGAGCCACAGCGCCTGGCCTAATGTAAAACTTTTAAAAATATAAAGGATAATAAAGGATATAAATGCTAATACTAATTTAGATCAAGAAAGAATGTTACAGGCAATAAGTGGGCTGCAATTAGGCCATCTTTATAAAATTTTGGAGACAGTATTGAAAATAAATTTAAAAGCCACAACTGCTTCTTTTTACTAAATAATATTAAAAACAAATTAACTTATTTTCTCTGTTGCTAACAGATTTTTTTAAATTAAATTGATAGTTTTGGTGTCATATATAATGAAATTATTAAAACAAAAGTTCTTCTAAGATAACTTCATTTAATTATGCCTTTAGGTAATAATGCCTGTGTAGTGCTTTATAGTTTAAGTATTTTCACATATTTTTCTCCTATGAATTAGGTATCATCTCTGTCATCATTTTTTTTAGGTGAGAAAATACAGGTACATAAAATTCAAGTGACTGACTTAATGTCACTCAAATACTAATGGTTGAGCTGTGATACAACTTATAATATCATTCCCATCTTTCTATCCATTTTTGTTGCCTATGGCATACAATATAATCATACTCTGAGGCAGACAGGTCTTGAACTCCTGACCTAGTGATCCACCCGCCTCGGTCTCCCAAAGTGTGGGGATTACAGGCATGAGCTATCATGCCCAGCTGAAAAAATTATTTAGGCCGGGCGCGGTGGCTCACGCCTGTAATCCCAGCACTTTGGAAGGCCGAGGCGGGCGGATCACAAGATCAGGAAATTGAGACCATCCTGGCTAACATGGTGAAACCCCATCTCTACTAAAAATACAAAAAATTAGCCGGGCGTGGCGGCAGGCGCCTGTAGTCTCAGCTACTTGGGAGGCTGAGGCAGGAGAATGGCGTGAACCTGGGAGGCAGAGCTTGCAGTGAGCCCAGATTGCGCCACTGCACTTCAGCCTGGGCGACAGAGCGAGACTCTGTCTCAAAACAAACAAACAAAAAATTATTTAATGAGAGTGTTAGCTAGATTAATGGTTTTTAATTGGGAATGTGTGTGAAATTCCCAGATAATTTTTTTTTTTTTTTTTCAAAATAAGACTTGCTTCATTGAAGCCTTTCCCTGGATATTCTGAGATGCCCACGTGATGGGGAGGATAGAGTGGATGGGGAGTTAGATGGGTATGACATGTGTATTAAAAATAGTACAGGGGGGCCGTGCACAGTGGCTCATGCCTGTAATCCCAGCACTTTTGTAGGCTGAGGCGGGCGGATCACCCGAGGTCAGGAGTTCAAGACCATCCTGGCCAACATGGTGAAACCCTGTCTCTACTAAAAATACAAAAATTAGCCAGGCGCGGTTGTGGGTATCTATAATCTCAGTTACTTGGGAGGCTGAGGTGGGAGAATTGCTTGAACCTGGGAGGTGGGGTGCAGTAAGCCGCTGCACTTCAGCCTTGGTGACAGAGTGAGACTGTCTCTGAAAGAAAGAAAAAAAAATACAAGGGGAGGGGTGAGGTTTTGATGAAATGGTTTTAAATTTTTGAAATTGGGTGATAGGTACATGGAGGTTCATTATACCATTCTCTGTACTTTTGTAGGGGGGAAAAAAAAAGCTTTCCAAATGATTCTAACACACCTTTAGTAGAGCAGTGCTTCTTAAAAGTTAATGTCTCAAACAAGTTGCCTAGGGATCTCATTACATGTATTTAGTAGGTTGGGGAAGGCTGAGAGGCTGAAGTTCTAGCAAGTTCCCAGGTGATGCTGATTCTGCTGGGTTATGGGCCACATTTGAGCATCAAGGTGTTAGAAAACCACGGGACTAAATGATTACCAACCAGAATATTCTCTTTCCTAAGCAGGTCATAGGATGAAGTTTCTTGGTCATCATTTAGTAAGTAAAAATATAAATCAGATCATATACTTTTTATTAATATATAAAAACGGATAAGAAAAAATATTCTTTATAATGCTTGAAAAACTGCTCAAATAGTACAGCTCATCTATGAAAAAAAGTGCATAGAAGATTACGATGTAAGCCAAGACTTCAGACAATTTAAATAATATCTACTATCCAACAGATCTAGTGTTTACATATTAAGAAGAGCTTTGTACCAGAACTGTACTGTCATGTTTCTGCCCAGAGGCTGTCATGATAAAGTTTATTATCAATTACTGCTTTACAAGTATAAAATAAGTTAAGCTGTCATAATTTTCTCAGCCAGAGTTCCTAAACTGTCAAAGAATGTCAATTTTCAATCTGACATAGAGAAGAAAATTATCTGTTATTCTGACCTCTAATTTCTTGACATTTTAATGCCATAATTGCTGTGGTTAGTGCTGCTTCGTGATTTCACCTGTCAAGAAAGAATGAATCAATAACCTTAAGCCATTTCTCAAACGTTAGCACTAACTTCAAAACTCAAAGTTATAGGCAGGTAGTAGAATTTTTTTTTGTTTTTGTTTTTACAAAGGAGACATATATAGATATTCATATATTAAATATTTCTCTTTTTAAATTAGTGTTTAATTTAAGCATGAAAAAATCCATCTTAGGCTAGCTGGAGTTTAGTGTAGCCATAATTAGCCTTCCTTTGGTTTTATCTATATGAAATGTACAATCTTTGTATTTTAAAAATACTAAGATAAACATTATCAAATAAAATAAATGTATTGAGCTCAATAAAAGGGTTAATATCTTAAACTCTGCTTTTTCCAAGAGTCTTTGTCCAACCACTTAGGTGGGAATCAACTCTCTCAAGTCGCAACACAGCAGTACAAGACCTCCAGGAACTCAACAAGAATGTTTTAAGAAAAGGTATTGTGCCTCCCACATGGTCTACTCATAGGGGTTGTATATAGGTAAGGGTGCATAAATGACCACTAAATAATGAATATGCTGTACTTCACTCCATTTTATCTGGGTTCTTTCTTATAACAATAGATGCATTTACAGAGAGAGCAACTGAGGTAAAGTGAGATTGAATGACTCGGCCTCACTTACCCAGCTCACAGGACTCAGGTGGGCTCTCGTCCTTTGGAGGACACTATTCCTCACATTCTTAAATGTTAGTGCAGAACTGTCTTTGTGGGAATCTGTTAGCTTCTACTTGGCTAACTGGCATTAACAGCAATGGGAATATGTTAGAGGGGGGAATGGTGGGAAGTGGGAAAGGGGAAATTAACTAGCATTCCTTGAAATCATTTAATCTGTTATGTCTACACTGTACTAAATGGCCCCCTAGTGGTCACAAGGAGATAGAGGCTCTTCCTAAGCAATCTTGAGTCCACACAGGTCCACAGGGTCATGGTAAACCTCTCTGCTGATGTGTGCTCAGGCCTCTGGGGGCTGGGGGAAGGGAAGTAAGAGTATTCCAGGTATGCGCTCCTTCACATGTATAGTGTTCTAAGAACTGACACAGAATTATAGGGTTGAGGAAGTGGGCAAGGGGTCTGGGGAGAAAGAACATAACATTTCACAGTATGACTCTGGGTCTCTCTAATGAAACCTGAGTGTCTGGCAATTATGTGCTTCGAATGAGCATGCTGAAAGGAGACAGAGTCCTGAGCTGAGGCACCCTAGTAGCAGAGAGTCTGCATCACTAGAAGGTCATGAAGCTGTAATACGAGATATTGTTCAGACCATCTGTATAATATGCCAACATATGCTTGAATCATTCCCATTCAACAGAAGACAATTTTTAATTTTTAATTTTTACATTTTAAATTTTACATTTCTATGTAATGTTTCATTAAGAAGTTCTACATTAACAAAGCCTTATACACAATTCTTTCACTGTCCAAAGCAATGATGTTATTTTGTAGAAACAGGTATTTTGATAAGATTCAAATAATGAACACTGTATCCATGTAAAGAAAATTTCCATTTTAATTTCATTTTCAAATTCTTTCAGTTATCTCTTTTTAAACCCTCATTTAAATTGGAAAAACCTGCTATTTTTCTGTCAATTTTAATGCTGCCTTGCACTTTCATCACATATAAGATGCTTAATGTATTTTATTTTGTATTTTATTTATTTAATTTATTTTATTTTGTGTTTAATGTATTTAATTTGTTTTGCCCAACAGGATTAACTTGCAACTTTCTTTATAAGAACAGGACTTTATTATAATGGGTAAAAATGTATAACAAAATATCCAAAAGCAAAAATGTCTATGACATTTAGAAGTCAAAAGACAATTGAGTTGATCTTGGAATATAAGGATGAACTATTACAACTGTTTTCTATTTTTCTGATTCTAAAAGGTATTAGCCTTAACAGAATAGTTTATAAAGTATTTAATAAAACAGGCATGTAATAAGCAAGGGTGTATAGTTGAGACTAATTAAGCTCAGAATTATCTCCTACCAAATAATCTGATTACAATTTATACACAACTGGGGATACTCAGTTGGGTGAGTGTAACGATTTGTAGAGAAAATTCCTTATTTCACCAGCCAATTTCATAACACCTGCCTTCTCTCTCATTCATTCATTCTGTCTCTATGTTTTTCTCTTGGCTTCAGGCAATAATTTTATCTTCCTGTGCACACAATATGGTACAATATTGCCCCTAAAAATATGCTTGCAACGTGTTCTCAGAATATTTTGCCCTAAGGGTCCAAGGATCAATGATTATGAGGCTCTTCCCTTCCTTTTCCTCTTCTTTGCTTGAACCATACAAATGGAGTCATTTTAATTTTATAGAGGTATATAAGAAATAGACTTATGAATGCAAATTTTTCTGTAGAGCTTCATTGCGCCCATCTCCAAGTTTTCCACCTTTAAAATAAAAAATAAGAAAAGCATTCCACTGGCTGGAGATGCAGAAATGATTACTTGTTTTGCATACGACAGATGGCAGATAACTGGTAGAATGGAAGGCTGGGATATCACTTCCTTGAAGCAACACTTATGTAGCAGCTGTTGCATCTTCACTCTTTCCACTTATCTGAAATCATTTTGTGCAATGTAGAAGTGATTTAAGTAATATTTTATATGAATATTTTCACTAAAAATACTATATACATACTACAGCACATAATTCCCAACTGTTAGCTATAAACATTTCAGATTGAAAACACATAAGAATAAAATAGCATAACTGCATCTATTTCATTCATGCATTTTTTTGAGTATTCTGTCTAAAAGGTAGAAATATTCCTTTTATTTATTTATTATTTTTTTGAGATAGGGTCTCGCTCTGGCACCCAGGCTGGAGTGCAGTGGTGCAATCTTGGCTCATGGCAACCTCTGCCTCCTGGGTTCAAGCGATCTTCTCACCTCAGCCCCCGCAGTAGCTGGGACCACAGGCCTGCGCCACCACACCCTGCTAATTTTTGTATTTTTTGTAGAGATGGGGTTTCAGCATATTGGCCAGGCTGGTCTCGAACTCCTGGGCTCAAGCCATCCACTCACCTTGGCCTCCCAAAGTGCTGGAATTACAGGCAAGAGCCACTGAACCTGTAATCCTAGCACTTGTGCTGTTATTTTTAAGAATAGCCACAGTGGCAGATTATTTTAATGTGAAATATTCCTATTGAAATATTCAGCTAGGTTTCACTTATTACTAACATACATAAAGCATTACATATTTTAATGTAAATTTTGAAGTAAGAAAAACAAATGTACAGATATAGAAGTATATTTAAAGTGTCTGCAATTTAAAAAGGAACCACGTACTGGTTGCATTACTTGTTTTGGGACTTTTTTCAATTTTTCCACATATGTCAAGAACCTGAAATCTGTTTTGTAAGAAGTTATGTTGAAAACAAAATTATACAGAAAGAGATGGAATGTCAAATTTGTGTTTGAGAGATGACAGAAATTTTTGGAATAATATGGGATTTAACACCTACCTCCCTGAGCACAGGATCAGTGATACTATCCAGGTTCACAGAGCCTTCATAAGTCAAGTAGTGAAAAACATTCAGAGCACGAACTGCTTCTGGTCCTCGCTGCTTATAGCCAAATATAAGGTCGATCCACTGATGAAGTTGGCAAGAAACAAATTCACTTTCTAGGGCCTGAAATGAGTCAAGAAAGAAATGAGAGACCATCAAAACTTAGTACACCTTCATATCATTTATTTTTTTTTTACTTTGAAATATATATAAAAAGGAGAATATGCTCTTTAAATTTCTATACTTGATTTATATGCATCAGATCTTCAGTTCCTAGAAGTGGAAAAATACTACCTCAGTAGTATTTTACAGACACCTAAATGAAAATACAGAGACCTAAATGAAAATTTTCCCTTTCTAAAATGCTAAACTTTCTCTTGGCTCCATTAGGTACATAATATGATTTAACATAAATAAATTTCTTATTAAAACACGCTCATGTTTAAAAGAAAAATAATTTAAATTACCTTTTTTAATACCATGTTACAATTTCATTTCTCATTTTTAAATATTAGTTTGAAATTAAGCAATTTTATGAGAAACTCTGATATACATTTATTTTCCTGCCTGAAGTCCTCCAGCTTACCTCTGAGATGACTAGAAGGGAATATCTTTCTTCCACTATGAATTAACTCAGCTATTACACAGTTTGGGAATCACTGGGCAATTTTGGATGTTTGCTAGCTAATGGGAAAGAAATATAAATTACTGAGAGTCAAGGCCCATACTAAGTTTCCATAAACAGAAAAAAGAAAAAAAAAAAGGCCTTTTTATTTCCTAAGAAGCCATCAGAAGCTTCCTAGAGGTGTCTTGACAGGTAGGTAGGGAGTCTTGCTCAGGTCCGTGAAATAAGCAGTGATGGTGCATGGCTCACTACGCCTCTCACTTACTGCAGTCATTTATCATCAACTTCCTAGTGATTTAAAGAGGACACTGATTTCAACAACATGGAAAAGAGCTGTACATCTAGCTTCGTAAATTTCAGCTATTGCACAGCCATGTAAGACAATTTTCTAAATTATGGCTGTCACTAAATATGTGAACAAAGTCATTCTCTGTGATTTCCATGGTGTTGAAACCAATTTGGAATTCACTTAATGAATAAATGATTTCTTGAATTAAGATTGCCAAAAACTGCTTTTCATTTTTTAAGTATATAAAATATTATAAATAATACTTTTCAACTTTTCCTGTGATCACATTTAACTAGTAATTTATTCCCTTCAACCCCTTTCCTGATTTACTCCTTTCAAAATTTTTTGTATTTCATCTACACCAATTAGTGTGGATGTTTCTCATTCAGCAATGTAAACAATGACATTTTATGAAAGAACAGTTTCCATACTAAAGGCAAACAGAATTTCTATATTGTCTATCTCATCGATCTTGAAATAACAGTTCAGAGTAGAACACAGGAAATGAGTCTGAAAGAAGAGACGGTTAAAATTCTGTATTATGTCTATATTAGTTTGGTCAATTTGTATAAATGATTTTGTCAATTCTCTATAACTATTCAATTAAGAAAAAATGTCAGTCTAATTATTTAGTAATATTTTCAGTGTCTGATGCAATAAATGAAGGGATTTAAAAAATGAGTAAATAGAGGTTCATTATTGACTAACTACTGCTCAAGTCTATTCACAGGAATTCAATTTAGTTATGGAATCAGATATATAATTTAAAGGAAGATTTTACCAACATGATCAGCTAAGCGCATTCATTACAAATATATCTTATAGATACCACTAAAGAAAGGTTTGATGAAATTTACTATTATCTCTATTAGAGTAAAACCATTATTGAATAAAATACCTAATGGGATCATGAGTGGTAGTGGGAATGATGACTTGTCAATAATTTGAGCTTTTAAAATGTGTTTTTTCTCTTTCATCTCCATCTCCTATTTTCATTTCCTTCCACCACCATGGGCAATAACTATAATGTATTTAATGTTTCTCCTTTAGTTTGCATGTGCCCTTATAAAATATTACTCATTCTTTTGTGGATATACTTTTGAACTATAAAAATATATAGGGTTAAAAATTTCATTTTGTTCCTTACTTTTCTTAGTATTATTTTAAAAATCTACCTGTGTCACTGTGTGACTAGCCCATTGCTTCTCATGGTTGCACAAAACTCCCCTGGTAACAAACACCAGGCTACCTCTAATCCCCATGACACAAGCCTGTGATAAATGCCCCTTTTGGATCTTTCTGAGAATTTCTTTGGGATTTATAATCTGGAGTAGAACTGGGAGTGCATACTTAATGTGAGTCATCCGTGCCCACTCTCTAGCAATGCATGACAGTTTCTATACGTCCTTATCTCCATCAACTCTTAGTATTATCCAGGTTTCTAATTTTGGCCAGTATAAGAGATACAAAATAATATCTCATTGTTTTAATTTGTATTCCTCAAATTACTAACAGATTTGACATCTTTTTAATATGCTTGTTGGTCTTTTGGGTTTCCTCTTCTGTAAATTTCCTGTTCATATCCCTTACCCATTTAAACACTGGAGGTTCTTGTCTTTATATTGTTGATTTATATATTTAATTTTATTATTATTATTTTTTAGACAGGATCTCACTCTATGGCCCAGGGCGGAGTGCAGTGTTGCGATCTCAGCTCACTACAACCTCCGTCTCCTGGGCTCCAGTGATCCTTCCATCTCAGCCTCCCGAGTAGCTGGGTGGGACTACAGACATGCGCCACCGTGCCTGGCTAATTTTTGTATTTTTGTATTGCAGGGACAGGGTTTCGCCATGTTGCCCAGGCTGGTCTCAAACTCCTGAGCTCATGTGATCCGCCTGCCTCGGCCTCCCAAAGTGCTGGAATTACAAATGTGAGCAACTGCACCTGGCCTGATTTATATATTTTAGATAAGAGTTCCTTGTTGGTTTGAAACACTGCAAATGCATTCTCCCAAATGTCATATATCTATTAACTTTATCCATGTTCTTTGTTGGATATATTTTCTTAATTTTGAGATCATCAAATCATGTTTTAAAAATGTTTATGCTTTGAGGTTTTGTCTTGAATTATAGAGATAAATATATTTGTACCATTTAGCTTTATATTTATGGTTTTACTTTTCATATTTTGATCTTTAATTAATCTACATCTACTTTCATTCATATATGATATTAGATATGGGTCCAGTCTTATTTTTGTTTATAAAGTGAGTGAGTTTTTCCAATACCATCTATTAAACAAAAATTCCTTTTCTCAGAGATGTATGGTATTATCTTTACTGTGTAAATATATATTTGAAACGAAGACAAAGCTGCCGTTATTTACAGATAATATCATAATCTACATAGAAGCCCAGTCTCCTTCCTCCCTCTTTTTCTTTTGCTCTCTCTCCTATGTATTTATCATGTCTAGAT
This sequence comes from Pan paniscus, assembly GCF_029289425.2. Taxonomy (NCBI): domain Eukaryota; kingdom Metazoa; phylum Chordata; class Mammalia; order Primates; family Hominidae; genus Pan; species Pan paniscus. The sequence goes on along the minus strand of NC_073263.2, from coordinate 35,155,546 downwards.
ATGTGTGTGCCCAGCTTTCTATATTTTTCATTTCTATTATTATCTTAATTTATTTTATCTTTATATTCTTTTGCTCTCTCTTCTATGTATCTATCATGTCAACGTATGTGTGTCCAGCTTTCTATATTTTTCACTTCTATTATTACCTTATCTTAATTATCTTATTTCTTACATATCTCAATATGTGCTAGAATTTATTCTTTTTTTCAGAATAAACTAGGCTATTCAGGAACATTTATTCTTCTTTGTAACTTTTACATTAAGTGCATAGATATATCAAAAGAATTTGATTGGAATGCCAATCAATTTATACATTAATTTGTGAACACTGACACTAGGTTTTACTATCCAAGGTCCCCAAATATCTTGATTTATACAGATCATTTTCCATGTCCTTTAGTAGAGTTAAAAAATAAAATTTTCTCCATAAAAGTTTTATCTTAGTGTTCTTGGTTCAGTTTATTCCCAGATACTTCATAAATTTTGATGCAACTGTAATATTTTGAAACTATATTTTATACTTGGTTATTAATGATGTAGAACAATGATACTGATTTCTAGAAGTTGATTGTGTTTGTAGCAACTCTTAGTAGTTACATCTACAACTTTTTGTTTTCTTATAGAATTGTTCTTAGCCTTAAGAACTATGTAAAACAGCAGTGGTGATGTGGAAAATCCCTGTCTTTTTCCTGATCTTAAGGGTTTAACTCTACTTAGTCCTGATGCAATTCACACACACACACACACACACACACACACACATACACATACACAGGCATATACACACACATTTAATAACACTGATAATAATTCATTTAGAATTTTTATATTTATAGCCATACATGAAATAAGCCTTATTTCTTTTTCCTCCCCTTCACTATTTTTGGAATTCTAGCCTCATAAAATTAGCTGGATAGCTTTCCATGTTTCCTGGAACAATTTGTATAAGAAAATGAATTCATTATCTGTTGAAAATTTGGTAGAATTTACGTGTAATGTAATATGGGCCTTGAATTTTGAGGAGGGGATGGGAAGATTTTACCATTTAAATTTCCATAAGTCTTGTAAGTCTCAATTTTGACATTTTAAATATTTTTCTCAGTATTCATCCATTTCATCTCAGTTTTAAAATTTATTAGCTCATAGATGCTCATAATAGTCTTTAATTAAATTAAAAAATATTTATGTCTATAGTTATTTACCCTATTCTATATCTTAGAGAGGCAGCATAGTGAATCAATAAATAATTAATTATAGTTAAATAATTTTGTCTTTTTTATTATAAAATTAAATGGCAAAGGAACAATGAGGTAAGAGGTTAAACAAAGTCTTATCGATTTTTTATCTTGCCACTTACTGTGCAGAAAGAAAAGAAGATACGGTTTACACATTTAAAAGCTAAATCTAGTTCAAAATTAAATGAATATCTAAGAATGGAACATTAGCTATCAATAATTAAAATATAACAACTTGTCTAAAGCTGAAGCCTGACATTAAGACTCTTTACTATAAACAGTATTGACCGGTCATTGGTATCTGTTTATTTTGTTCTTTTCAGAACCATTTTTATATACAAACCTATTTGGCACTTTGAAACGGGATTTTTAGTACAATACTTACATTGGAAAAATGTAAAGAAATACTTGATTACTAAGCTATTAGTGTCATAATGGTCTTAATAGCTTTCTTTACCCTCTACTTGCGTATCTAAAGGCAGAAGCAATTGCGTTAAGCCTAGATAAACCAATTCCCAATCCAGAGCTCTACCCTGGGGATCTGGAAAGAAGAAAATAAAGAGTGATATTTAAACTAGAGAGGATATCTCTTAGATGGATAATATTTCCCTCATTCTAATTTCTATTTTCTCCCATGAGTATTGGATGGTACAGAATTCTTTCTCTAGCAGGTTTGGGGTAAAGCTTCTCTGAAATTTATGAAAAAAAGAAAGTAGACTACCAAATTTAACTGTGAGGAGACAATATTTCTCCTGAATTTTAAAACTTAAGAATATTAAATACCCATGTCTTCTTCTAGACCAGAGCAAAAATATTTCCCATCCCTTTTTCTCATTACCTCAAAAATCTGCTTTTGAGATTAAAAAATTCTCTAAATAGAGTTGCATATATTCAAGTAGACAATCAGAAAGCCATATTGTCACTTCTGTAGTGTCTATGCCATCTTCTTTTCATAATTTGACTGAAGTTGGAGCTATTACAGCTTCAATAATTCAACCGTTTTAAGTAGAGACAATATAGTTGTCTTTGATGTTTATTTTAAGGGGCTTAAATTATTCCAGTACTTGACTGTTTCTGGATGTATAAGACAGAAGATTATTTCTAACCCTCACAGCTCTCCACATGGGTTACTACAACATACTTCAAACTTCTTCTGTAATCCAGTCTGTCTGGTGTCCTGCTTGTGGGACAGACTTGTCAAGCCATCATGTCCACATTGCCATTCTCTATTTCAAAGCTGCCACTGCTCCTCCCAGCATAACCTATGTGACTCAGGCCTTTCAAACCTCCATCCCACCTTTCCCCACTGTTTCTCAGGACTTCCTGATATAAATCCTTAGCTTCCCTAGCACAGACACTTCACAGCCCTTGGGCACACAGCAGCTGGTATGACCTCAGAGCTTTTGCTTTCTTTCTCTCTAGCTTGCAAGCATTGTCTTCCTGCTTTTTGAAGACCTACTCATCCTTCTTACTCAAGTTCAGTGTTTGCTTCCTGTGTTCTCAGCTCTCACTTGTTTTTTTCTATGAATTTCTACCCAACACTTTTCATCAGTATCCTCTTGTTACTTAATAGAGTAAGAAAACACATGCAAATTTACTTGTGAAATCATTTTACAACAAACTGTGAGGTACTGTACAAATGAATGGGATGATTGCCAATTAGCACTTCATTGTTTCCAAAGTTAATACTATATCCTCAATTAGAATGTAAGCCTTTTGAAGATAGGGACTTTATCTAATTCTTATCTTGCATTTCCCATAACTCTTAACCTATCATTGGATAATAACTTTAATAAATATTTATAGGTTTATTAATTAAAGCAATGGAAAAGATGTGATGATCACAAGAGGAAGGAATAAAGGAAATGTCAGTAATGAGGGCGAGGCTGGGGAAGAAGCTCATTCATTCACTCAGCAAATATTGATTGGCCATCTGCTTTGTGACAGACCCTCTTCTAGATTGTAAGATTATAGCAGTGAACAAAAAAACCCAAAGTCCCTGCAAGAGAGTTTACATTGTAGTGGGAGGAGACCAACAAAAACTAACATAATTAGTAAGATACAAGGTGTGTCAGCAGGTGACAAGTGCGAAGGAAACAGAAAAGCAGGATGGGGAGTAGGGTGTATGTGTAGTGGGGGAGGACTGCTGGTTTAGGGGAGGAGGCCAGGGAAGGCTTCTCTGAGTTTGTGACAATTAAGGACCCCAGTGAAGAAATGAACTATAAAGACATCTGGGAGAAGGGCATTTCAAACAGAGGGAGCATTCATTCATTCAACATGGAGCACCTGTTATGTGCCAGGCAGTGTTCTAGGCCCTGGGATGCTGTGACAAACAAGACAAAACCTCTGATCTTTGGGAGCAGATCCCACTGAAATGCAAATAGACAAGGTGAATATAGTCTAATCTCTCTCCTGCCCCAGATTACTGACCACCAACCATATGTCAGACATTAGCCTTAGAGGACACATAGATGAATAAGCATTCGATGTCCTGAAAAAGATTACAGTCTAGCGGAGGATAAACATGTTGACTCTGGCTTTTTCCGCTGCTTAGAATTTCTGCTAAAGGGCCAAGTTGACAACAGGCACTGAACACCCACGCTTTCATTTTAGCTGAACTCTCTAAAATGTTCTGCTAAGATGGATTTATCTATCTCTGCTGCTGTAGCCATCACTACTCCGCATGCTCATCCCCAGCCCTTCACCTGCCTCTGTAAGACTAGAGATACCTGAGGGAAAATGTCCACTGGTAGGAAGTCCCAGGGAGGCTATAGGCTCAAATTTTAAAAAACACCCAGAATCAATAATTTCTTACTACTTTTACTGCTACCCCTGGTCCAAGCCACCATCATCTCTCAAATTACCTTCTAGCAGATCTCCCTGATTCTACCCTTGCAGAATCATTCATTCCCAACACTGCAGCGAGTGATCCTTTCAAAACATAAGGAAGATCAGTCACACTTCTACTCAAAAGATTGCAAGGACTTTACATTTTACTCAGGGTAAAAAGGCAAAGTACTTATGATGGCCTTCAAGACCCTGTGTGATGCTCCCCCACTACTACTCAGTCCTCTTTTCCTACTGTGTGCCCACTTGCCCACCCTTTCCTGGCCCACTGGCCTCCTTGCCAAGCACATCCCTGCCACAAGGCCTTTGCTCTAATGTTCCCTTTGCCCACCATGCTCTTTCCCCAAGAGAGTCACTTGGCTCCCTCCCTCTGCTCCTCCAGGCCTACCTCTAATCTCCCTTCATAGGGAGGCTGTCTTGACCTCTCTCCCCTGCAGGTACTCACGGTCCCCTTTTCTTGCAGTGGTATTTTCTACCACCGGTCACCTTCTAAGATACTAGATATTTCACTTTTAAAAAATCGTCTATCGCCTGTCTCCCTTTGATCAAAAGTGAGCTCCAGGACGGCAGGGATCCTTGCAAACACATAAAACATCACCCGGAACACTCAACAGGTATCTGTTGAATAAACACTATCAGTGTTTACTGGGACTGTTTGTTTATTTCTCTGTGTCCCTAACTAGAGTGCACCTTCTGAAGCCACTCACTGAGTTGCTCATCCTTGTGTTCCCAGAGCCCAGAGCAGGATGAAGTGCATGATAGCCCCTTCATAATTACGGAATGAACGAAGGAATTTCTCTACTCTAACTTCACTTAGAGTAGGATCCATGGCCATTCTTTGTATTTTCCATAATGCCTTGCTCATAACTAGCTCTCAGTAAAGACTTATGGAATGAACAAGTCCTCAATTTGAGAAATAAGGAGGACACTGCAGTTCCAAGAGATAGGGTGTCTTACTTCCAAGTGTCATGGTGTGCGGTAAGCTGCACCTGACAGTGATGACTTGAACAAACCTTGAGAAAGACCCTGTATGGCAGACACACCTGAATGCAGTTGAGAGTCTCAAGCTAGGGAATTGGGGTGGCCAACTTGGAGATCCATTCCTTATCTGTGAAGAATATCTGAGCCCCCTCTGGCCCATCTCTTGGAACTCAGGCCATAATGGGAATCAAGGCCCTTTGTTTTGGGTTAAATGAAGGTTGCCAGATACAGGATGTTGTGGTTGGATGGGGGAGTGTTAAATAAAAATGTGATATAAACAGCAGGTTTTTTGCAAGTGGTTGCAGTTCTGCTGTCCAGTCTGCTGCCACTGAGCCATATGGGTCTCCTGTCCAGCCTGCTACCACTGGACTTTCCCCAATAGGTAAGTCCCCAGTAAAGCTCTATGTCATGCTCACTGGCTCTGGGTCTCTTCTTTGGCCTCTAGAACCTGGTGCCATCCTTGTTGAAGTTAATAGGGGTTCAGCACAACACATGGCTAACAGGTGTTCCAGAGATGGCACTCAAACACAAGATGTCTATCTTGATATTTTTAATTCCTACATAAGACTTCCAAAAATTCTTCTGTTATTTGCTTAAAATTCTTTTTTAAGCTGGGGTTTTTAAAAGTAGATTATACCCCAAATGCAAATTTTTACATTTGCATTTGGGGTATAATCTACTTAAAAAAAAAAAACCCAGCTTAAAAAGGAAACATTTTCTTTGAAATACGGACATTCTGTAAAGGTTATAATACAATATGAGCAGAGCCACACTGGAGCTTGGCTTCCCCTGCCTCAGTTGCTGTGCATGCTCTGCTGACTGCAGACAGCCTGTACTTGGCCCAGCAGCACCAGGAATCTGCTGGGCTGAGGGCTAGATGAGATTATCAATGCACATCCGTGAAAGGGCCTTTTTCTAAAACAAATTTTTAAAAGGGTAGATTATGATGGATGAACCCAGCATTAGGGTAATGTTATCAGAGATACTTTCTATTTCTGTCCTTTGTCAGAAGGTCAGATTATAATCAGGTTAGAACTAAACACAATGCTTTATTAATGTTTCATGAGTAAGTCAGTCTAATAAGCCTAGCTTCGTGTGGATAAATTAAACCAATTCTTGACGTATAAACTTAATGACCTTAGAATGCATTGAAATGTCTACTAAATGTGTCTGTATCGCTTTTCCAGATTTCCTAGTGAGAGTAAACTTTGTATTTCACAGCTCTTCAGTGAAACACAATTCTTGGCACTGTATTTACAAAACAAACAATTCTAGCCAATTACATACAGGTTATTGTCCATAACTTAAACAACAAAGTACTGCTTCATTTTTTAAAAAAATAAAAAATGAAATTAGGTTGTAGACATGTAAAGTCTGCTACAAATGCATCAAATACCTGCTGTTCAATTGCTGGCATGCAGTAATAAAGCTGGGCATTTAATCATCAATGATATCACTTTTTATAATATTTTGTCATCTTTGCCTTGAATTTCTTAATGACAGTTTGAAAGAAGAAGGAGGGAATACTCATAGATACAGAATACTAATCCATACAAAGAAATGGAGGTTTTTTACCACTGTGAATGTCATCTCTTTGGAATATATGACATTTTCATTTTATACTTTAGGCTCATTACAAAGAACTCTTTCAAATAACTGAAGATAATCCTAGTCAAAATTATAAATATACTAGAGCACATTTTCTCTAAAGCTATTTCATAAGAACTAAATCCTGCATGAATTACCCAGCAAATATAAAGTTAGAAACTTTTAAAGTTACAAAACAACATAAAAAATACAGCCTATATTCAAGGAATTTATGGAAAATTTAAATACTTGATATTTTATATTAGTGCCTAGACTTTGTATATTGCATAAATACTCACCAAATAAACATTCCTTCAGCAAGTATGAACATATGTAGATAACTGGTTAAACTTTATAGTTTTAACACAGATATCTGACATTATTTCTGCAAGAGATCAGTATGATCATTTCCTAGTAGTAGGATGAGAAAACCGACCAGGAGTAAGGGTGGAGGGTAAAAGATATAGAAACAGGGACCATAGACAGTCAGGTCCTAAAAGCTGCTGGGGCTGGACCATGCTGAATTCTCATCTCTTCCCATCTTCTGCTCACCCTACGAAGCTGGCTTCGGATTTCCTTCTCTTCTCCTTTCTCCTCTCCTCCACGGCTCCTCTTGCCACCACCACTTACCTATCCTGGAGACTGTGAATAAGAACACTGACACCTTGATAAGGTGGTGGTATTTGGCATGTAAATTTACCTCAATGGGGCCGCGCATGGTGGCTCAGGCCTGTAATCCCAGCGCTTTTGGAGGCTGAGGCAGGCGGATCACCTGAGGTCAGGAGTTCAAGACCAGGCTGGCCAACATGGTGAGACCCTGTCTCTATTAAAAATACAAAAAAGTAGCCGGGCGTGGTGGTGCATGCCTATAATCCCAGCTACTTGGAAGGGTGAGGCAGGAGAATCACTTGAACCCAGGAGGCGGAGGTTGCAGTGAGCTGAGATCGTGCCACTGCACTCCAGCCGGGGCAACAGAGTAAGACTCTGTCTCAAAAAAAAAATATTTTTACCTCAATGGGTTTCAGGTTAATAACTCCTCAGCTAATTTTTTTTTTTTTTTTTTTTTGAGACAGGGTCTTATTCTGTCACCTAGGCTGGAGTGCAATGGTGTGATGTTGGCTCACTGTCCACTTGGGCTCAAGTGATTCTCTCACTCAGCCTCCCGAGTAACTGGGACTATGTACCACCACGCCTTGTTAATTTTTTTTTGTTTTTTTGTTTTTGTATTTTTAGTAGAGATGGGGTTTCACCATGTTGCCCACCTTGAACTCCTGGTCTCAAGCAATCGATCTGCCTTGGCCTCTGAAAGTGATTTTTTAAGGATTAAAACAATGATGCACCTGAAGTTCTAGCACAGTATCTGGCACAGAATACACACTCAAATGGCATGTCCTACAAGCACTATCATTGCCATTATGATATCCTGGTCAACCTTCATATCAGGATGACTCAGGACTATCACTAGGGTATGGGGTAAGGTGGCTAAGATTAGGGTATCCATTCTGATTTGCAGCAGTTGTCAGCAGTTAAGTCTTGGAATGAGGAAAGAGGAGAAACAAATGCAAGCAGCTACACTAGGGGAGAAGAATGCCTTAGACCAGCCAGATAGCTGTTTGCATGTAAGAAGAAGTGTTAACCTCGTGCTGCCTGTAGTTACATTAATTTACTAAGGACAGTTTTGTCACTTCATCTTTTGATACACAACTTCCAAATCAGCAGTGGCCAGTGAAACTTGAGGTAGAGGCTAAAGTCACTCCCTATCAGAGCTACAAAATTCACATTTCCTCTACGGCCTCACTGAGCACTTGACTGATTCTTAAGCCTTATAATAAGGGCTTGATACAATGAATTATCTGGTTTTGTAGTCTAGAAGAGATTGTAAACAACCAATTTTCATTGGTATGGCTGAGGGCTATTAAAGGGAACTGTACTGATAGCTGACAACCTGAAGAAGAAAGTAGAAAATAATAGATATGGAATTATATCACTTCATGGAATAACAATGGGTACTCAGGATGATAAACTTGACTTTTTTAAGTAAAAAATGAAGTATCATCCTTTGTATAAAAGGGCAGGGAACAAAGTAGTAATAAATTTTAGAAAGATAACCATAATACAAGGAACCGAAACTACTCAACAAGGAAACAAATAATCCTATTAAAAATGGGCAAAGGATTTAAATAAACATTTCTCAAAAGAAGACATACAAATGGCCAATGGACATATGAGAAAATGTTCAACATCTCTAATCATCAGAAAAATGCAAGTTAAAGCCACAGTGAGATATAACCTTATACCTGTTAGATTGGCTATTATAAAAAAGATGAAAGATAAGTGTTGGCAAAGATGTGGAGAAAAGGGGAACAACTACGCTGTTGGTAGTGGCATAAATTAGTAAAGCCATTTTGGAAAACAATTTGGAGATTCCTCAAAAAACTAAAAATAGGCCTGGCTTGGTGGCTCATGCCTGTAATCCCAGCATTTTGGGAGGCTGAGGTGGGAGGATTACTTGAGCCCAAGAGTTCAAGACTCTTCCATCTCTATAACAAATTTAAAAATTAGCTGGGTGTGGTGGCATGCACCTGTGCTCCCAGCTACTTGGGAGGCTGAGGTGGGAGGATCACTTGAGCCTGGGAGTTCAAGGCTGCAGTGGTCACTGATTGCACCACTGCACTTCAGTCTGGGCAAGAGTGAGACACTGTCTCAAAACAAACAAACAAACAAACAAACAAACAAACAAACAAAAACAACTAAAAATAGAATTACCATATAATCCAGCCATCCCACTAGGTATTTACCCAAAGTAACTGAAATCAGTATGCTAAAGGGATATTTGCATTCTCATGTTCCCTGCAGCATTATTCATAATAGCCAGGATATGGAAGCAACCTAAGTGTCTACCAATGAATGAATGGATTTTTAAAATATGGTATATATAAACAATGAAATGATATTCAGCTTTAAGAAATAACAGGAAATTCTGTCATTTGTGGCAACATGGATGAACCTGGAGGATATTATGTTAAATAAAATAGGCCAGGCACAGAGATACAAATAATGTATGATCTCACTTATGTATGGAATCTAAAAAAGTCAAACTCATAGAAGTAGAGAGTAGAATGGTGGTTACCAGAGGCTGATGGGAGATATGGATAGGGAAAGGGGAAATGTTGGTCAATGGTGCAGTTACAGTTAGGAGGAATAAACTCTGGTGTTCTATTGCACAGCAAAGTGACTGTAGTTAATTATTTATATATATATAAATATATATATATTTTAAATATATTTTAAATGTTCTTACCACAAAGCAATGATAAATATTTGAGGTGATGGATATGCTAACTATTCTGACTTGTACACATATATCAAAACACCACAGTATACCCCATAAATATAAACAATTATTAATTGTCAATTAAAAATAAAATAAAACTTAACAGATAACCATAATGCTTCAAAAAAGTTCTCACTTAGGAAAATCTAGAAAATTCATTTATCTGGAAAGTTTATTTAGTTGGATTGCATTACCACCCAACACACTAGTTGAATGTAGCATTTTCTGCAGATATAGGTAGGTCTTGCTTGTTTAGCTTATACCAACACTAATTATTTAAAGGTTTCTCATCAATAATAATTATTAGCTTTTCCTACATTCAAAAAATTTGGGGTATAACACTGTCTAAGGGATTTGTCTTTAAAAGCAAGACTGGCTTTTCTATTTCATTTAGGCACATCAGTAATAAAATTATTAATTCTGGGGGCATACAAACTTCTTTGACTATGAAGAACACAAATTCTGTGTCTATAATGAATCACTAAATGTTTTATTAAAATAAATCTAAAAATGTTTTAGCATTCAATAAATACATGAAGAGATGCTCAATATCATTATTCACTAGGGAATATATATTAAAATTGTAGGCCGGGCGCGGTGGCTCACGCCTGTAATCCCAGCACTTTGGGAGGTCAACGTGGGCAGATCATGAGGTCAGGAGATCGAGACCACTCTGGCTAACACGGTGAAACCCCATCTCTACTAAAAATACAAAAAATTAGCCGGGTGTGGTGGCGAGTGCCTGTAGTCCCAGCTACTCAGGAGGCTGTGGCAGGAGAATGGCGTGAACCCAGGAGGCAGAGCTTGTAGTGAGCCGAGATGGTGCCACTGCACTCCAGCCTGGGTGACAGACTGAGACTCCGTCTCAAAAAAAAAAAGAAAAAAAAAATATTGTAATGAGATATTACCTCACATTCACTAGAATGGCTGTAATAAAAAAAAAAACAGGTAATAACAAGTGGGAGTGAGGATATGGAGGAACTGGAACTGTCATACATTGCTGGGGAATGCAAGGTCATTTTGAGAAACAGCTGGGCAGTTTCTTAAGAAGTTAAACATAAATTTACCATATGACCCAGCAATTCTACTCCTAGGTCTATACCCCAAATAAATAAAAATGTATGTTCACATAGAAATTTGTATATGACTGTTCATAGCAGCATTACTCAAAATTGCCAAAAAGTAGAAACAAATCAAATGTTCATCAACTGATGAATGGGTGAACAAAATGTGATATTCCACACAATGTGGTAGTATTATGTAAAAAGTTGGGCAAAGTACCAATACATGCTACAACATGGGTGAATCTCAAAAACTACTCAAATAAGTCAAACTCAAAGACCACATATTGTATAATTCCTTTTATATGAAATACACAGAAAAGGCAAACCTTTGGAGATAAAAAGTTGATTAGCAGTTGCCTTGGGCTGGAGGTGGGCAGGGGATCTTTCTGGGGTGGTGAAAATATTCTAAGATTAGACTGTGGTGATGGTCATATAACTGTTAAAATTTACTAAAAATCATTAAATTGTACACTGAAAACAAGTGAATTTTATGATATATAACTTATATTTTAATAAAGCCATTAAAAATGTTTTGGCATCATCCAAGTGACAGCAAGAAAGTGATTTTGTTACATGTATCAGTGCTTGGTTCTTTTTTATGGCTAACTAGTACTTCATAATATGGAGTTACTATAGTTTATTTTAGTTTGTTTATCCATTTACCAGGTGAGAAATATTTGGGTAGTTTCCAGCTTTTGATGAAAGCAAATAAAGCCATTATAAACACTGATGTACTTGTATAAGTTTTCATTTTTGGGGGGCTAAAACCAAGAAGCAGGGTTGCTGGGTTATATGGTTGGTGTGTGTTTATAAGAAACAACCAACTTGTTTTGTACCAGCAGGATATGTGAATTTCAGCTATTGTGCATCTCTACCAGGGCTTGGGATGTCAGAGGTTTTTTTTTCTTCCCCCTTTTAATTTTTAAAGTCATTCTAATGTGTAATGGTAGCTTACTGTGGTTTCAATTTGATTAATTTTAATTTGTGGATTAATTTTGATATGAGGCATCTTTTCATGTGTTTATTTGCCATCTACATATCTTCTCGCTGAAGATTCTTTTGCCCCTCCTTTAAAAAAATTAATTATCTAAATATTGTTTTATTTTTATTGATTTTTGAATGCTCTTTATATATTTTAGATCCTAGTCCTTTATTAGATGTGTTTTGAAATATTTTTTCTCAGCCTGTGGCTTGTCTTTTAATTTTCTTACAGTAGTGTTCAAACAAGCTAAGTTTTAATAAAGTCCAGTTTATCAATGTTTTCTTTTACAGGTTGTGCTTTTGTTGTCATATCTAAAACATCTTTGCTAACATAAAGTCACAAAGATTTCCTCCTACATGTTTCTTTTAGATGTTTGATAGTTTCAGGTTTCAAACTTAGGTCCATGATCTATTTTGAGTTAATTTTTTTATATGGTGTGATGTAAGGACTGAAACCTTCCCCTTCCTTTTTTTGGATATAGATATCCAACTCTTCTAGCACCAATTTTTCCAGCACCATTTGTTGAATGCCAATTTATCTTTATTTTATTTTATTTTTTTGAGAGAGGGTTTTGCTCTGGTGGAGTGCAGTGGCGCAATCTCGGCTGGAGTGCAGTAGCGCAATCTCGGCTCATTGCAGCTTCGACCTCCTAGGCTCAAACGATCCTCCCACCTCAGCCTCCTGAGTAGCTGGAATCACAGACACTGTGTCACCACACCTGACTAAGTTTTGTATTTTTTGTAGGGACAAGGTTTCACCAATTTATCTTTAAAGCCTGTTTTGCCATGTCTACTAATCAGGTAAAGCAATAAACACAGCAGAACAGCTAAGAAGACAGCGTGAGCTATGAGCAGAGAGGAAGACAAAAAGGAGGAAAAACTGTGGGGACCAATTTCTATAGCAAACAAATTATTTTTCAGTGGACGAATCTGGAGGCATTTGACCAATCACTTAGTCCACCGTTTCCTATGTCTGCATTTGGAAGCATCAGTGCAGACGTACTCCTAAGAAGAGATATCACTGAGGACCTTTACTTCCACCTATCTTTGTTATGACTTCGGCTCATTTACAGAGCAGGCAGCTTCTCACCAAGACCACTGACTAGCTGTGTTCCTATTTCCAAACAGCATTCTGCGCAGGCTTTCTCCATCTGGAGAAGTATTTACATGTATTATAATTGAGTACTAGTTTAAATACTTAGTTACTCCTGTTCTCACTGAAATTTGCTATTGGTAACGCAAGATAAGGGAGCTGCTGCAAAAACTGAAAGGAGACATCATACTATCTCTCCAATGGCTTCTTTTCAATACAAAAAAGTCTCTGCTTAAATAACTATAATGAGAAACTGATCTTAAATAACTGCTTTCAAAAATGCTAACGCCAAATGCCCTATGCTTTTCACAACACAATTTTGTTAATTTAGGCCTCTACTAGAAACTTAAGACAAGATGGTTCAGATCATTTACATGAGAGCCCACTTCCCCAATTTTTAAAAAACATACATCCTTTCCCTGTATCATAGGAAATCTTCGCTCATCCTAAAACTTTCTTCTCAAACTTTCAGTCTTTTATTAAGAAGGCAAATCCCTTTCCTAAAGTTATCTGTACACTGAATGGAATGGGTACCACTGAAAATAGTACTCTTCTAGCAGGAAATGTGGCCTAGTCCTGGGACTGGGAAACAACAGTGGCCTCCTGCTCATCCAGTCTGCATTACTGCATGTTTAGAAGTCTAAAAAATGTCATATACATTTCCTGGTACATTATCAGTAAACATTAGCAAATTAATAAATGTGAAATGTCCAGTGGATAATAAAGATAACTACTCTATTTTTCTTTAATGCATATTTAAGCTTAGTATACTTTATCTGTGAATGATCTGCATTAACCATGTCCACGAAGTTAAAGGAAATAAATAAGGTCTGGATTGACAATTATAAACCTAAAAGTAGAGATCCAATAATCTCAAAGAATTTCACAAAGAAGAGATAATATCAGAGGTAGCTGGCATACTGGAAAGAGTATAACTTAGGAGTTAAAACTTTTCTGTACTTGAATCTGGGCTCTGCCGTGGATAAATTATGAAACATGTCTGGCCTTCATATTTCTTATCTGTAAAATAAATGTTAAAAAAAAATCAAGTGCCTTGCTTAATGCCTGACAGGTAAGAGGCACTTATTATCAGCACCCATATGAGAATTCTGTTCAACAGCATGATCAACAAAAGCATTGGTCCAACAACTATTGGCTACTTTGCTTGCCTGAGTGAAGGATTCATTCAGTTTGACTAGTTTGGACTTAATAGACTATATGCTAACAGCTATGAGATTACTACACCTCTATAATTCATTAATTCATTCATTCACTCAGAAATATTTACTGAACAACTAGTATGTGCCAAGCAGGGCTCTGAGCTATGGAGCTACAATGGAATGATGTGACTGAGAGATATTGATATACAATGAGCCTTTAGGGTTGCATTTGTAGCGCTGGTATCCTTACACTGATATTTATAGATAATATTCAAGTATGTGAGAATAATGTGGTGATGAAATACCAATTCTAAAAAGAAACAGAAATTTTCAGAAGTATATATTACTGAAATATAAGTCATTCACATTAAAAATATAAATTGAAGAAATAAGCTATTGTTCAAGGGAATAGTATGAAATAACTGCATATATCTGAAAGTGCCAATTTAACAGATTGAGAAGTGAGAGAGATTGGCAATAAGACTTATGCAAAACATGAAATTTTCTTAAAAAAAAAGGGGGGAGAACACATTGCAGATTATCTAGATGATGCTTTTAAGCATAGGTATATTACATCAGCAACTTTCTAAAATAAAATACATTAAAAGTAAAATATTTCTTAGAGACAGAACATATAGCTCCAAAATAGAAGAAAATGTGTGACTGACAGTAAAGTCCAAAAGAAAAGTGACAGAAAATCGAGAGGAGGGGAGGAGAACCCCATATTTTATGATTCTGTTTACATGAAATGTCTAGAATAGTCAAATCAATGGAGATATAAAGTAGATTTGTGTTTGCCTTGGGCTAGCTGGGGGGAATGGGGAAATCAGGAAAAATCGGGGAAGATGCTAAAAGGTATGGGGTTCTCTATGAGGTGATAAAAATGCTCTTAAATTGATTGTGGTGATGGTTGCACAACTGTGTGAATGGACTAATATATATATATTTTTTACTTTAAATGATGAACAATTTGCACAGGATATGAATTATATTTCAATTAAGCTCTTTAAGAAAAGAGGATTAAGGAATATGCGAATTCCCTCACAATGTGTGGACCTTATTTGAATTCTGATTCAAATAAATAAGCTGTAAAAACAAAATAAAATATATTTATCAGACAGTTGGAAAAACTTGGGAGTGAATGAAACAGGGTTAAAAATATATTTGGCGTCATTGGTTTTATTGATGTAATTCAATAGTACACTAGAGAGGCTGTTTTGTAAAGTGGTTTATTGTCATGTACTATAACCATGTTGGGATTAAAATCCCCTTAAATATGTGTGAAATGTATTAAAACCCATCAAATTCCCATATGTGAACATTCTGTTTATACATTTCTCATTTAAACACCCAGATATCTGTAATATAGTTTAAAATAATGATGTTTTCTTCTGGGAGGCCTAGGTAGGAGGATTTCTTGATCCCCGGAGTTCAAGATCAGTGTGTGCAACATAGTGAGATCCTATCTTACCAAAAAAAATCTTTTTTAAAAATTAACTTGGCATGGTGGCATTTGCCTATAACCCCAGCTACTCAAGAGGCTGAGGTGGGAGGACTGCTTGAGCCCAGGAGTTTGAGGCTTTAGTGTGCTATGATTGCACCACTTCACTCCAGCCTGGGCAACAGAGTGAAACACTGTCTGTAAAACAAAACAAAAAAAGATGTTTTCTATTTCAGAATGTTTACACCATAAGGTAGGTTTCACAGCATAAATATCGCACATATAAATATGTTCTAAATAAATTTTTTTCTGTTCTGAGTGTTTTTATAAGTGAAAAAAGCGTTCAGATTTAGTCAGTAGGTAAAACTAAGAAATAGGCATTTATTTTAAGCACTTTAGAATACATTATATTAGTCAACAGATGCTCATCTGATTGTCTTCTCCTAAGGGAGCAAACATAACTGAATTACCATTGCGTTATTAGTCCTCATGAAAGGAAAATCCACTCTACAATAAGGAATGCTGTCAAGACAACAGTAAAATGTTTTCTTTTTCACTTAAAATTTTAAGCTTGTATTTATAGATGTTAAGTATAATTGGTAATATTATAGTAAAGAACAGGACAAAACAAAACTACAGAATATGTTAACTCCCTGATGACTGCCCAAGCAAAAGCAAAATCTCTCTTACCATCCTGTTGATCCGCACAAAGTCTTCAGGTTTTTTTGCCCAAGGGGGAAGATCAACATCATTTACCACTACTTCATCTTCTCTGACTCCAAGATTATATCCATTACTGTTGACAAACATCTCTGGTAGGTAGTAGAACTCTGGAATTAGTTCCTATCAGGAATAAAAATGAAGCATATTAAACCACTTTATAAAAATCAGTTGAATAAAACTATTAACTTATAACTTATTAACTATAAATGGAATAAAATAATTTCTTAAAACCAATATTTTATGAATTAATTCTATTCTATTCTTCATTTAATTTTATTTAAAGATCTGAGATGAAGCATTTCTTGTGAAAAATTCACTTGAAAATTTATGTTTATGATAGCTACTTTAAAATGTTACCTATTTTCAATCTTATCCTCCCATAAATTAATGAAGAGAAATGAGTATACAAATTAACAACAGTTCACAATAGCATTAGAAAACAAATATGTAAAGCTATATAAACAAGTCTATGTTGTGTAAAATCTTCATCTGAAAATTTATGAACTATCCAAATTAAAAACTAATTGCCAGTATTTGTAATAGATCACATATTTTCTACTTTTGTTTTTAACATACTGACAATTACAATATGTGATTTTTATAAAGAGATTCATAGTTTTTTTGACTTGATAAAGTAAATTATTTTTATATCAATCACTGAACACAATAAAAGAGATGATACACAATATGATAAAGTTTTAAATATTTAATGCATGCCATAGAAATGACAGGTTCTCAATAAATTGGATGCAAAGACAACTTGTGTTACTTGTATGTAACTGTAGCATAAACAACTGGATTCAAGGAGAACTTGTGTGTGATGTACAGTGTCTAATTTGAGGTTTCTGTTACTTTAGAATAAATCTGATGTAGAAATGAACTGATTTTAATACCCTGAAAGTTTTTGTTGTTTTTTAAAAAGTAATTGGGAGAAAATTAAAACAAACTACTGTAGTTTTTATGTGTACCATCCTGATCATCTTTTTTCAAATATCAAGATAGGGTTGTGAGGCTACACATTTATTTGTGTAATATGATCAACATTGATGGCATAGCATCTGAAATTTAAATCTCACTATAGTCTTTTCTAGGGATGCATAGAAAAAATTAAAACCACCACATACTGAGGTCTTCAAATAAACTGGATCCCTAACTTTCTAGAAAAAGCATATATAAAATCTTTCCCTTCATGAGTTCTCCCACTAAAACTGATATATCTGTTTTAAGTGGGCGTTCATTTTAGTAATGCTCTGTGTGAAACTGACCATTACTCTTATGATGATCACTGTGAGCCATAAGAAAAATATAAATGTTCATTTTCTCCAGCATTATGGGTGCATCAACAGGTCCATATAAATGATTTTTCTGGATAAATGGAGCTTTGCTTTTTAAGAATCTCAGTTTTCTTCTATTTAAATAGAAATCTTTCTAAAATCCTTTACATATTTCTCTGACATTTACTTATGCATATAGTAAAGGTTTTTAGTACCAGAAACTGTGATGTGTACTCAGGAAACAAAAAATGAACAAGACATGGCCTTACTGTCAAGTAATTCATAGTCTGGCCTGTGGGGCAGATGTAGAACCAGATGGTTATAATACACAATAGCAGCTGTGGAAGAAGGGAGCAGGGAGGAAAGAGCAGGGGATTCTGGGCAAGTCAGGAGAGACTTCATTGGAGATGGGACATTGGAGTTGGAGCATGGCTAAGATGAAAACCAGAAGAGGGGGCCGGGCACCCTCAGGGAGTTATATGGAATGGTGAGAAACTGAGCACAAGAGGAGAATAGGGTATATTGTGGGTAGATCAAGACAAGGGAGGGATGAGATGGTGGGAGGTATATGAGGCCAGATGGATGAGAACAGTTTAATGAAGGATACGCTGTTTGGATTTTGTCTTATTGGTTTGGAAATTTTAAAAAAGAGTTTTTAACACAGTCAAATTTGTTTTATAGCAAGACACTGGGTGACAAAGTAAAGGAGAGATTGGAGAATGGGGAGATGTGGTGTATATGCATGTATAGGGAGGAGAAAGAGAGAAGGGCAACTGTTAAGTGTGGAGAGAAAGGGACCCTACTGTGGAACTTTATCAAAGAGGGGAAATCTACAACAGAGCTAAAGAGAGGGAATTAGATGGCTCACACTAAGGGCCAAATGTGTATCAACAATAAACTATGTACAAGACCTCAAGGCCACAACGAAAAAGGAAAAGAGAATTCTAGTGGAATTAATACAAATTAATATAATTTTTCAATGACTCCAATATGAACGGGGAAATGGAGAAGAGGCTGAAAGAAAAACCATACTGTAGAAAACACATGTTTATTTGCCAAAAATCATACAGTTTAATTGAAGGATAAGACAGGCTAAAGGGCGCTTCAGCAGTGACTATTCTATCAGCAATGACTATCATGAGTTTGATTTCCAGGCTGGGCAAACATGACAGTGTTTATCAGTCACGGAAGGAGCAGATTGGTATGATCGCTGACAGGAGAGTAGAAGTAAAGAATCACTGCTGTTCTCATGTATTGGCATCCAATCAGAAATGCATATTATTATCTTATGACTTCAATGTATTAATGTAAAATATATAGTTTCTTCTGCTCTTACTCTCACTCTTTGGGAAAACACGAGGAATTAGTAAAAGGCGCAGAGAAGGCAAAGACTATTGCTATTTGCATATGACCTGGTCTTCATGTGACGCAATAGCAGTAACACCCTAAAGGGTCCAAAGTCGGAAGGAACGTAAGCTTGTGCAGCTGCTCGGTTGGGAGTGTGATTCATATGTACTAGACTCACATAAATCAGGTGTTTCCCTTACTGCCTTTCGTCAGTTATTTGTGCTCATGCCCTATCTCTATAACGAGGCTATAGAAGCTTCCTTGAGGGCAGAGAGGAACGTATATATCTACATGTACATAGCAAAATATATTTAGTTTTATTTAAACAACTCAAATAGTCTTAATTTATCTTATACCATCTTGGCACTCTATAACGTTTTTCATATATTATTTCCCATTCTTTCCTGTATAAAATATGTGGTCATTATTAACCTACTTACCACCACAATGCAATTTCACTGAAAGTCATTAAATTAGATTCACAAAGGCGCAAGAAACATAGGATGTCATATTTATTAATGTGAATAAAATTTGGGAAAATGCAATTTTAGTATGAATAAAATGTGGGCAAACGCAAAGTTTTGAGCCTATTTTGTGAGGCTTATGTTTTGTTGGATCCTTCGTAGCTCTCAGTGCTATACTTCGCACGCAGCAGGTGCTCATTAAATATTAAACTATTAAAGATATTGGATGAAGTTATTTTAATAAGACTAGAAATCTGGGGAATATGCAGATGGTCAGAAAAATGCCTCAAGATGGGGAAAGAGTGAATGAAGAACTTTATTAAAGGAAAGGAAAAGGATATAAACCCTGAAATGAAATCTGCCTTTTAAGGGGAAACTTTTCTGTTTAAAAAATGTTATCTTGCTTATTCAAGTTACATTTAAAAGGCTCAAAAGTATAAAATAGCTCAATTTAAATATAGAAAAAGTTGATTTTAAAGTTGCCATCAGAATTGTTCTCAAACTGCAGAAGTGGCAGAAGACTAATTTCATTTTCATTTAGGCACTCTAGAAAGAAGGGCACTAACAGCTGGCCTCCACAAAAGAACAAGGAAGGCCTAGAAAGATCTGTCTTGATGGTTCTTTAGAAGGGCAGGAGGAAGAATACTCCAGTAGGATTATTCAAGGAGGCCCTAACTGGGGCTAGTCATAGAAAGAAGTAGTGTTACCAGGGCCTTCAGGACACCCTTCTAAGTAAGGATGGTTTTTTTGGCTCCATTCTTATCAGGCCACCCAAATGTGGTCATAAATTAGGGCATTAACTAAGATGTAGATGTAAGCTGTTAGAGGCTTGATGTTTGAAGGGACAAAGAAATTCTCCCAGATTTCTCATAATGGAAACAATCACTAAACAGACATGTTTTAAACACAGATAGAGAGAAACTTCTGAAGCACAGCTTATTTGCAGAGCCCCTAGAGGTTTCAAACACCAGAGCTATCAGTGACTAAAGCTCTCTGAACCTGAAGCCCAGAGTTGGGGATAGTTTGGAGTTTTGTGAAGGGGATAGTAGAGGAAGTGAAATCACAAGAAGTCTAGGGAGAAGTAGCTGAAGCAGCAGAGGGGAGATTTTTTTTTGGTCTCAGTTTTATTGTTTCACAATCTTGTTTCAAATAGCAATTTTTATTTAAAGTTAGTGTATGTAAACACAAGACATTAGTATAATTTATATTCACAATTCCATTATTGAAAAGATTTGTTGTTTTAAAAATATAAACCAAAGAATATGAGGGTTTCATCTCTGAGATTTAACTGGTTATGTGCAAGAAGATGACAATTACTACATTTGTGCTCCAAGGCCAGGAATCAACTTAAATGTTACCTGTGGTCATTCTGTTTTAAACCAGCAGGTAACATTTATTTTGGTACCTTTCTATGTCTTGGCACTGTTCTAAGTGCTTTACATATATTTTCTTAATCTTTACAAAAAGTTTGTGAAGTAGGTGTTCTCATTATTCCCACTTTATAGACATGAACACTGAGGTAAAGATTGGGTGGGTAATTTGCTAATGGCTGCACTGCAAATTGGTAGTAAGGCCAAAAATCAAACCCAGATTTCCTGCTCCTATATTCTGTATTCTGCCTTTTACAGTAACAATCCAGTCATTCTTTTTTTTTTCTTTTTTTTTTTTTTTTGCAATGGAGTCTTGCTCTGCCACCCAGGCTGGAGTGCAATGGCATGATCTCAGCTCATTGCAACCTCCACCTCCCGGGTTCAAACGATTCTTCTGCCTCAGCCTCCCAAGTAGCTGGGACTACAGGCGTGTGCCACCACACCTGGCTAATTTTTGTATTTTTAGTAGAGATGGGGTTTCACCATATTGGCCAGGCTGGTCTTGAACTCTTGACCTCGTGATCTGCCTACCTCAGCCTCCCAAAGGGCTGGGATTACAGGCATGAGCCACCACATCTGGCCACCATCTAGTCATTCTATATGACGTTACTCTGTTTTAATTTTCTGCATAGCAATGATTATTTTCTCTATTTATTGTTGTATGCTTGCATGTCCCATCATAATAGAAATCCCAAAAGGTAGAGACCTTGTCTATCTTGCTAAGAATGGTGCTAACATATAATATGTAATCCATAAATATTTGTGAAATTAAAAATGAATCAAGATTACTATGTTTACCATATCCTAAATTTCAGGCATTGAAATGTTGATTAAAAACTTTGCAGGCCCTGGTTTTCAAAGTGTGTTTCTTTTTTTTGTTGTTGTTGAGATGCAGTTTTGCTCTGTCACCCAGGCTGGAGTGCAATGGTGCCATCTCGGCTCACTACAACCTCTGCCTCCCAGGTTCAAGCAATTCTTGAGCCTCAGCATCCCGAGTAGCTGGGATTACAGGTGTGCGCCATGACGGCTGACTAATTTTTGTATTTTTAGTACAGCTGGGGTTTTGCCATGTTGGCCAGGCTAGTGTTGAACTCTTGATCTCAAGTGATCTGTCCATCTCTGCCTTTCCAAGTGCTGCGATTACAGGCATGAACCACCATACGCGGCTCAAAGTGTGTTTCTTAAAGAAGAGGAACCTCATGGCTACCAGTGAGTTGAAGATAAAGGGGGAAGCTGGGCAGGCAGCAGCATTGGGATTGTCCCTTCTTCTACCAGGGAAATGCTACCTTACGTACATCAGAATCAAACAGGTCTGAGTCCAATCCAGACTTCTTGCTAGCTTGGCAGGTTTCTTAACCTTTTGACAAAAAGTTTATTGATATGCAACATGGTGGTGATGTCAGCAATGAACTCTTAGGGTAGATGTGAGGATTAAATGAAATAATGTTTATAAAACAATACATTTCATAACTTTATATAAAATATATTCTAGAAGCTATTTGGTCTCAATTTTTTTTAGGGGCATGGATCAAAAATATTACTTCTGAGACTAGAGTTTACCCAGTACCAAAGTGCATCCTGTAATTCAGTAAAAAAGTTCTGTCACTGTGGATTGTGTTTCAATGAATAGCTATGTAGACAGTTCAGATGATGCAAGTATTTTTAGCAAATATGAGGAAAAGAATAGCTCACAGCAGTCTGAGTTATGTGAGGCATGCAAAAATTCATCAGGTCCAGAGAGACGTGAGTGTGGGACATCAGTCACTCATGCTGCCTCCTCAACCCAAGCCTGGGGAGCAACTGTTTAAAAAGGCATTTGGTTTCTGACCAGCTGACTTACCCATTATCTTCATGTTCCTGAAATCGGTGATACAAAGAACAATGTATAGCCAATGGCTTATCTTATTTTAATGTAAATTCTTGGTAAGCAACTTAGGACCTGCCTCTTCTTTTTTTCTTAAAAACCCATTTATGATTGCTGCTAATCAGAGTGTATATTCAGGGCTACTTGAACCTATGTTACGGGGTGACCATTCTCAAGCTTTGAGCTCAAACAAACTTTACACTTAATCATATTTTCTGAATATGGTTATTTAAAGTTGACATATATATGGACTAACATATATTACCTAAACTAATCAGATGTATTTTATAAATTGCTTGCTCATGAGATTTTGGTTTATGTCTAAATGCACACTCAGACTGTAGAGAATGGTACAAACCAAACTAGCACTTAAAGTATTTTTTAAATTGGTAACTCACAGAGTTTTCTCATAGATGGCTACAACAGTCCTCCCATCCCAAGAGCAAGCCCTTTGGCATCTCCAGTTTACTCCTCCCGTAAAGAGGTGGAGTCTATTTCCCCCTTGTCTGAATATGGCCTGGCTTGTTTCAACACACAGAACGTGACAAGGTGACACTGCAAGGCTTCTTAGGGCAGCCTAAGAGTTAAGAGGCCTGGCAGCTTTTGTTTTAGTCCTCTTAGAAGCCAGTTACCACATGCAATAGAGTGGCTCCCTTGCTAGAGAAACATGTGATAGAGACAGACATGCCCAGGCAGTTCCTGGCTGTTCCAGCCATCTCAGATGAGGCACAAGACATGTGAGCAAAGCCACTGTAGATTCTGCCGCCCAGTCAAGCTGCCCCACGGTGACTGTGTGGCTTAGAGGTTAGCTGTCCTTTTTGAGCCTTAACTCTGATTGCATAATTGTCAATGAATAAATAGTTGTTTTAAGCCCATAGGTTTTGGGGTGATTTGTTACAAAGTCATAAATGACCAAAACAGAAACTGAATCCTCAAAGTGGAGTGCTAAAGTAATAAAAAGAATTTAACACATGATTCTGGCTTGGGATGAGGCAGCAGGCAGAAGTGAGAGGGGTGGTGAGGAGCCTGGTGGGGTCTGGAAGATCAGCAAGGAAGTTGTTATTGGAAGCAGTCCCTCTTAAGTAGTGGTGGAAAATTAACATTGTCTTCTGCAATAATTTCAAAGACAGAAAAAGTACCTAATAAGCATGCGCTTCTGACTTAGAAGATTTCCAGGCAGAATGCTGAAAGTGACCAGTGGTTTCATCTAATGGTGTAAGCTATGCAAAAGAGATAAGCTATGCAAGAGAGAGATGAACTCAGGAAGAAACTGTTCAGTTTTGAAGCAGTATTTCAAGAAATAGAAGGGCCTAGAACACTCTCTTCAGTTGGCAAAAGATTCTCAAAATAAGACATAGGTTCAGGATGAAGATCAATTCCAAGGTGCTACAAGTAAAATATGGCCATAGAATAAAGCTAAAATCAAGGGGGTGCCTGTAAAACCCTTTTATAAAAGTTAAAATTTCAGGTAGTGTTTTTCAGACTTGCTCAGCTACACAGAGTGATTCACGAGAAAGGGATTCTTAGGGCATTATAAACAGTATCCTAATTCACAGCTTGAAAGAGAGAATCCTGTTCCAAAAGGATTTGTGAGTATTC
This sequence comes from Pan paniscus, assembly GCF_029289425.2. Taxonomy (NCBI): domain Eukaryota; kingdom Metazoa; phylum Chordata; class Mammalia; order Primates; family Hominidae; genus Pan; species Pan paniscus. The sequence goes on along the minus strand of NC_073263.2, from coordinate 35,131,182 downwards.
GCTTTTTCTAATTTGATACACAGAAAGGCTACACAGTTTTAAAGCTGCTGTACCAACTTGGGAATATGAGGCTTTGGCCCTAACTTTCTATGGTCAGGAAGCATGCAGAGAAAGATACTCAGCTGCAAACCATGCTTATTTCTTCTGGAAACAAAAGAATGATTCAGAGGGCAAAGCCAATGTCCCAGAGGAAGTAACCAAGAGCCATGGAAAATAATGAATTAGGGAGCCAAGCCCAGATAACAGACCTGGGCCCTAATCCATGGACAGTCCCTGTCCCTGCAGTCTGGGTAATCGACAACTTATTCCTGGCTGCGTTTCAGAACTGCTATGAACATTGACTGCTATGTACCTTCCACATTCTCCCCCTTCTGAATGGAGTTTCTACTGAAGTTTAACTGTTCTGTCTTACCACCACATGTTGTGTGTACATGGGACAGATAATTTGTCTTTTTAGTTCCCAGGTCTCCAAATTAGGAATTGCTGTGCCTTATCTGTACCTGGGGCTTATGTAGACATCGAGATACCAGGTTTTCAGTCTGATACAAATACTGGGATGGGACTTGTGGGGAACAAGTTGAGTATATTTTACATGTAAGAGGAATGTGAATTTTGACCAGATTCGGAGGACTGTGGTAGACTGTCTCCGAAGGTGGGCACAGTAATCCCTCCACCCTCAGTGACCTCTTGAAATGTGACTTTGCAACTCATCTCATCAGGAAGTGGAGTCCGTGTCTACTCTTCCTTATTCTGGGAGGGCCCCATGACTTGCTTTGAGCAATGCAATGCTGTGGAAGTAACATGATGTGACTTCCGGGCCTAGGCATGAAGTGGCCTTGCAGCTCCCATTCTTAAAATCCTCTTGGATATGAAGCATCTTAAATAACTGGACAGACTCTGTGCTAGTACTGGCTTCCTCTTTACCTGCCTGCGTGTGAACTTAGGTGAGTCACTTAACATTTATAAACCTCCTTTACAAAATAGGGTTAATGACTACTACCTCATAGGATTGTTTCAAGGACTGTATCAAACAACCAACAAAAACATGTTTGAAAACTATTCAGTATTATTTTAAAAGATGGGCTTATTTTTATAATGTGTAAGTGTACTCCTACAGAGGCACATTAGACACTAGATTGCATGCTTAAGATAACTGCTGTTCTGCTGACTCTCTTCCCATTGATAAATTTCTGTTAATAAGCTTCTCTTTAAGGAAAAAGTCTAAGTAGTTTAAAATTTCCTAAATTAAAAACAGTGCAGGAAAACACCAAATATTATTAAAGAAATGGCAAAATGAACATTATAGCAGACATTTTGTGTCTATAAATGTGATTTCTAGTTTATTTTAGCAGCTACACTAAAACCCCACGGTATAGTTAATAGTATTATATACATTCTGTCAAAAAATAGGAACATATCCTCAAATGCGATTCCTAATTTATAAGCTTATGACAAGTTCAAGCTGCTGAGAAATTGGACCTGAAAGTATGTCTTAGAATGATAGAAGACCACTATTAACACTATCATAATTGTATACCTATTGCATCAAATCTGACATTTCAGTTTAATATATTTTGCTGAGAGAGCGTACCATTTTATGGCTTCCTAGTGAAATCAAATCCGATCCAGACGTTTTCACTTTTCTAATATAATTCATTGCAAGGTTTTAAAGCTGCCATCTCTTTTCTTTCTTTTTTTTTTTTCAAAAGACTGATGCCCTGGCATTCATTAATTCCACAAGAGCTCATAATGGGTCAATGAGTCAGTGGCGAGCACCTCCATTAACTGTATTAATTTACACTATGTCACCTTAATGACATTTTGTCACAGCTACCTTTTCTGACATCTACATAGCTATTCTAAAAGTAATATAACAACTTTTGAAGGCATTAAGGAAAATTAGTGTAAGAACTTCAGTGAGTTGAATGTCATTGTTACCAAGACTAGGCTAGAGGGAAAGAAATTTAAAAAATAATAATAAAGTAAAAACTAACTAGTCTGACTCAACTCCAGAGACCTCTCTCCTGAAAGGTCACTTCAGCAGCACTCCTTCTTCCCAGCTTGCGTTCATTAGCACAGGAAGAGACTGACATTAATAGAGACAGACAGAATAAAACCATCTACTGCATCCTAGTTCTCTCCTATGTGATTAACTGACTAAGTTAGTAGACATTGCAGAGATACTTTTCTTCTCTGGAAATGGAAACACACTTCCTTAAAAAATATATCAAATGCTGTGCTTTAACAGCTTAGAAATAAGAAATAAAAACTTCAGGTTTTAACACACAAGTAGCAAAACAATTACTACTCGTAGCAACATATTTTTCTCTGATAAATCAGGTTTAATCATGAATTCAGAAGATTCTCAAGTTAGCACTAGTTATTACCCAAAAGTCTTATCTTCTCTTTAACACTCTGGTCATGAGGACCCCAAATTCTGATGCTATAGAGGGGAATATAAATATATTTGACTGGACACACACACACATACACACACACATGCACACACACACACAGACACACACATGCACACACACACGCAGACACACACGCACACACACGCACACGCACATGCACACACACATTAAACGAACCATAACAAAGCTACGACGACCAAGAAACCCTACTTGCAATGGAACCTTCTGCAACTTCAAAGATCTTTTTCAAATCAGTAAGAAAAAGACATGTGACCCAACTGAAAAATGAGCAAAAGATAGGAGTCAGTGTACAGGTCAATAAGTACATGAAAAATGTTCCACGTCACTCAAAAAAAAATGCAAACTAAAACAAACATAACTTAATTTTTCACTTGCCAGACTAGCAGAAGTTCCATTGTTTAATACAATAGTGATGATGGGTGTAGGGGGCACGGGGAAGGAGGTACCCTTGCACACTGCTGTAGAGAGTGAATTTTCATCTTTGAGGATGATGGTTTGGCAATATCTTAAAAAATAAAAAAACGTATATTGTCTTTGAGCCATCAGTCCCATTAATAAGAATTAGCCTTTATGTATATAGAAGGAGTCCATCAGGATGTCTGTGCAAAGATGTTCACTACAGCCTTGTGCTTCATAGTAACAATCAGGGAGAAAGATTCTCCATCAACCAGAGATCACATATATAAATTATTGTATATATGTAGCATTCTGCCTTTAAAAAGAAAGGGGAAGTCTACATGGCAAGATATCTAAGATGTATTAACATATAATATGAAAGGTTCACAAGTGGTGGTAAGAGAGCTGAAAATGAGAGCAATCTGTGTAATGTCAACCTGGGGAAATGAGCTTCTTATGAACTAATTAAGTCTTTGGGGAAAAAAAAAAGCTGCATGTTTGTGTTCAGTACAGCTGCTTGAGGATAAAAAACAAAAAAACTCCCAAGTTAGTGATATCCACATTGGTCTTTGTCCTGGATGATGTGACCCCAGGAGCCCCCCAAATACAATTAGTAATAAAATGTAAATGTTTCTGAAAGGGTTTTGAAGAGGAAAATTCCTGGGAGAATTTAGAGGAAAAAGCCCGGTACAGGGCATCGGTTATCAGAGACTGGTGGTATAAAGCATCAGTGAAATTCTCAGGCTAGGAAGTGAAATCTAAAACTGTATATAAAAATTAGAATGACTGACCCCCAAATATGTGAGGGTGGATCTCTGAATTAAGTTGAAAAGCCAATTTGTGTGTGTGTGTGTGTGTGTGATGATGTCAAACAACAATGAGCAGGCATTTTCATTTGAAATAGGCTGATATAATATGGATATAGCTCTGATTTAAAATATCAATAATCTTAACTGCGATAAGAAGCCTTCAATTATAGATAAGAATATTTAATTCACATACAAAATATTTGAGTGCTTTTTATGAACATTGTGTGAATTCTGGATACTACTGTTCAATGGGAGCCTATGGACTCCCATTTTCTGTATTAATTCTCAAAGTGTTATTATATAAGAAACAGACTCCCTCCTTGACTTCACTGGTAACAAATCATTTTAAATGATGGCTTATGGATATTTTAGAGTTTAAGTCTCAGCAAAGTTGTAAGACCGTTAGAACTTCAAAGCTTAATATAGTAAGGATGCATATTAAATTCTCTTATTTTTTTTTACAAATGTAAATATGTTGTATGAATAAATATTCATTTATGTAAAGTTTGACGACAACAAGTAAAACACACAGATGTGTTACAATCTACTTGGCTCCATTTCCTTTATTTTCTGCTTTGGAAAAATACTGAACAAAACCTGTATTCATCCAATTACAGTTCAGTAACACTGAAATTGCCTTTTACAAAT